>NC_135369.1:2231838-2554755 GCF_049243985.1 Paroedura picta
GAATGGCCGTGTGCCTGGTGCCCCTTCCCACCTCCTCCAGGACCATCATTGGCCATTTGGGGCGGGGCGGGTGGGTCGACATGACCATATAGGGTTATATCACCCAATAAATGTTTAGCACATTTTAAAAAGCATATCAGCAGTTGATTAACTCCCTCCCATTTAGGAAACCCTTCCAGGGCCATCAAGAAGCCCCAGGTCTCACGTAGCCCTAGTGGGAAATGCCTGCTCTAACCACAACATCCATTGCCACTGTGCCTAATTAAACAAGGCAGAATTAGCCATGCAAGCAAGTCCAGCAGATTTCGGAGCCCATAATAATGTCTGTGCGCCCACCTGTGTAGTCATTTGTAAAGTCAACAGCAAACGGGGCTCATATTATTTCTGCAGGCTTGGAAGGCAGTTAAGTGACAGGGTCTGAGCCCAGAGTCTCCATCTCCTTCTTGCAAGGCCTCACTGTGGGGAGCTCCTTTTCCCTCTCCAGCCTTGCTGACTCAGTGCCGCTCTCCTGTCTTGATGCCCGGGGTGTGATCCTGCCCTCCAGACCCTGTTAATCTGCCCCAAGGGCTTTGTTTGCCACATGGGAAACGGACATGGTCCACACTCCTCCCCTGTTCTCTCTGTCTTATGAGCAAGCCCTTCCCTGGGGCCAAAATGGACCACTTGGTCACGGAACCGGGGTCACTGAGGGTAGGCAGGTAGTTGTGAGTCCCTGCCATGTGCGAGGGGTTGGACTAGATGACCCTGAAGATCCCTTCCAGCTCTAGGATTCTGTGATCCTGGAGGGGAAGCCTATCAATAGCTACAAGCCATGGTGACTAAAGGGGGCCTTAACAATGAGAGCTAGTCACCCTCTGGATCACAGTGCTAGGAGTCAACATTGAGGAAGGGCCTTGGCCTCCATGGCCTGTGGTTGGGCCTCCAGTGGAACTGGTTGGCCGTTACGTGGGATGGGAGTTTGAACTAGATGGTCTCTCACCGGTCTGACCCAGCAGAGCTCTCCTGAGGTTCTTCTCAGGGAAAGGCCTTGGACTCTGCCCTGTGGTTGACCACTGTGTGAGGCATGAGGAACTGGCTGGCCCCTGGGTGAGACGGGAGGCTGGACTGGAGGGACCCTCCCTGGCCTGACCCAGCAGGACTCTTCTGGGGGTCTTCTCAGGGGAAGGCCTCGGCCTCTCTGCCCTGTGGCTGGCCCTGCAGAGGAACTGGCTGGCCCCTGGGTGAGACGGGAGGCTGGACTGGAGGGACCCTCCCTGGCCTGACCCAGCAGGGCTCTTCTGAGGGTCTTCTCAGGGGAAGGCCTCGGCCTCTCTGCCCTGTGGCTGGCCCTGCAGAGGAACTGGCTGGCCCCTGGGTGAGAGGGGAGGCTGGACTGGAGGGACCCTCCCTGGCCTACCCAGCAGGGCTCTTCTGAGGGTCTTCTCAGGGGAAGGCCTCGGCCTCCCTGCCCTGTGGCTGGCCCTGCAGAGGAACTGGCTGGCCCCTGGGTGAGACGGGAGGCTGGACTGGAGGGACCCTCCCTGGCCTGACCCAGCAGGACTCTTCTGGGGGTCTTCTCAGGGGAAGGCCTCGGCCTCCCTGCCCTGTGGCTGGCCCTGCAGAGGAACTGGCTGGCCCCTGGGTGAGATGGGAGGCTGGACTGGAGGGACCCTCCTGGCCTGACCCAGCAGGGCTCTTCGGAGGGTCTGCTCAGGGGAAGGCCTCGGCCTCTCTGCCCTGTGGCTGGCCCTGCAGAGGACCTGGCTGGCCCCTGGGTGAGATGGGAGGCTGGACTGGAGCGACCCTCCCTGGTCTGATTGAGCAGGCTTACAATCTTATCCAATAGGTCTATTTTGCTTACTTCTTGTCTTTCCGTGTTTGTTACCTGTTGGTGCTTTCTTGCCCTGAATCTTGTGTGAGGATGTTGATCAGCTTCTCTCAAGGGAACTTTCTCTTGCTTGTTTGGCAGACCTTCCACCCACTTGATGCCGGGGGGCAAGATGGCTGGGGATCATCAAAGGATTTGGGGTAGCTTAATTAAGGACTGTTTGACTGTTGGCCAGCATTCATGGCATAAGACATTCAGTGTTATCCACTTGTTCTGGGATTCTGGCCGGCTTCCCTGTGTGCATACAGACTTGAGGCCCAACCGATGGAAGCTCAACCTGCATTTTCTGTAAGTTTGGTCCTTTATTAAATATTTCTTTGCAACCAAATGTGGACTTTGCATGTTGTTTCCTTGGGATTTCCTCGAGCCAGAAGACGAACCAGAGGGTGGGTGTTTGAGTCAGAGGTGAGTGCAGTCACTAGTGGAACAGGTCTGCAGGACCCGACCCGAAATGTTTACCTTTGTGAAAACTATAAAAGTAAGCAGACCTGTGCCGATTCTGTCATTTGATTAGGCGGGATGGAAAAGTGGCACTGTGACAATATTCTTCTGTAGCAGCTTCTGTTGGTTTGGGAGTTGTGCAAACAGGAGTGAGAAGCTGACTTTTTGTTTTTGTGATCATAGTCCGTGGTGCTGAATGACGGTAGTTACCAGTAGATCTGTTTTTCTCAGATCGGCATCCCAAAATTGCTTGTTCTTCCTTGCGTAGCTCTACCTTTTTCTTGAAGCCTCGTGATGCGACTGTGCTGGAGGTGTCATGCTGGTCCTTCCCTACCTTGATGCACGGTCACAAAACCTGAGGAGCAGGATGATGTGGTAGTGGCTGGAAACCCCACACTCCCAGGGAATGCCCGGGTAGCAGAATGGCTGTCACTGCATGGCGTGTGAGCATCAGCCCAGGGCTTGGGCTTGCGGTGACTCTGCAGCATCTGTAGCTGTGAGGGGTTCCTTGCAGGCAAAACCATACGCTGCTCCCCAAAACTCTGGAGAGGACTTGTGTCTTGAGACCTTCCTCTGCTTTTCAGCATCTTTTGCTTACGTATCCATGTTGTTTTAGAACATCCTGTAGACCAGTGGTTCTCAACCTTCCTGATGCCGCGACCCTTCAGTACAGTTCCTCATATTGTGGTGACCCCAAACATAAAACTAGGCAAGGGTTTTTTCACAGGAATTAAACCAAAAACTGACCAATGTCGTGAAGATCCATGGTTCATAGTTGTATATAAATTGGCAGGTGCCTTCAGGAGGAGCAGCAGCAGTGGCGGTGCCCCCCCCCCAAGCTGCTTGCCCTCCCACGAACCCTGTGAAAGGGGTGTTCAACCCCCAAGTTGAGAGCCACTGCTGTAGATTCCTGTGCAGCTAGAGCCAGCAAATCTTCAATTTATATGCCTGGCTTGGTATATAGTAGCTTCTCAGCTTCCTTTGTTTTTTAAGCAGAAGAAGAGCTGCTGTATGATACCCCGCTTTTCACTACCCAAAGGAATCTCAGAGCGGCTTGCAATTGCCTTCCCTTCCTCTCCACAACAGGCACCCTGTGAGGTAGATAGGCCTGAGGGAGCTCTAAGTGACCTGTGACTGACCCACGGTCACCTAGCTGGTTGCATGGGGAGGACTGGGGAATCAAATCCGACTTTCCAGATTCGAGGCTTCCACTCTACCACCAGTACAACAGTTGGCTTGCTTTGTTCTGAGAGATTGATTGGTTGATACTTTATATATATGTAATACTAGTAATCAAGCCTGCTGTATGTAAAATACAGCGGGCGCTAGGCATGGGAGCCCCCGGCAGTCGCGCAGAGCACGGCTGCCGGGGGCTCCCTTGGTCAGCGGCCTGACGCGGTGAGAGGCGCTTTGCGCCTCTCGCCACGTCAGGCTGCCGGCAAAGGAGCAAGTGCGAGCGGCTGTGCGCGGCTCGCACTTGCTCCGGCAGGGACTCAGAGGGACCAATCGGCAGGCGCTTAGCGCCTGCCGATTGGTCCCTCCAGTAGTCTGTCCAGAGGAAGTGGCCAATCGGCACCCTTCCTCATCACGGACACATTCCGCCTCCCAAGCCCTTATCCTTTTATTTAGTCCGCGGTGCCTGGGTCATCTAGTCCAACCCCCTGCACTAGGCAGGACACTCGCATCCCTGTTGCTCATCCACTGTCACCTGCCACACCCTTGAACCTTCACAGAATCAGCATCTCTCTCAGATGGCTATTCAGCCTCTGCTTAAAAATCTCCAGAGATGGAGATCTCACCAACTCCTGAGGAAGCCTGTTCCAGTGAGGAACCACTCTAACTGCCAGGAACCACTTCCGGAGGTTTAGAATCATAGAATCATAGAGCTGGAAGGGTCCTCCTGGGTCATCTAATCCAACCCCCTGCACTGTGCTTCTTCTGGATGCTTAGACAGAATTTCTTTTGAATTAATTTAACGTGAGAAAAATTCTAAGTACCGTCTAAACAAGAGCTCAGATGCTGTGTACCCTAGTAGAAGAGAGCCAGACAGTGTGTACCCTAGTAGAAGAGAGCCAGAGTCCAGCAGCACTTTCTATACTAACAAAAATAGTGGCAGGGAAAGCGCTTTTGGGAGTCTCTGCTCCCGTCCTCTGATGGATCGATATGGGCGATGGTGTGCCTGTAGCCAGCAGTCAAGAGTCACCGTCCAGAAGGACCTGAAAGACTAACACCAGGGGTAGTCAAACTGCGGCCCTCCAGATGTCCATGGACTACAATTCCCAGGACCCCCCTGCCAGCGAACGGTACCCCTGACTAACACCATTTGTGGCAGGGAAGGAAGGAGCTTTCATGAGAATGAATGAATAAATAAAGGGGTGTGTGGCAGTTTCAAAAGCTGTGCTTGTTTAGGGAATAGTTCTGCTGCCTCCACAGTCCTGCTTGTGTCACACTCCTCTCCTCCAGCGCAGCCTGTCCCCAAGCAAGTGCCAGGTGTGTATTGTTGCCCCCAGTGCACTATCTGGTGTGCCGGAGAGCGTGATGAATCTGCATTTCTTTTGTGTCAATTGCTTTGAGTCCCCAGTGGGGAGAGACCTGGGGGGAAAGTAGACGTCTTCATAAGAAGACTAGAACTGCTAGGAGAAGAAGACTCCACCTGAGATGGATTGACTCTGTGCCCACACTGTGTGTGCGTGAAGGGCCCTCAAGTCCCAGCCCGTACAGCAGGTCCAGCTTTCCAGGCAAGTGAAACGCAAATGTGGTTTGCTGTGGCCTTCCCTTCCAGGTACTGACCTGACCGAGATCTGACGAGGGTGGACTATACTAGTGGTTCCCACACCTTTTGGGGCTGCTGCCCCCTTGGCTTCCAGGCAGCATCTCTAGTCCCGCCCCCCCCCAAAAAAAACTCACTGATGCTCACCATATTCCTTTTGTTAGGCCTCCTGCAAATTCACAACACTGTATTGCCTATGCTTCTTTTTTCATTGTGCAATGGCCATATTTTAGTATGGGGGGGGGGAAAGTAATTTTTAAAAGTCACATTGAGTCCTCATTGCAGAGAGATGGACAGGAACTAAAGGTAAAGGTAAAGGTATCCCCTGTGCAAGCACTGGGTCATGTCTGACCCATGGGGTGATGCCCTCCAGCGTTTTCATGGCAGACTCAATACGGGGTGGTTTGCCAGTGCCTTCCCCAGTCATTACCGTTTGCCCCCCAGCAAGCTGGGTACTCATTTTACCAACCTCGGAAGGATGGAAGGCTGAGTCAATCTTGAGCCGGCTGCTGGGATCGAACTCCCAGCCTCATGGGCAAAGCTTTCAGACGGCTGCCTTACCACTCTGGCCACAGGAGGCTCTTGGAGAGAAACTAGGGTTGCGAAATTCCTGGCTAACTGGGATGGAGCCTGGGAAGGACAGAGCCTGAGGAGGGGGAATGAGCTCAGCAGGCAGGTGATCCCCTCTAGCCCACCTCCTGAAGCTCTTGTTTTCTTCTGGAAGCTAAGCAGGGTTGGCCTGGTCAGCACTGGGGTGGGAGACTACCCAGGAAGGCCAGGGACACTACTCCCACAGGCAGGCAATGGCCAAACCAGCTTGGAATGGCTCTCACTAGGAAAACACAGCCACAACAGGAAAAAAGTTAAATAAGTGCCCCCAGAGTTCCTCACCACCCCTCTGTCGCCCCCAAATTCCTCAGTGCCCCCCTGGATCCTACCACAGCCCCCAGGGAGGAGCATCCTGCCCACTTTGGGAAACCCTAGACTATACCATGCTGCCTTCCCTGCAGACACCTATTTAAATCCACTCTTTTCTCCTGGAGATATTTGACCCTGCCCCTCCCAGTGCAGTCTGTCTGTTCACAAAGATGCTTTTGTGTTGTCCAGCAAGCTTGTGGTCTGGTTTGGAAAGCAATTCCGGTAAATTTTTGGCTGAATTGGTAGTAATTGTAGGGGCATCTGGCCATGCCGTGCTTCCCGATTTGAAGAATCTGCCCAGTCCTCCTGTCAAATAATTTGACAGTCTATGAGTGAGTAGGTGTAAAAATAGGAGCTCTGGACTTGGCCCCTGCAGTCAGGCAGGCCCTCGGCCTTCTGGAGTGATAAACAGGGAAAACTGAGCTACGCTTGCCGGGAGACAAGTGAGGTCGTCAGCGTGTGTCTGTCGAATGCCATCAAGTCTCTTCTGACATAGGGCGAACCTGTGGGAATTAACAGCCTCCAAAATGCTTGTTGATGCGTTAGCAGCTCGGGTCTTGCAATCTGAGGGTTGCGGCTTCCCTTTACAGCCTCTCTGTTGAGGTCTTGAGATGAGCCAGGCTGGAGAGAAGCATCAGCCAAATAACGGTGAAAGAGGATCACAGCTAGGATCCCACATGCCTGGGCGTTTGCAGCAGGGGTCTGGATGTGCATTTAGTTGTTCTGTTGTTAAAACAGTGGAATTACAGTATTTGCTGGCGTATAAGACTACTTTTCCCCCCTGAAAAACATGCCTCCAAGTGGGGGGGGGGGTCGTCTTATACGCCGGGTGCACTTCAGTTGGGTTAGACATAGCGGCCCATAGTGGCCCGTAGTACTGTATTTTGAGTGGAAATGCTGAGGGGTTGTCTTATACACCGGCAAATGCGGTAGATAGTAGGTATAGCGTATGTTTCCATTTTCCTCAACATTTCTGGAAATTTTACATCTGTGTACAACAGAGGATTTTATACCCCACTTGTCACTCCCTGGGTGAGGGTCAAAGCAGCTTACAATCGCCTTCCCTTCCTCTTTGCACACCAGACATCCTGTGAGATCGGTGGGGCTGCGGGAGCTCTGACAGGACTGCTCCGCGAAGCCAGGGGTCACTAGTTGGTTCATACTGGACGATCTTAGGGTACTGCTTGGGGTCTGTACCTATAGCTCCCAAATTTGTTGTGTGTGTATGTGACCAGGTTCTTTCCCCTGCTCCCTGTTGGTGGCCAGTGTTGTAGCACTGCAAAACTCAAGTGCCAGGGTTTGGGGGAATTAGGTCAGAGTCCCGTTGTTTTTCCTGAGGGTCTTTATTGTAATGTTGTGAAACTCTGCCCCAGATGGGGCTGAACTTTTTGGTCTTTCTGGGTCCAGACTTTCCAATTGCCACTGTGGGTTCCCTAAATTGCAGCATTCTGAGATTGAACCGTGTCGTATTCTGTGCCTCTGAATGCACTCCCCATAAAGATGGATTTAATGCGCTGGAAATAGAGAATCGGCATCATTTTGCCTTCAATCCCCTTTATTTCTTTTATTGGGTAGATGGGCTAATCGTCATTTTTATGAGTTTGTGATCTTAACTAAATCACACAACTTCCAGACTGCCAGTGGAGAAACTGAAATGGTTAAAGCTCTTCTGACCCTTGGCTCCAGGATCAACCAAAAGGGGGACCAAACCGAAGGAATCAGAAGGAGATTGAGACTGGGAGGAGCAGCCCTGGGGGAGCTAGAGAAGGTCCTTCAAGGAGGTAGCCCAGGTGGCCAAGGTCCTATTAACCCATTATATATGGGCCCATTACTGTGTACAAGTGTGAAAGCTGGACACTGAAGAAAGTTGCAGAACAAAGTTTGGGTCCATGGGCACCTTTCACACCAGCAGAAGACATAAGCCTTCATGGGCAGACTGACAAGAAAGCTGACAAGAGAAAAAGTGGATTCAGTTAAGAAGAAGAGTTCTTGGATGCCACTTTTCTCTACCCGAAGGAGTCTCAAAGTGGCTTACGTTCTCCTTCCCTTTCCTCTCCCCACAACAGACACCCTGTGAGGGAGGCGAGGCTGAGAGAGCCCTGATATTACTGCAGAAGAAAAAGAGGTGGTTCTTATATGCCACTTTCCTCTATCTGAAGGATTCTCAAGGGGGCATACAATCCCCTTCTCTTTCCTCTCCCCACAACAGACACCCTGTGAGGTGGGTGAGGCTGAGAGAGCCTTGATATTCCTGCTCGGTCAGAACAGTTTTATCAGTGCCGTGGAGAGCCCAAGGTCACCCAGCTGACTGCATGTGGGGGAGTGCGGAATCAAACCCGGCATGCCAGACCGCACTCCTAACCACTACACCTCCTGTGGACCTCCATAAAGAGAAGAAATTGGTGGGCTCCAGATCAGATCAAGCCTGAACCATCCCTAGAAGGTCTAATGACCAAACTGAGGCTATTGTACTTTGGTCACATCACAAGAAGACAAAGAGTCATTGGAAAAGACAATAATGCTAGGAAAAGAGGGGGGACATAAAGGGAGATGGGTTAACTCAGTAGAGGAAGCCACAACCCTCATTCTACAAGACCTGCTCAGGGCTGTGAATGATGCTTTGGAAGTCATTGATTCATAGCAGGAAGCACACGCCATCATATCTCCTTGCTGAAGACGGTACACGTGGTTTTGAAGTCACAGCATGGAAAGTCAGACTTGGGGAAAACACTCCGTTTTAAGGTTGAGTTTGGCCAGCTGTATTTCTCCTGCTGATTCCCTGATTCTTAGTTTCTCCGGCTCTCGCTGATCTCACATCCAAGACTCCCCACCCGTGTTTCGCCTGCTGCAGCCAGAGCTACAGAGCATCTTGTGACACCTTCAAGGGAAAGTGATTTATTGTGGCCCCTGCTTCTGTGGGCCAGAGGCGTCTTCCCCTTTGCTGCACTACCTGTCAGTCCTCTTCCTGCCTCTGACAAAAGGGCCTATGGCTCCCCGAAGCTGCCACCGCAATAAATCCGTTAGTCTTCTGAGGTGTTGCAAGACTTTTGTCATCTTCTTTGGGTTTGCATCCTGCCTTTCCGCTCTTATGCCCCAGGCAGTGAAGGCACTGTAGTGGAAAATATAATGGCAACAGGTTGAGACAAATTCTTGTCTTCTTAGTTTTGAAGAGTCCTTAAATGGATTTCAAGGAGGAGGCATGGTTTATTGAAGGGGTAGTCAAACTGCGGCCCTCCAGATGTCATTGGACTGCAATTCCCATAAGCCCCTGCCAGCATTTGCTGGCAGGGGCTTATGGGAATTGTAGTCCAAGGACATCTGGAGGGCCGCAGTTTGACTACCTCTGGTTTATTGAGTGCCCTTTAGTACATAATGATTACAGTGGAGAAGTGGTGCATTCTCAATGTTGTCCCCCTTACAAATGTACTTAGAATTCTAAAGTATAAACTGGAAACTCCTTCCTTCCTTCCTTCCTTCCTTCCTTCCTTCCTTCCTTCCTTCCTTCCTTCCTTCCTCCCTCCCTCCCTCCCTCCCTCCCTCCCTCCCTTCCTTCCTTCCTTCCTTCCTTCCCTCCTTCCCTCCTTCCTTCCCTCCCTCCCTCCCTCCCTCCCTCCCTCCCTCCCTGACAAATATTACTTGAGTGGATTGATTTAAATCCAATCCAGTTGTAAAAATATATAGTACCAAGGTATTGGTACTAGCCTTCTGCCTGTAAGAGGGAGCTCTTCTGCCAGGCATTTGGTTGGGGCCAACGAACAGCAAGATGTGTTAACTCTATATGAACACCCCCCCCCCAAAAAAAAACAGAGTCATAGAGTTGGAAGGGACCTTCTGGGTCATCTAGTCCAGCCCCCTGCACTACGCAGGGCACTCACATCCCAATCGCTCATCTACTGTCACCTGCCACCCCCTTGAGCCCCAACCTTGAACCAAGATACTCTTGGATTGTTTGCTTATACAGCTGGTATGACTGTTTTTACAATGATGATTTTAGAATTTGATACTCTGTGTACATTTTATTATGAATGTTTTTTATGAAATGGAAAGAGCAGGGTATAAATCAAAGAATAAATAAGACAGGTCATGTTGGACCCATGGGGCCAGGATGTCTGAAACTGTTCCACTGTCCCGTCCACATCCCCCCCCCCCCCAGCAACAGGAAGGCAGAGCTTCACTGCCCCAGACATAGTGCCCCATCTCTGCCTTGGTCTCTCTGATGGTCTCTTCTCTTCTCCGTATGTTCATCCAGTCCCCCCTTGAAGCTTTCTGTGCCTTCAGCCGCCACCTTGCAGCAGTGAATTCCAAGCGTTAACAACTCTTGGGGTGAAGGAATGCTTCCTTAATTAAGTTATAAACGTACTGCTCATTAATTTCACGGCGTGCCCACGAGTTCTTGTCTTGCAACAAAGGGAGAAGAGTTCTTTATCTTCTCTGCCCCATGCCTAATTTTGTAAGCTTTTCTCCTGTTGCTCCTCACACAAAGTTTCTCCAGGCTAAAGAGCCCTAACCGATTTGACCTTTCCCCATGGAAAAAGTGCCTTTCCCCAGTGCTAGCATCTCTCTTTTGAGGGTCCATGACCAGAACTGCACCCAGCCTTGCCGTAGATTTCTGCAGGGGGGTTGGGATACGAGCAAATCTGTTTTCAGTCTCCTTCCCGATTTCCCCAGCTGAGCGTTGTTGGCCTTTTTTATTGAAGTCACCCGCTGAGTCGATGCGATCCGTGAGTTCTCTACCAGGACTCTACCAGTCAGTTGCTGCCAGTTCGGATCCCATCTGCGTATATTTATAGCTAGGATCCTTGGCCCCCCACTGCTTGTTACTTTGCACATCCCCAGGTTCTCCCCCCCAAGAAAACAGACCGATTTAAATGATTGGTAATATCTCCATTATTAAAAGCTTCCTATTGGTTGCCCTGGTGTACACTGTAACTAAATATTTAGTATGTTTGCAGTTTTAGATTATGTTATGAACTCTTGCATATTTTTAGAGGATAGTGCTGATGGCCTCAAGGATGTTGCTTCTTTTTTCCCTCTGCTCCTTTCCGTTTTGCTCAGCCCTTTTTGCTTTGTATCATAAGCAGAAGGTAAATAATTGTGTGTTGGAGAAGACTCTTGCGAGTCCCTTGGACTGCAAGGCGAACAAACCGGTCAGTCCTAGAGGAGATCAGCCCTGACTGCTCCTTAGAAGGCCAGATCCTGAAGATGAAACTCAAATACTTTGACCACCTCATGAGAAGGAAGGACTCCCTGGAATAGAGCCTAATGCCGGGAGCGATCGAGGGCAAAAGAAGAAGGGGACGACAGAGAATGAGGTGGCTGGATGGAGTCACTGAAGCAGTCGGTGCAAACTTAAATGGACTCCGGGGAATGGTAGAGGGCAGGAAGGCCTGGAGGATCATTGTCCAGGGGGTCGCGATGGGTCGGACATGACTTCGCACATAACAACAACAAATAATTGCACCCAAAAGCACATTGCCTTCTTGATCTTTTTGTGTGAAGGGTAAACGCTCCTGTTCCCTGGCAGGTAGAGTCATCATGAATTCAGGCATCTGCAAATTATTTTGAAGAGCGATGGCTGTTGCTGTTTTTGTGCTGCATTACTTTGTTGTGTTCTTGGTGTTTTTATGTTTTATATTGTGCTTTTGGTGATTTTATTATGTCTTATGGGAGGGGGTATTCTGTCAATTTAGAAGTGGGCTTGGTAGGCAGATTTTATTTTTTTACTGGTCAACTGTAAGCGAGCCCACTCACTCGGGCCAGATGCAAGCTCTCTTAGATAAAATATTGGACCCATTTCTGCCCGGCTTGTGGCAAGGCTGTGGGGCGGAGACAGCTTTGGTTGCCCTCATGGATAAGTCCCGGAGGCGACTGGACTGAGGCGGGTCAGCACTGCTGGTGTTATTAGATCTCATCATGACAGCACTTGAGACAGATTCAGATGGGCAGCCGTGTTGGTCTGAAGTAGCACAAAAAAAAAATCAGAGTCCAGTGCTACCTTCAAGACCAGGGGTAGTCAAACTGCGGCCCTCCAGATGTCCATGGACTACAATTCCCAGGAGCCCCTGCCAACGAACGCTGGCAGGGGCTCCTGGGAATTGTAGTTCATGGACATCTGGAGGGCCGCAGTTTGACTACCCCTGTTCAAGACCAACAAAGATTTATTCAAGGCGTGAGTTTTCTAGTGCAAGCACCGTTCGTCAGACTATGATCTCCTTACATGACATCGCAAAAATCAATTTTGTTACATCAATAGACGGCGTTTAAGACAGTCGATCGTGAGCTTTTATCTTGCCACCTTGCCAGTGTGGGGGTTGGCCCTACAGTGGCTTGCCTCCTTTCTTTACAGTCAGGGACAGAAAGTAGCTATTTGGGAAGAAACATCACAGTCCCATCCTCTCGCTTGTGCTGTGCAGGGCACAGTTTTTTCCCCAATACAATTTAACATCTGTATGTTCCCTCTTGCACAGCTGGCCCGGGGGTATGGTCTGAGGTGTCACCAGTATGCGGATGACACCCAGTTCTTCCTGCTGATGGGCGGCTAGCCGAAACCTCCCCCAGAGTCAGCCAGATGTCTGAAGGCTGTGCGGGATGGATCTGACAGAGCCTGCTGAAACTCAATCCCCTGTGGTTGGGAAAGAAAGGGCCTTTCCTGCCCTGTCGAAGGGCACTTTGCAGCTTTGTGCACCGTCAGGAGTTTGGGGGTGACCCTTGATGCCTCCTTATCAAAAAAGGTGCAGGTCACAAGTGTTGCTCACCAGGCTTTTTACTATTTGTGCCAGGGGGGAAGCTAGTAGCACAGGGGTGGCCAAACTGGCAGGAGCTCATGGGAATTGTTGTAGTACATGGACATCTGGAGAGTCACAGTTTGGCCTAGCCTTATTTGGTCCCAGATGACCTAACCACAGTGATCTATGCAGCAGTCACCTCCAGACTAGATTACTGTAACTTGCTGTGTGCAGGACGACCCGTGACCCTGATCTAGAGAATACAGCTGCTACAAAATGCAGTGGCACCAGTCCTCACAGGGACCCCATGGAGGGCTCATAAACGACCTGCATACAACAGGTCCTGGCCCCTACCTGGTGGAATGAGCTCCCGGAAGAGCTGCGAGCCCCGCGGGATTTACCAGCTGCCTGCAAAACTCAGCTCTTCCGCCAGGTCTTCAGTTGAGGCCAGCGCCTCGATGGAAGATGGGACCGCTCTCTAAGGTTATCTGGCGGCAGCTGTTTCTTCCTCCCCGAGTTATGGCTGGGTTGTAGCACCGCCGCCGCTTGGATTGGACTGGGTTAGGTTGGGGGCCTTTGTGTTTTAGATGGATTTTATTGTAATAGGGGTTTTAATGGGGTTTTATTTTCCGTGACCCACCAGGAGCCTCAGGGGACTGGCAGGATATAAATCTAATAAATAAATAAACAAACAACTGCATTAGCTACCAGTGAAGTTCCAGAGCAGGGTCAAGGTTCTGGTACTGACCTTCAAGACTCTCAGGCTAGTGAGAAACGATAAAAACAATTTAAAAAGCGTTTTTTAGCTGTGTTCAAATTAAGAAAACAAGTAAGGACATGGTACGACCATTGCAGGACAAGACAGCGAAATTGTAAGAGGTGATGGAAGAGAAGGCTGAACTGCTCAATCCCTCCTTCTCCTCAGTCTTCTCTTGCGAGGGACTTCGGGCTCATTGTGGCAGAATCATTTCCTGTGATGAGGGAGGGGAGTTGTGGCCCAGGATCACTGGAGGGGTAGTCCGTAAACCCGCCACAGGCTGGCTAGGGAGTGGCGGGGAATAAATTGAATAATAATAGTAATAATAATACACCTAGATTCCTTAAATGAAATAAAGTCCTCTGAGCCAGTACAAGTGAAGTGCCAGAGGATGGGAGGCTGGCAAATGTTGTCCCCATCAAGAAGGGGGAAAAGGAGAATCCAGGTAACTAGCAATCCGTCAGCTTGACATCTGTATCTGTAGAACAAATAATCAAACAGTTGGTCCTTGAGCAGCTAGAGCAGATGGCTGCGATTTACTAAGAGTCAGCATGAAAGGAATATTGGGGAAGAAAAATGGAAATTCATTTTTGCCCAAGGCACAGTTTTCACAATTAGAAGAAGAGTTGTTTCTTATATGCTGCTTTTCTCTACCCGAAGGAGTCTCAAAGCGGCTTCCAATCACCTTCCCTTTCCTCTCCCCACAACGGACACCCTGTGAGTTGGGAGAGGCTGAGAGAGCCCTGATATCACAGAACAGCTTTATCAGTGCCGTGGCGAGCCCAAGGTCACCCAGCTGGTTGCATGTGGGGGAGCGCAGAATCAAACCCGGCATGCCAGATTAGAAGTCTGCACTCCTAACCACTGCACCAAGCTGGTCTTTCATTAAGAGAAAACCTGCTAAAGATGTTTATAAATGGCATCTGATACCCTTAAGGTTAGCCAAAATTCATAAAAATAACACCAGACGCTGGCACTGCAGTGAGAAGTCTGACTTCTTTCACATGTGGTGGAAATGAGATTGTGCATATAATTTCTGGGTACAAATAGCTCAGATATTAACAGCTGCTTAGAGATAGAAATTCCATGTAGTCCAGCAACAAAGTTATTAATTTCTCTTCCTATTATTTCAGGTGAATGTAGGATTATTGCTTTGCATTTGATCACAGCTGCCAGACTAGTATCTGCTAGACAATGGAAAGGAAATATTACTCCTAAACTCCAAGATTGGCTATTGAAAATATGGGGAATGTATACCTTAGTTAAATGAACTGCATTTAGGAGTTTTTTTATTATTTTTATAACAGTCTTTACTTTGCTCGGGTTCGGCCTCACTTGGAGTCCTGTGTTCAGTTTTGGGGACCCCAGTTGAAGAGGGAGGTAGACAAACTGGAGCATGTCCAGAGGAGGGCAACAAAGATGGTGAGGGGTTTGGAGACCAAGACGTAGGAAGAAAGGTTGGGGGAGCTTGGTCTGTTTAGCCTGGAAAGGAGACGACTGAGAGGGGATCTGATAACCATCTTCAAGTATTTAAAAGGCTTATCCCAGAACCAATGGGATAAAATTAATTCAAAAGAAATTCCGTCTAAACATCAGGAAGAAGTTCCTGACAGTCAGAGCGGTTCCTCAGTGGAACAGGCTTCCTCGGGAGGAGGTGGGTTCTCCATCTTTGGAAGTTTTTAAGCAGAGGCTGGAGAGCCATCTGACGGAGAGGCTGATTCTGTGAAGGCTCAAGGGGGTGGCAGGTGACAGTGGAGGAACTAGAGGGTTGTGAGTGTCCTGCACAGTGCAGAGGTTGGACTAGATGACCCAGGAGGTCCCTTCCAACTATGTGATTTTTGTATTGTGTACTTTTATTGTTTTTGTACAGATAATGTCCTTTTTTATTAATAAAATTTATCTTTAAAAAGCATGGCTTTCTCAAGAACAAGCGTGCCAACTTGGTATAGTGGTTAGGAGTGCGGACTTCTAATCTGATCTAATCTAATCTAATGCAGCCAGCTGGGTGAACTTGGGCTGGCCACGGTATTGATAAAGCTGTTCTGACCGAGCAGTGATATCAGGGCTCTCTTAGCCTCACCCACCCCACAGAGTGTCTGTTGTGGGGAGAGGAAGGGAAGGCGACTGTAAGCCACTTTGAGACTCCTTCGGGTAGAGAAAAGCGGCATATAAGAACCAACTCTTCTTCTTCAGTAATCTCAGGACTCTCTCAGTCTCCCCTCCCTCACAGGGTGTCTGTTGTGGGGAGAGGAAAGGGGAGGCAAATGTAAGCTGCTTTGAGCCTCCTTCTGGTAAAGTGGTATATAAGAACCTTCTTTAACCTTATATCTTCTTTTCTTTTCTTTCTTTCTTTCTTTCTTTCTTTCTTTCTTTCTTTCTTTCTTTCTTTCTTTCTTTCTTTCTTTCTTTCTTTCTTTCTTTCTAGATCAGGGGAATGCTGTGGATATAGTTTATCTCGATTTCAGTAAAGCATTTGATAAGGTTCCACATTATGTTTTTGTTGACAATTTGATAAAATGTGGTATGGATCTTATTACTGTTAGGTGGTTCGAGAACGGGTTGACAGATCGCACCCAAAGGGAGCTTGGAAATGGTTTGTCATCCTCTTGGAGTGGAGTAGTGCATGGAGAGCCTCAGGGATCTGTCCTGGGCCCCGTGTAGTTCACCGTATTCATAAATGAATTGGATAAAGGCCTAGAGGGGCTGCTTATTTAATTTGCAGATGACCCTAAACTGGGAGGGGGTAACAAACACACCAGAAGACAGAATCAGAATATAGGATGATCTTGACAGGCTGGAAAACTGGGATAAAATGAATTTCAATACCGATAAATGTAAAGTTCTGCATTCAGGAAAGAAAAATCATATTCATCATTATAGGATTGAGTAGACCTGTCTTGGCAGTATGTGTGAAAAGCATCTGGGGGTTTTAGTAGACCAGACACTGAACATGATTCAGCAGTGTGACTCGGTGGGTAAAAAGGCAAATAATATTTGGGGCTGTATTAAAAGAAATATAGTGTCCAGATCACGCGAGGTGATGTTCCCACTTTACTCCACTCTGGTTAGACCTCACCTGGAGTCCTGTGTTCAGTTCTGGGGACCACAACTGAAGAAAGATGTAGACAAGATGAAGCGTGTCCAGAGGAGGGCTACAAAGATGGTGAGGGGTTTATGTAGGGCTGTTATATAGGACACAGCAACCCCCAAGTCTTGATTCAGGGACCCTCTGGGGCAAGAGAAAACAGATGCTGCCTCCAGGCTGTGGCAAGCACAACAGTGGGGCAAGTATTCCCATTCACTGTTAGGCAGAAAGGGCTGCCAACCATTTCACTTTCTGTTTCTCTTCCCCCTCTTGGAAGTGGGGGAACATATGTGTTAAATGGCTTGCAGCCATTTAAACCTAACTGCTGTTGGGCAGGTCCACCCTGCTCAGCTGTTAGGCTGAAAATGACCCAAGTAGCTGAGCCAGGCAAGGGACCATAAATGTTCGGGTGCTACAGACCAGGCCACGACCGTGCTGAATTTTAGTTCATGAACCAGTTAGTGCTCATCCCTGTTGGGGCTTCATCCGCGTGAGGTGGTAGATTGGTGTTTGTACCTCTATTCGCTGTAGACAGGGGCGTCCTTTGCCCTCCTTGCGAAAAGCCCCCATCGCAATCTGTCAGGAAGAACAAGAGGGGAACTGCCGAGCATCAAGATTACTCTTTAAAAACAATTCCTGTGGATTTTTGAAAACAGATTTGAAGCCGTTGAGCTGTGGGTTTCCCCCCAAAATTCTAGGATCTGAAAACTTTCGGGAAAGTAATGTGATGCCCTATAGCAGGGGTAGTCAAACTGCGGCCCTCCAGATGTCCATGGACTACAATTCCCATGAGCCCCCTGCCAGCATTCGCTGGCAGGGGGCTCTTGGGAATTGTAGTCCATGGACATCTGGAGGGCCGCAGTTTGACTACCCCTGCCCTATAGAGACCATGAGCTGATCTAGTGTGTTTATTTTTTTAAAAAAACACTTTTTCGAAGTAACAGTTCAGTAGCTGCAAATATCTGAACAGAAAGGCTGGGCCCCTCGAGCCGGAGCGCGGCTTAAAAACGCAGCTGAACTTGGAAACGGCTTCCATTGTAGTAACACTTGACAGAGCATAAGGGCAGCCAGCACATGCTTCCATTTCATCGCCTGAACAGACCTCGTGGGCACAGAAGACTGCGGGCAGGCTCCCTTTAGCGTGCCCAAAGAAAGGAGGCCTTGTCCGCTCAGCTCCCCATAGAATTTAACTCCTATACGCCGAGGGTTAGGGGTAGACGGGCGGGGAGAATCGTCACCTCAACTGCTACTTGAGAGCCGGCTTGGTGTGGTGCAGTGCTTCTCAGCCTGGGGATCAGGACCCCTTTGGGGGGTCCAACGCAGTAGAGTGAGCAGCTTGGCCGGGGGGGGGGGGGGGCGCTGCCACTGTTGCTGCTGCTCCTGCAGGCGCCTGTGCTCAGCCGCCAGCCGCTCCAGCAGTTCCTCCAGCACAGCGTAGTCTCCCGCCAGCCGCTCCAGGCAGAACTGAACTGAGAAACCCCGGAAGAAAACCCAATTTATATACAATCCTGAACCAGGGATCTTCACGCCATTGGTCCGTTTCGGTTTAATTTCTGTGAGAGAACCCCTGCCTAATTTTATGGTTGGAGGTCACCAAAACATGAGGGGCTGTATTAAAGGGAGCTTGAGAACGTGATTCCTGGCTCCTCCACATGCAGCCAGCTGGGTGACCTTGGGCTAGTCACGGTCCTGTTAGAGTTGTTCTCACAGAGCAGTTCTGTCAGAACTCTCTCAGCTCCACCTCCCTCACTGGGTGTCTGTGGTGGGGAGAGGAAGGGCAGGAGATTGTAAACCGCTTTGAGACTCCTTTGGGTAGTGGAAAGTGGGGTATAAAAAGCCAACTCGCCGTCTACTGCTGGTTGTCTTGTATCAGATTTCATTATTACAGTATCCCTTCTGCCCTGTGAGACATAAACACATTTTAGCTTTGATTTGTATACAGACTGTAAAGTCAGTAGGATGTCTTGAACACTTGATTTTTCAAAATGTGGACTATTGTAACAGGCTCGTCTTGCCGCTTGCTTACCCTTGTCTAGCTAGTGAAGTGTCTCCTTGCGGCTACCCCTCGCAGCCCAGCTGCCCAGGCTGAACGTTGCTCAGGGGGCATACGATGCAGGAGGGCTCTGTTTCCCGGGCCTCACCTCCTCCGTTCCTGCCCTGCTCACCCCCCCTCCCTCCCTCCCCGTGTGCCAGGGTAAATCAGGCATCAGTAGCCCAAAGTGGGAGAGAGATGCTTGCCTTCCAGGCTCTTGTTCTTAGTTTCCTTGCCTGGTTGTCTCAAGAGGGTCCTTAACTTGCCACGGCTGGCTACGCCCTGGGAACTTTGCCCTCGGAAGAGCTGTGTTCTGCAAAGAATCCTGGCGGTGATCCAGGCCACCTTCCCCTCCCCTCCCCTCCCCTCCGGTGCACCTTTGTGTAACTGAACACAGGTGGACACTGAATCACACTGCTGGTCTACATGGGCAGGGGGCTGTGGAGCTGGGAAGGAGGTTCTCGCACGAAGATGACCCTCTGGAAAAGCCAGCGTATTCATTTTGCATATTCCTTTGGGGGGCCCTTAAGTAAAACTCGGGTTCAGGTTCTCCCCCTCCCCAAATGGGCTTAGTGGTGATGTGTCTTTAAAACTGCTCCTCCCCATCCATAGCTTGACCCTTTTGTCACAGCAGGCCAAGTGATGTCAGCTTGGTCACACCTGAGCATTGGGGCCTGACTGGACATTGAGGGTGACCTGGCCTTTGGCTACTAAGGCTCTATTTGTTTTTTGGCTGAATTAATATAACTTTTTGAGTGGGAGATTGTCCATAAAATACTGTTGCTGAAGTCTTTGCTGGCCTTACCTTTGTCTTACTTGTGTGGTTTGACCATTCTGTGCTTTTGTCACGTTTGACCATCTTGGATGACGAGACCTTGGGGTACTTGTGGACTGTAAACTAAACATGAGCAGGCAGTGTGATGCAGCGGTAAAAAAGGCAAATGCCATTTTGGGCTGTATCAACAGGGGCATCACATCAAAATCACAAGATGTCATAGTCCCATTGTATACGGCACTGGTCAGACCACACCTGGAGTACTGTGTGCAGTTCTGGAGGCCTCACTTCAAGAAGGACGTAGATAAAATTGAAAGGGTACAGAGGAGAGCGACGAAGATGATCTTGGGCCAAGGGACCAAGCCCTATGAAGATAGGTTGAGGGACTTGGGAATGTTCAGCCTGGAGAAAAGGAGGTTGAGAGGGGACATGATAGCCCTCTTTAAGTATTTGAAAGGTTGTCACTTGGAGGAGGGCAGGATGCTGTTTCTGCTGGCTGCAGAGGAGAGGACACGCAGTAATGGGTTTAAACTTCAAGTACAACGATATAGGCTAGATATCAGGAAAAAGTTTTTCACAGTCAGAGTAGTTCAGCAGTGGAATAGGCTGCCTAAGGAGGTGGTGAGCTCCCCCTCACTGGCAGTCTTCAAGCAAAGGTTGGATACACACTTTTCTTGGATGCTTTAGGATGCTTAGGGCTGATCCTGCGTTGAGCAGGGGGTTGGACTAGATGGCCTGTATGGCCCCTTCCAACTCTGTTTCTATGATTCTATGATTCTATTTTGTTGGTCAGACTTCTTGAGCTCTTGGATTTTGACTGTGCCGTTGAACTCTTTGATTATTGGTTGCAAAAAAGAAAACAAAAGCACCCTCTTGCTTGTGAGGATTGAGTATTCAGTTAGTCAAATACTTTAGTATTTTTCACTATTAGTATGGCTTGTTGTAGTATGGCTCACTATTAGTATGGCTGGCATTCGCTGGCAGGGGCTCCTGGGAATTGTAGTCCATTGACATCTGGAGGGCTGCAGTTTGACTACCCCTGATCTATTATTTCGTAGACCTTTGTTTGATTCTTGGAAGTGTTGCAGGAAACAGCCACCAGGGCCTCCTTGACTCCAGCCATGCATGCTTCTTGTTGGGGACCCCTCTTCCCAGGATTGGGTTGAGACACCTTGCTTTCTTCACAGATAGACTTTGGGGTTGCCCCTCAACCTCTTATTTATTTTATTTTATTAGATTTTTATACTGCCCTTTCCACACAGCCCAGGGCAGTTTGCATGGAACGTTTTAGGAGACATAGAACATTATATTAAATAACAGTCGCAACATAACCTAGCAGTAACAGTTCTAACAATAAATAAATAACAGCTTACTATAATTAATTCTTTGAACATGTCAATAGAACAGCCCGTGGGGAGGACAGGATCCTTCAGATTATGGAGAGTGGTGGCCTGTCCTGACTCCCTGTTTTGTAATTTGTGGACCCTTGACAGAAGCACCCAGGATGCCGGGGTGGGGGTGGGGGTGTCGGTCTCCCTGGGAGCTACAATTGTTCACAGGCTCTCTAATAAAATTGATGCGCGTAGCCTGAGCATTAGGGCGCATCATGCAAAACCTCAGAAGAGACGTTGTGTGAAAGTATGGGATACGCTGAGATTATTAGGAAACGGACTGAAAACAGACAAGCTAGCATCATAATGTCCCTGGATCCCCAAGCAGGGGTCTGAGGGAGCTCTGAAGGGGGTCCACAGGAGCCCTGAGCTGGTGTAGCTGGGCTGTCTTCTTAGCTCCTGCTCTTCATAAGGCAGAGCAGGGGAGGGAGCAAAAGGAGGGCAAGGGCTGAGGCCAGTGATGAGAGCCAGCATGGTGTAGTGGCTAAGAGTGGCAGTTTCTCATCTGGCCAGGCAGGTTTGATTCCCCACTCCTCCTCCACGTGCAGTCAGGTGGGTAACCTTAGAATAAAACCATAGAATCATGGAGTTGGAAGGAATCTCCTGGGTCATCTAGTCCAACCCCCTGCACCATGCAGGACACTCACATCCCTATCCCTCATCTACTGTCACCTGCCACCCCTTTGCCTTCCCAGAATCAGCCTTGGACTAGTCCCAGTTCTCTTGGAGCTCTCTCAGCCTCACCTCCCTCACAGGGTGTCTGGTGTGGGAAGGGGATTGTCAGCCACTTTGAGACTCCTTCGTGTAGAGAAGAGCTCTTCTGTGTCCGGGGGTGTGGCAGGGAGTGTGAGTAGCTGACATACTTCATGGCCCCTCGAAGTCTGAAAAATTATTTCAGGGGCTCCTCCTTGGTCAAAAGATTGAAAAGGGCTCATCAGTGTGGCATCAGTTTGGGATCCTGTGTACAGTTCTGGTCACTGCAGCTCCAAAAAGACCTTGGGAAAATTGCAGCAAAGGGCAACGAAAATGGTGGCTCTTCAAGTTGGAGAACTGAGGACTGAGGGGTGACATGAGAGAGGTCTTTAAAATGATGCCTGGGATAGAGAAGGCAGAGAGACATATGGAACAGGGGGCCATCCGTGTCTATCAGCCACTTTATAAAATTTGGCTTCGTCTTGCTAGGCAGGAACCAATCCATTGGTGGTTGACAAATCGTCCCCAGAGGGTCCTTGTTAATGGTTCAGCATCCTCTTAGAGAAGAGTGACAAGTGGAGTTTCCCAAGGATCTGTCCTGGGGCCTCTGTTGTTCAACATATATTTATAAATGATTTGGATGAGGGATTAGAGGGGAGACTTTATTACATTTGCAGATGATACTAAACTGGGAGGGGGGAGTAGCAAACACAACTGAAGACAGCAACAGAATACAGGATGATCTTGATAGGCTCGAGAAGTGGGTTAAACTGAATAAAATGAAGTTCAATAGGGACAAATGTAAAGTTCTGCATTTAGGTAGGAAAAACCAAATACACCAATATAAGATGGGGGAGACTTGTCTTGGCAGTAGCATGTGAGAAAAGGATCTAGGAGTCTTAATAGACCACACATTGAACATGAGCCAGCAGTGTGACTCAGTGGCTAAAAAGGCAAATGGGATTTTGGGCTGTATCAAACAGAGTATCGTGTCCAGATCACGGGAGGTGATGGTACCACTTTACTCTGCTCTGGTTCGGCCTCACTTGTAGTCCTGTGTTCAGTTTTGGGCACCCCAGTTGAAGAGGGATGTAGACAAACAGGAGCGTGTCCAGGGGAGGGCAACAAAGATGGGGAGGGGTTTGGAGACCAAGACATAGGAGGAAAGGTTGGGGGAACTTGGTCTGTTTAGCCTGGAGAGGAGAGGACTGAGAGGGGATCTGATAACCATCTTCAAGTATTTAAAAGGCTGCCATGTGGAGGATGGAGCAGAATTGTTCTCTCTTGCCCCGGAGTGACAGACCAGAACGAATAGGATGAAATTAATTCAAAAGAAATTCCATCTCAACCTCCAGAAGAAGTTCCTGATAGTCAGAGCGGTTTCTCAGTGGAACAGGCTTCCTCAGGAGGTGGTGGGTTCTCCATCTTTGGAAATTTTTAAACAGAGGCTGGAGAGCCATCTGACAGAGAGGCTGATTCTGTGAAGGCTCAAGGGGGTGGCAGGTGACAGTGGATGAGCGAGAGGGTTGGGAGCGTCCTGCATAGTGCAGGGGGTTGGACTAGATGACCCAGGAGGTCCCTTCCAACTCTATTATTCTATGATTCTATGATTCTATGTTTAGATCTGAGAGGAGAGTGGTAGGAAAGGGGGTAGGGGAGTTGTGGCCTGATTGGGGCAGCTAGCTTTGAATTCCTGGGTTGCACAAGCAGAATGCTTAAGAGTGGGAGGGCAGCGGTATACAACTCCAGTAAGGATATATGTATTCTGAGGATGAGTCCAGTGAGCAGAGCCCCAATTAAATTCTTGGAGACGGGGTTTGGAAGGGTCCTCCAAGGTCATTTAGCTCAACCCAAGGCCATCTAGTCCAACCCCCTGCACAAGGCAGATTGGTATCATCTGCACCACTGGTTTGCTTTTAGGTTTCTGGAGTTGTACGAATACAAGGTGGAGACGCAAGAGGCTATAATAGGATTTATTTCATTTAGCCGCTTTGTTTATCTTCTCCCCAAAGCATCATTCTTCTCTCCTCCATTTTATCTTCACAACAGCCCTGTTAGGTAGCTCAAGCTAAGCGTGTGCGACTGGCTCAAAGTCACCCTGTGAGATTCCACGGCCTGAGTGGGGATTCAGACCCTGGTCTCCCAAGTACAACACTCTTAAGCATCAGGCCGCTGCTGAGCTCAGTTCTCTTCCCTGTCTTTCTGGTTATCATAGCATCCTAGAGTGGGAAGGGGCCATCCAGGCTGCCTAGCCCCACCCCCTGCTCAAGAAGGGAATGTGCACACCGAAGCTTAGACCTTGAATAAGACTTTGTTGGCCTGAGAGGGGCCGCTGGATCCAAATTTTGTTCTGCTGTTTCAGAACAACATGGCAACCTGCCTGAATCTGTAAGAAAAATGGATGTGGTTGCTAAACCGTGCCTCCAAGACATCTTTGCCAGCTCTCCCACGAAATTCGTGCTTCCCAGTCTCTTTTGCATGTTCGCCTTAAGACCGGCAGCCCCCTGTCCAGTCTCTCCACGAAGACAACTCACAGCCCGCTAGGCCGTGCCTCAGACCCTCCGCTCATCCGTCCATCAGATGCATGTAGCCGCGTGCTGCCGGATCGGCCGTGTGGGTGTGCGCAGCAGGGCGTCTGGCGTTAACCTCTGCCTCTTCTTCCTTTTCAGCCGGGTTTCCTCATCGCCTGAACCTTTTCTACCTGGCCAACGACGTCATACAGAACTGCAAGCGGAAAAACGCCATTGTGTTTCGAGACACGTTTGCCGAAGTGCTCCCGGAAGCAGCCGCCTTGGTGAAGTAAGTGAGGGAGTTAATCCTGAGGCTTGACCTGAGCTAGTGCGACTGCCGGCCCCGGTTGACCCTCAGTCGGAACACAGGGCTCGGTTGCAGGAGAGGAGATGGACGGAGATGGCAGCTGATTGGCCTTGGAAGGGAAGGGCAGTGAAATGACCACACGGGAGAGCTCGCCCTGAATCCAGAGGGGATGCCGAGAAAAGCACCGCTAGATTTATAGAATGTGGTCACAGCAGAAAAGAGCAGGAGCTGCGTCTCTTACAGCCCACTTTCCACTATCCGAAGGAGCCCCAAAGCAGCTGACAAACCCCTTCCCCTTCCTCCCCCCACAACAGGCGCCCTGGGAGGCGGGTGGGGCTGAGAGAGCTCTAAGAAAACTGTGACTAGTCCAAGGTTGCCCAGCTGGCTGCCTGTGGAGGTGGAGCGGGGAATCAACCACAGCTCACCAGATTAGAGCCCACCACTCTAATGGGGGGAATCCTCCTGAAGGACTCTTTAAAAGTATTTAGTTTTAACCAAATCTTATCATGGGGTCTTGAGTTGCACTTCTTCTGGATGATGGGGAGGGGAGGGGCTGCATCTCAGCTAGAGATGCACAAAGTCCCCGGTTCGGTTCCCGAGATCAAGCAGTTGGTGATACGAAGGTCCTCCCCCTGAGAGGCCTTATTTATTATAGATGGGAGGCTTATGTTCTGGGGAGGGGTTGTGGCTCAGCGGGGGAGCCTGTGCTTGGCATGCAGAAGATCCCAGGTTTAATCAAGATGGCACGCCCAGACAAAAAGGACCTTAGAGCCGCTGCCAGTCTGAGTAGGCAATACTGACCAAGGGCCTGATTCAGTAATAAGGCAGCTTCCTGTGTCCGCAGGACACCCATCCCAGGGGATGTTCGTTGTGGCATAATGATCCCAGGAAGTGATCAGCCCGGTCACTCATTTGGTGCTTTTCCCCTCCTCCCCCTTGCGTTTTGTTCAAGGGAAGTGCAAAGTCAGCCCATCGTGGTGCTCAAATGAGCCTTAGAGCTAGCCGTGTTGGTCTGCAGTCAAACAGCTGGATTTGAATCCAGGAGCACCTTAGGAAGCAACAAGATTTGGGGGGTTTCTGTTCTCAAGAGTCAAAGCGCAAAGAAGCTGCAGCTCTGGAAAGCTTCCACGCACAGGATCGTGTTGGGCTTCCGAACGAGACTCTGGCTCCCTTAGAACAAACTGTCGAGACTTAGAAGGGAGCCCTGCTGGGGGCAGGTGTTTGTGCTGACTCCTTTTGTGTGCAACAGAATCAGAGTCCAGTGGCACCTTTAAGACCAGCAAAGATTTATTCAAGGAGGGAGTTTTCCAGTGCGTGCACAGAGTGCTCCCGCCTTGAATAAATCTTTGTTGGGCTTAAAGGTGCTCTTGGACTCTGATTTTGTTGTGCTCCTTCAGACCAACATGGCCACCCACTTGAATCTATCCTTTTGTGTGGCATTTCCCACTCGCTCAGGGGACCCTGTGGTCTGTGTTAGGTGGGTAATGTTTACTTTCAGAGGGGGGTGGCGTTGATTGCCATGGTGATCGACCAGCCTACTAATTGCTGAGCTCCCCAGGGCTCGCTGCAGGAGAACATGTTGTGTTTCCAAGCAATCAGCTCCTTTCCTTTTTTCTTCCCTTGTGGCTTTGGTGGGTTCCACCTTTTGCATTTGTCATTAAGCACGGCTCCTTCAGGTTCCTCTGAAGGTCGGGATGCCCTGCTGTGGTCTGCTGGTTGCGTCCTCCACTTGTTTGAGAAGCTGGGATGAGCGTTGAAGAGCCAAAGCTCTCTTCAGAAAACATATTGGGTCACTGAGGCACTCCTGGGCTCGAATCCAGAGGTTCAGCTGCTCCCAGAAACTATCTTCTTGTCTAGTATCTGCGCTCAGCTCCCCTGTTGATTTTCTGAGTTGTGTTTTAAAGATCAGGTTTGGAAGAGTTTGACAGGGGCAAGGGAAATGCTGGTTGTTCCACGGTGCCGCCCTAAAGGAAAGGACATTTTTGGTTTCTCAGGAAAGTAACCCAGTGCTCCTGCACAGCTTGCTTGCTTGGATTTAACCTCTGCATCCTTTGACCCTTTCCTGAAGGTTAAAACCCTCCAGCATTGGTCCTTTCTGTGCTTGCAGGTGGACTAAGAATACTGCAGTGGCTGTGCCAGATGAGACTAGTGCATTCAGCAGATGGCAGCTCTCTTGGCAGAGCAATCTAGCCATAGCCTACCCTCTGCAACAGCAAGAACAAAACACAAGGCAGCATGAAAGGAATGGAAATGTGATACACGCAACTGCCAAAAATTTGGTGCCAATAATCTTACACTGTGCACAAATACAGACACTGTTATTCCATTTCAATTTTTTTTTTTTTTGCAAAGTTCCTCACCCCTAGGTGATACCAAGTCTTCACATAGACCGTTTATGCACTGGAGGTTTCATGCTGGGCTGCAGGCAGGAGTTTTAGTCGTGGCAAGTTGTCCCACCTCTCCCTGCACCCACATGGGGGAGCATTCAGTCCAGTGCGCCTCATCCACCCCCATTTGTGCTCCTGCACAGGAGCTGGGGCAGTGAAGTTCTCAGTGAGTAAACAGTCATAGGGGTTCCAAGCGACTTTCAACAAGCTGCGGAGTGTGCATTTGTTCAAACAGATGCAGGTGCCACATAAAGTCGCAGCCAGGCTCCCGGGTTTGTATCCTGTTTCACCGAGGCTTCCTCAGTGCTGCTGTAGTGCAGCAGCCAAAGTTTGGCATTACATACAATCTGTTCAACATGCGGCCTTAATTTCCTGCCCATAAGATCCGGCAACCTGGCTCCTTTCTTATTCAGGAGAAAAATGAGTTAGACTGCATACTGAAGCTCACTTGGATGAATGTATAGGCCCCAGTTTGTTCAAAGTGACTTTGGCTTATTCTCCATGAATCCATCTAATCTCCCTTTCAGGCTGTTTATTCCTGTGGCCATCACTGCATCCTCTGGCAGTTAGTTCCAAATTTGAATTACGTTATGTGTAAAGAAATGCTTCCTTTTGTCCATCCTGAACCTCCTGCCCATCAGCTTCGTGGGATGCCCTTGAGATCTAGAATTTTGGGAGAGGGAGAGAAATGTATCTTTGTTGAACTCTCTCTACCACATGCATGATTTTATAAACCTCTCTCATGTCCTCCCTTAGCCGTCTCTTTTCTAAACTGAAAATTGTCAGACCGTTCAGCCTTTCCCCCTAGGGAAGAAGAAGAAGAGTTGGTTCTTATATGCTGCTTTTCCCTACCCGAAGGAGGCTCAAAGCGGCTTACAGTCGCCTTCCCATTCCTCTCCCCACAACAGACACCCTGTGGGCTGGGTGAGGCTGAGAGAGCCCTGATATCACTGCCTGGTCAGAACAGCTCTATCAGTGCCGTGGGGAGCCCAAGGTCACCCAGCTGGCTGCATGTGGGGGAGTGCAGAATCGAACCCAGCATGCCAGATTAGAAGTCCGCACTCCTAACCACTACACCAAACCAGGCCAAACCTTGGTCACCATCCTCCGCAGTGTCCTTTTTGAGATGCAGGGACCAGAACTATAATATTCCTTATGGAGGCCTTACAGAGATCAGTTCAGGGGTATTCAAAAAGTGGTTTTTCATTTTCCGTAATGCAGAATTATTCTGGCACGCTCTCAGCTCAGAATACCTCCTTACTGTGAAGTATAGTTGGCTTATGGGTGATTGTTCATGTAAGTTGCTGGGGTTCCTATGATTTTAAGGAGGGTATTAGATTGGTTTTTTACATATTTTATTTATTTATTTATTTATTATATTTATATACCACCATCCCTAAGAGCCTCTTGTGGCGCAGAGTGGTAAGGCAGCGATATGCTGTCTGGAGCTGTCTGCCAATGAGGTTGGGAGTTCGATCCCAGCAGCCGGCTCAAGGTTGACTCAGCCTTCCATCCTAAAGTGAGTCCCCAGCTTGCTGGGGGGTAAGCGGTAATGACTGGGGAAGGCACTGGCAAACCACCCCGTATTGAGTCTGCCATGAAAACGCTAGAGGGCGTCACCCCAAGGGTCAGACATGACTCGGTGCTTGCACAGGGGATACCTTTACCTTTACCTTTACCACCATCCCTGGAGGCTCAGGGCGGTTTACATAAAACGCATAAACAATACATGAAACAATCCATAACATATAAATAACCGGTAAGGTAAAGGTAAAGGTATCCCCTGTGCAAGCACCGAGTCATGTCTGACCCTCTAGCGTTTTCATGGCAGACTCAATACGGGGTGGTTTGCCAGTGCCTTCCCCAGTCATTACCGTTTTACCCCCCAGCAGCAAGCTGGGTACTCATTTTACCGACCTCGGAAGGATGGAAGGCTGAGTCAACCTTGAGCCGGCTGCTGGGATCGAACTCCCAGCCTTATGGGCAAAGCTTTCAGACAGCTGCCTTACCACTCTGCGCCACAAGAGGCTCTTTTAAATAACCGGTACATCGATATTAATAACTGATAATTTTAACAGTGCAAACAGTGCAAACTCCATGAGTTCGGGGAGGGAGGGAGCAGGGGCCCTTCAGATGTTTTATGAGAGTCTATATTATTGTATATTTACTGTATTACTTTTGTATTTATTGTGATGTTCTTGTTTTAATTATTCTTCGTCCCAAACTGCTTCAAACTCTTTCCCAAACAGAAGCAGTATAAAAATGGAATGAATGAGCATATTTTGGTCTCATGCGCCGTCATTCTCCATGCACAGAGCAGGGAGGCCGTGGTTCTTCAGTGGAAACAGAACCTCTCTTTCTGTATGTCCTCTGCAGGGATCCATCAGTGGCTAAATCAATCGAAAGGATATTTAAAATCTGGGAGGACAGAAATGTGTATCCCGAAGAAACCATCTCATTACTGAAAGAAGCTTTAAGTAAGTTATCTTTCTTTTTTCTCTTAACATCGCTGCATTTGTGTTGACTTCGCCTCTGTGTGTGTCATAGAATAATCTGATGCTAAAAGGCGTTTGGGTTTTTTCTCTTTACATGCTTTTCTATCCCCCTGTGCTGACTGTACTCGGGTGCAGAGTATGACCTAGCTTGTCTGCGGTTATTTCAAGATTGTAAGGGGATTTTATTGTGGGTTTTATCTGGATTTTTACCCACCACAAGCCACTGTGTGGAAGTGGCAGGCTATAAATCATAGAATCATGGAATCATAGAGTTGGAAGGGACCTCCTGGGTCATCTAGTCCAACCCCCTGCACTGTGCAGGACACTCCCAACCCTCTCGCTCACCCACTGTCACCTGCCACCCCCTTGAACTTCACAGAATCAGCCTCTCCGTCAGATGGCTCTACAGCCGCTGCTTAAAACGGTCAGGAACTTCTCCTAAGGTTGAGAAAGATTTTCTTTTGAATTAATTTCACCCCATTGGTTCTGGTCCGTCCCTCTGGGGCAAGACAGAACAACTCTGTGAAGGAATGAATGAATGAAATTTTTATACACATCCAGCTGAGGTGCCACCCCTCCCCAAGGTCTTCCTCCGGAATGTCCAGGCATTTCCTGACTCATAGCTGGCAACCCTCTCTGTGCTCGTGGCCATCCCGATATCTACTGGCAGCGTATTCCACAATTTGGGCTGATCCTGCGTTGAGCAGGGGGTTGGACTAGATGGCCTGTATGGCCCCCTCCAACTCTATGATTCTATTAATTTAATTGCTCACCGAGTGCAGAAGAATTTATCCATTGAGAGTCTGTTGCTGGTCAGTTTCATTGGGAGACCCTCACCAAAATTCTAGCTATTAGAGACGGGGGAAAGTGCTTTGGCCACTGCCTATCCCCTGCACAATTGTATAAATCTCCTATCATATCATGCCTCTCCCTTATTGTCTTTTTCTTTCCCAAGTTGTAAAGCTGCAGACTCCTACGTTTCTCTTCACTGGAAAGATCTGCCAGCGCTTTAACCATCTTTGTTGTCCTCTTCTGTGCTGTCCAGCTCCGGGGTGTTCCCTCTGAGATCCAGTGACCACAACTGTAGACAGCATGCTGGCCATTTTGTTTTCACATCCTTTCCTGATAACCCCCACCCTGGGGTTTGCCCTGTTGAGCCAGTGGTGCAGTCTGAGCCAGCATTTCATCCAGCCGTCCACAGCAGCCCTCTTTCCCTCTCAGGCTTGGCCAGATCAGATCCTGTCAGTCTGTTTTAAGACTTTCTGTTCCAATTTTATGCACTGCAAAACCAAAAAGGGAACGAAAACCCAATCTTAACAAAGTCAGGAACTCAAAAGTTGAGCTATAAAACAAAAAAAAATTTTAACAGTTATTTATTACAGTGCACCAATATTAGGTTAAAAACAAAGCAAAAACTATATTTAAAAACTATCTAGATCTAACTACACATGAACAGACCAAATGCGTTTCAACATTACTGGGTCTTCCTCAGTGGCCAATAATATTAAATACTGCACTCTTACCTAATCATGAAGTATAGCTGGGTAGTCCAGGGAAATATGTTAGGTGTAGCTCCAGAAATTCTGGTCGAGTGTTTCCATTCGGAGCCCCACCTTCTAAGTTATGCAATATCTAGGAACACCCCTCTCAGCTTTTGTTTTACTCTGCACAGAGAGTGTGTCTCGTGTGTCAGAAAAAAACAATTTTATGCACTTCATCTGTCATCAGCCTTTCTCTTTGAAAGTTAGGACAGCTACTAAAACCAATTGAACACAGACCACTCAAAATACAAATATTAAGCAGTGATAATAATGAAATTGAGAGGTGTCAAACTCATTATGAGGGATGGAGCTGACATAAATGTCCCTTTGTCAGGCCGGGCCACAAGTGCCATAAAATGCAACTTTAGGTACCAAAAATATGTACCTTAAGTCTTAAGACATGGATAAACCCTATTAAAGAGCCTCTTGTGGTGCAGAGTGGTAAGGCTGTCTGAAAGCTGTGATGGCTGTCTGAAAGCTTTGCCCATGAGGCTGGGAGTTCGATCCCAGCAGCCAGCTCAAGGTTGACTCAGCCTTCCATCCTTCTGAGGTCGGTAAAATGAGTACCCAGCTTGCTGCTGGGGGGTAAACGGTAATGACTGGGGAAGGCACTGGCAAACCACCCCGTATTGAGTCTGCCATGAAAACGCTGGAAGGCGTCACCCCAAGGGTCAGACATGACTCAGTGCTTGCACAGGAGATACCTTTAGAAGAAGAAGAAAAAGAAGAAGAAGAAAAAGAAGAAGAAGAAGAAGAAGAAGAAGAGTTGGTTCTTACATGCCGCTTTTCCCTACCCGAAGGAGGCTCAAAGCGGCTTACAGTCGCCTTCCCATTCCTCTCCCCACAACAGACACCCTTTACCTTTACCTTAAACCCTATTAACAATGTTATTTTTCACTCAAAATGCAAACGTGCATCAGACATTAACACTCTCCCAGTAGACTAGCCAGTCCCAGCCGGCGTCTCCATCCCCTGCTGCAGCGATTGAGAGGAACCCAGAGCAGACAGCGTCATGCAGGAAGACCTGGAGTCGCCTGGCCACCTCTCGGTTAACTTGCCCAGAAAGGCCAGATTACAGGCTGGGCAATAGTCCGTCCTGGCAGTCTTCTCCAGGGGTGGTTTTCACAGTAATGGGCCAGTCTGCCCCTGCCTACCCTCACCTACACTGGACTTCATTGGCCACATCGTTACCCTCTTTGCTCCTCACTCTCCGCCCTGATTTTCACTGACCTGAACAGTTTGGTATCGGCTGCAGACTTGCCGGCTCCCTGCTCTCCCTGAATTCCAGGCCATTCATGAACAAACTGAATTGTATTGCTCCTAATCCTGATCTTCGCTCAGTTGAATCCATTGTAAGAGCCCTCCATTTCTTGCTACGCTCTGCTTCCTCTTTGGCCAGTTTTGAACCCATAAGGTGACCCAACCTCCTAATCTCTTGCGGGAGGGGGGGGGATCAGAGTTCCACAGAGCGTGTAAAACGGGCCTGTGTGTGAGGCCTGGCCAATTGAGAAGTACTTCATGGGCCTCCATCCTCTCCTCTCTGTGTTCCTTTCCTTCCCACTAACGGTTACGATAATCACTGAATTTGCCAGCTGTACTGCGGTGGCCACAGAACCAATTACGTGCATGTTACTGTTGGAAACCACTCCGAGCCCGCCATTGGAGAGCGGCAGTTTGTAAATTAAATTATAATGATTACAAATAAATAAATCCCGTGACTATCAGGTTTACTCAGGTGTCTTGTGTGAGGTCCCTCGTCAACAGCCTTTTGTAAGACTTAAGCCAACACTGGCCTCCTTTCTCCCTGTGCTTGTTGTTAGCCTTCACGAAGAATGCCCCAGTGGCTGGCGTGGCAGGGCTTCTCCTTGCCAGAACCAGGCTGACGTTCTCTCCGCAGGCCTTGTTCTCCCTCGTGCTTGGCCATTCTCTGTTCAGTGGCAGTTCCTGCTAATCTTCCTAGGACAGGTATTAGGCTAACCGGCTTGCGTCTGGATTGGGAGTGGCTGTCGTGTTCTATTTCTAGTCCACTGCCTGTGTTGCATTACTTCAGAGGTGGGCAAATGGCCATGCAAGGTCTCATGGGAATTGTAGTCCACGGACATCTGGAGAGCCACAGTTTGGCCACCCCTGCATTAGTTGCTTTGCAGAAAGCAGTGGGGTGGGGGCCCCTGCAGGTCCAGCTGTGGAATGAAGGTGAAAGAAAGTAAAGGCCTTGAAAGTAAAATTCAGTAGGTTGCCTCTTCAGGGGTTTAAGAGCCTGCGGTGATGGCTTTTTGTCAAACAGGCCACATATCCCGCCAAATCAAGATGGCCTAGCTCAGGGGTCCTCACTGTGTTGCCCCCCAGTTTTTTTTAGAGTGTGTGGGGGGGGGGGTCACGTCCAGCAGGGCTTCCGATTTATGCCGTTGCTCCAGCAACAGCTGCCATCACAGCCCAAGGATCTTCACGGCAATTCTGGGTGTGTCTCCCAGGCAGTATTTTTAAAGGACCTGTTCATTTTTAATAGGCACCCAGGTAACCGGCTTCTGCTTGAGATACTGAAGAGTTAGGCATAGCTTCACTGCCTGACCTTTTGTGGTTGGCTCTGCCTCCTGCGTTAGCCATTTTGAAGTTGCGCCTATCGTGTCAGAACTGCAGAGGGGCCGACCCTCTCTTAGGTTGACAGTGTTGGCTTCCTTATGCCCTCTTAAGTGGAAAGAAGACGGCTGTCCATGCCAGGAGCTGCCTCGCTTTGTCCCTGAAGAGCCACTCCTTGGTGGTTTGGGGCCAAAGCCGGAGGAGTTCACAGCCGGACCCCGGTTTTGGATGGTGAAATTTTGGGTCCTGCTTGCTGGGCAGAGCATTACGCTCTTTTTTGTCAGCCACCCAGAGGGGGGAGGGATCCCTAAAGGGCAGGCCATGACATTGAAAGCACACCAAAAAAAAAAAAAAATGAAAATGTCTTCCAGGTTCCACTTTCAAAATTCAGAAGCAGCAGAAAGAAACTCAGAGCAAACAGCCAACTAAGTCATGGAAGAAATCTCAAAGTAAGGAAATCCCACCTGAACATGGTATAATATTTCTTGAAAGCATGAGACCCTCCCGCCCAAGACCCCTCTCTGGAGAGCGTCAGAGAGCTTGGGGTCAAGCCCTGTGTCAGGAGGGGGGCCCACACTTGAAACGGTGCAGTGGGGATAAGAAGGTTGAAATCAGCAGGACAGACACAGGGAGGAAACGTGGCCGAGAGAACTACCCAGAATCCCTAGGGGAAAAGGCGGCAGACAGAGCTGCCCGATGCATCCGCCTCTTCCAACAGCAGAGGAGAGTGACCAGAGAGCACGAGTTTAAGCCCACCAGGTGGGGGAGCACAGAGAGGAGACTAAGAACCCTTCTATGGGACTGCATTTGTCATGTCCAACTCTCCGGCACAACCGTGGTGGACATAGCAAAGCTGCAGAGAGGAAGATGGAGAATTCCGGGCAGGAAAGGTTTCTGTTGTCTGGTGGATGCTTATGAGGGTCTCTAAGTTAGGGTGGGGATTGGGGGCGCCCATCACTGTGTGGCACACAGTTGTAACTTCAGAAAAGCCAGCAGCTGCCATGTTCATCTTGTCTGATAATATCCAGCCTTACAGGCAAGCAGCAAAGTGGAGCTGGGGAAGCAGCATGGGCTGCAAGGAGAGGGAAACAAGACATTGTGCTGCAGAGGCTAGACCGGCCAGAGTCACCTTGGTTTTTCCAGTTCATGTACTTCTGAAATGAATGGACGTTGCACGCCAAAGTCCTGTCAGAGCAATAGTTCCCCTGGCCACGAGGAATGAGTGAAGCTACCATGAGGCTGCCTGCTGCATCGGTGCACGATTTCCTGACCTTGCTTGCTCCTAGTCAGGTGCTGGTCTGGGGCGGGCAACTGTTGCATCTCTGCAGGACTCATAGAATCCTACAGTGGGAATGGTCCTCCTGGGTCATCTAGTCCCCCCCCTGCACTATGCAGGACACTCACAACCCTCTCGCTCATCCACTGTCACCTGCCACCCCCATGAGCCTCCACAGAATCAGCCTCTCCGTCAGAGGGCTCTGCAGCCTCTGGTTGGATCGTGCAGTCGTGGACACAGCAGCAAAATCACTTGCGTCCAGAGGCAGCCGCCCATCGGGTCTCTGCATGATTCACTGCTCTAAGCTTGTATCCGTTCCCTCGGGAGGAACCTTCAGAGCAGTGAATCGCACAGAAGGATCCGGGTGGCATTCCCTGTGGGTGGGCCGTTCTTACTCTTTTACAGGCCTGCAGAGCTCAAGTTGGGAAGATCAGCGTCATGTATAGCCCACCTTCCCTCAGGACTCAAGGTGGATTCCAGAATTTCATTTCTCCATGGAGAAATAACTGTTTTTAAAAGCTTAGCCAGAGGGGGTGAGGAATGAGGTTCTATCCCCACCTGGTCTCGGGCTGTTCCGCCCCCTGCTGCCTCATTCTACTGAATGTGCTGCACACGAATGCGCCAGCGTGTGAGAGTAAAGCATGCCTCGTGTTCATTCAGAAGATTAGTCGTTTCTTGGCTCTCAGGTGCTTGGTGGGAAATCCGTCAGCAGAGGGTGGATTAATTGGGGGAGGGGGAGACAGCCAGTGCGCTCCAGTCTCACTGTGTGTTACGATGCGGGTGGAAAGAAGCACCTTTTTTGGGGGGGGGGGAATGCAGTGGAGCCTGGATCAGGTGGCCAGCCTTGCTGTTGGGGGACGGGAAATGCTGTCCGTTGAAATGCGCAGTGCTGCTCGGGAATCGCAGTCCGAATCGGCCCCTCTCAACCTGTCCCTCTTCTCTGCAGCCTCTGTGAATCCCAAAGCTGCTCTGAAGTCCAAGATCGTTGCAGAATTCCGAGTAAGTGATTTTAAAACTTTTAGTAGGCTATTTATGAAAATCGTGAATCCAGTCAGGGAATAGTACACTTTTCATTTATTTTATGTATTTCATACCCCATTTTTCTCCTCAACTGAAAGCAGCTGCCATTGTTCTCTACTCATCACAACAGCCCTGTGAGGTAGGTTAGGCTGAGGAGACTGGCCCAAGATCACCCCTCAAGCTTCTGAATCGTGAATGGGGATTCGAACTAGGGTCTGACACTCTAGACCAGGGGTAGTCAAACTGCGGCCCTCCAGATGTCCATGAACTACAATTCCCAGGAGCCCCTGCCAGCATTCGCTGGCAGGGGCTCCTGGGAATTGTAGTTCATGGACATCTGGAGGGCCGCAGTTTGACTACCCCTGCTCTAGACACTACATCACAGGGAAACTGGGGCCATGCTTGATTCTCCTGCTGCCAGTAAGGTCAAGGTCATATAAGAACATCAGAGGAGTCCTGCTGGATCAAGCAGCAGTCCATCTGGTCCAGCATCTTGTCTCACACAGAGGCCAGCCAGTTCATCTGGAAGGCCAACAACAGGGCAGAGAGGCTGAGGCCTTTCCCTTGAAGCACTCCTGGGTCGGACCAGTGGCCTGTCTGGTCCAGCACCCCATCTCACAGAATGGCCCCTGGAGGGCCAATTACAGGGCAGAGAAGTCGAGGCCTTCACAAGAACCTCAGAAGAGTCCTGCAGGATCAGACCAGGGAGGGTCTCCCGTCTCATGCAGGGGCCAGCCAATCCCTCTGAAGGGCCAGCAGCAGGGCACAGAGACCAAGGTTGCCTCCTGGCTTTAGGATTCAGAGCCTTTGACTTTGGAGGTTCCCTTTAGTCCCCATGGCTAGTAGACCTTGATAGACTTATCCTCTATCAGTCCATCTAATCCCCTTACATGAACATGAAAAATAATCAGCCAAATAGCCTTTGAGGCATAGAGTTGGGGTCAGTAGGGGAGTAAGGGGGAAGTAGCTGTGAATTGCCTGCATTGTACAGACGGTTGGACTAGATGACCCTTGTGCTTCTGTCCAGCTCTGAATTTCTGTGTCTGTCCCCAACTGACACCCTGTCATTTTATTGATCATTCTCACTATGGGATGACAAAGGACCACGTTTAAATTCAGGTCTACTCTTTAATCCATCTCAGTAAGGTGAATAAATATTGTGATGTAACTGAACAGAGTTGAATGACACAGGCCGTCTTCCATCCATCTCCTCCTCCCAAACCAAACTGTTAATGAATGGGGTTTCCTGGGTCATGCTGTATCACCTCCCCCCGCCCCTGTCGACCATCTTGAACTTTGTCATGTCTTAAGTTGATGGCTCACAGAGCCTTCAGTATATTCCTTGTCTTCAGCAATGCCTGTCTGTGATGCTGTCTTGCCCTAATCAAGACCACCCTTAGGTTCCCCCACTGCCTGGGACTCCTGCATGTTTGTCTCTGAGGGTCGGTTTCAAGAGCGCACCCCAGGGTCCTGACAGGGTACTGCGGGGAGGGGCTGTGCCTCAGGTAGAGGAACCCCCGCTTTACATGCAGAAGTTCCCAGGTTCAATCTTTGGCATCTCCACTTAACATGGACCAAATGGAGGGTGATGTGCAAGACCTCTGCCTGGGACCCTGGAGAGCCTCTGCCAGTCTGCGTGGGCAGTACTGACCGTGACGGGTCGCGTGGCTGATGCAGGAGAAGGCAGCTTCGTGGGTTCCTGTGAGAGGTCATGGCTCAGTGGAAGAGCTTCTGCTTGGCTCAGTCTCTGGCAGCATCTCCAGTTAAAAGGAGGAGCTCTGCTGTGGCTTACACAACAGACACTGGGAGGCAAGTGAGACGCTGAGAGCTCTGAGAGAACTGCTCTGTGGGAACAGCTCTAATAGGACTGTATAATCAAGGAAGGGACCTCCTGGGTCATCTAGTCCAACCCCCTTGAACCTTCACAGAATCAGCTTCTCTGTCAGAGGGCTCTCGAGCCTCTACTTAAAAATCTCCATAGATGGAGAACCCACCACCTCCCGAGGAAGCCTGTTCCACTGAGAAACCGCTCTGACTGCCAGGAACTTCTTCTGGAGGTTTAGACAGAATTTCCTTTGAATTAATTTCATCCCATTGGATCTGTGCCTGGCTGCATGTGGAGGAGGAGTGGGGAGTCAAGCCCAGCTTGCCAGGTTAGAATCCACGACCCTTAACCACCGCACCACGCTGGCAGAAGATCCCAGGTTCAGTCTTTGGCACCCCCAGTTGGAGGCTGACCTGAAAAGTGATGTGAAAGACTTTCCCTGCCAGAGACCTGGCGAACCACTGCCAGTCAGAGGCAGCCAGGCTGACCTAGATAGGCTCATGGCCTGACGGAGTTTCACACAGTTCTGTGGATGCATGAGGCCTAGAATGGGGGGAGGGGGTGGCTGATGGAACCGAGATGGTGAAGGAACCCTAACAATGGGTTGCCCAAGACCCTTAGATTGAGGGTGCGGACACCGAACCCTGCGGTCCTGAATGGTGCTTTGCTATGCCCTGTCTCCTCTTCCTGTATCCAGGGGGGGCTCCCTCCCCACCCCCAGTGCTGGGCCGTCACCAGCCCCCTGCCCGTTCAGCCGCTGTTCTGTGGGAAGCACTGAAGGGCTGTCTGTGCTTTTCTCCCGTCCAGCCGCAGTCCCTGGTCGACGAGCTGCTCCTGTACAAGCATTCCGAAGAGCAGATCGAGCTGAAGGAGAAGCAGCTGGCCACCATGCGGGTGGACGTGTGCAGCACCGAGACGCTCAAGTGCTTGAAAGGTACGTGGCAGAAGCCTCGTGGCCCTAATGGGGGGGGGGAGGACAGGGTCAGGCGTTGGCCTGGGCTACGCAGAGCATGCCACTAATGGAAAGACTTTTCTCCGGCCCCTCATGCCCAAGGAAGAGCCCTGGGTGGGTGGAACAGGACTGCATGGCCCAACCCATTGGATGGGGAGCCCAGGGCATAAGCCTTCAAGGCATACAGAACAGGCTCCCTTTTGCTTTCCAAGTCCTGTTCCACCTTGCCCACCCCCTCTTTTGACTGGTTGCCAACTCCAGGGGTGTTGCAAAAGGGGCTCTCTGGGTAACTACCATCAACAAAGAACAAGGAGGGGAGAAATGTTGCAGAGAACAGAAAACAAAATACCTCTCTGGAATAGTTAGGACCTAAAGGTTGAATGTCTGTTTAAACTAGACCACAAACTGCAAAAATGTGTGAACTTATAACAATTATAACAATTCTCTTACCTTTTAAGGTTCTCATAATTCATTTATTTATTTTACCAGCTGCTGGTAAAATATGCTTTATTATTGTTGTTTGTTTGTTTATTTATTTAGACAGACTTCTGAGGAAGACCCAGTGAAGGTCGAAATGTGTCAGGTCTAAGAAGGCCTAAGATCTAGAATTGTACAGGGCACGGGATAACTTTTCAACAATGGCTAATGGGTTTTGTTTGTGTTTTTAACCTTAATTTTAAAAAAAAGGTTGCGCACAATAAATGTTCACACATTTTTGTAACTTTTTCTCAGGTTTACACAGACATGCGTGAGGTGTTTTGTTTTCTAACCACCAACAGGCCTGTCCAAAACAAAAAGGAGAAAATATCCTGACCCAAACAAAAGTCAAGAACCTAAAAAGGGGATAGAACAAGCCTATACAGGGTAGAACACAATTTAAAAAAATATAGCACCGATATTTTATCAATCAAGTTAAAAACCCAAGGCTTTTATCATAGTGGGTCTGAGACGCGGTAGCCCTGCTCCTTTCCCTGCTCCGAAGCCTTTCCCCCGCCCCCCTCCCACCCAAGGCCCCGGCTTCGGGGCAGGGAAAGGAGCCCCCAACCCCCTCCGACCTGGCCGCCCAAATCTAGGATGCTCCCCCTCCCCCCCTAGTTTCTGCTGGCCCCCCCCTCCCCCTGAGTCCCCGGCTTTGTCGCAGGGTGATGGGCCCGCTGACCGCCTCCCTCCCAGGTGATTCCCCTGCTTGGGCGTGGGCCCGGGCCTGGCCCGTGGCCCGAGGAGAAGCCTGTCCCGGCTGGCCCCCTCCCCAGCATTCCCCCAGCTTCTCTGCCATCCGGGCGCCTACCTGGCGTGTCCGTGGCAGTATAGTGAAGGCAAGGAACATTGTGGGGTGGAGGGGTGAGGGGGTGTGGGCGGGTCAGGAGGCATTGCGTGCCTCCCAGCTGGTCAGTCTGGGACCAAGGGGTCAATCGTTAGCCCCCCCTCCCGGACTGAGCCCACCACCACACCTCTTAGCCTTTTATTTATACCGCAGAGCGGTGTAAAGATAAATACAATAATTGCAGTAGCCACCTGGCTCCTTTACATAAAAAGATATATTCAGGACTCTATGGACCTCTGAAAGGAAAAAAGAAAAGCTGTGTTATAATAGCATGGTATAAATCAATTTGTGAAACTAAAAAAACATATAAGCTTCCTACATAGACAATTCTGTTGCCCAGAAGGCCATATCAAACTATTTCAAGCCTCTAATTCTGTGGACCAGGGCCTTTTTTTGAAATATTATCCCTGGCCCCCGGGACATTAGTTTGGCCTCGACCCGGGCTAGGGCAATTTTCGGTCCTGGCCTCAACCTGGTGGAATGAGCTCCCAGAAGAGCTGAGGGCCCTGCCGGAATTGTCAGCTTTCCGCAGGGCCTGCAAGACGGAGCTCTTCCGCCAGGCTTTTGGTTGAGGCCAGGGAAGACTGCCGGTGTTTCCATCATTAGATCTGCACCTGTTCACTCCTAGTGGAAGAAGCCTCGGCCTCCGTCTGAACAAGGCGGCATGGGATAGATTGTGGAAATACGTTTCTGACCACGTGCTTGTCGATTGTAATTGAGGTTTTGTTGTCTTTTAATGTTTTATTTTGTGAACTGCCGCGGGTTCCTAGGAAATGCAGCGGTATACAAATCGAAATAATAAATAAATACTAAATTACAGGCCTCAGATAGGTTTATCTGGCCTCCTGCTCCACATAATTGACTATGTAAGTAAGAAGCTTATATATATATATATTTAAAGTTTCCCTGATTGAAAGTTAGCCTCTGTAGTGAAGTAAAGACATCTTGACCCGGGTGGCCCAAGCTAGCCCAATCTGGGAAGCTGAGCAGCATCAGCCTGGCTTGTCCTAGGAGGGGAGACCCCGCGGGAAGTCCACAGGGGCTTTGCAGAGGCAGCTTTGAATACTTTAAGACGGCTGAAGGTTGAGGGTGCTTTCCACTACCCCCACCCATGAGATAAGAATCCGATGTTTGTAATCAGCCCCGGGGGAGGGGTTCTGATTAATTCAAGTTCAGCCACTTCATGTTGAAATCTCTCCTTGGAGCGTCTCGGTTTGTGGCCTGCCACTCATAGGCCAGTTGAATGAGCCCCTTGGCGTTCTTGCCCGCTTTTCTGCAGCCATTTAGAGTTGCCCTTTCTCCTGTTTCTAACACACCCGAAGCAAGGCTGGGATTCAGAGGTGCCTCCTGTGGCCTCTTGGCTCCCACTGATCACTGGAGCGTGAATTTCTAGCTTGGTAGACCTTGTTTAATCCCCCCTCCCTATCCCATGGATTATTTATTCAAATACAAGGCTAGATTTCCGACCCCCCAGGTATATTCCCCCCCCCCAAAAAAAGACAGGTAGTTGGTTTCCGTTTGCATTGAAGTTGCAGCTGTGTCCAAAAATCATTTGCGCGCATTTTATTCATTGTGTTTTTTAATATATATCTTCCTCCTGAGTAAAAACAGTGTCTTTTCCTTTCCAGATAAAACGGGAGGGAAGAAGTTCTCCAAAGAATTTGAGGAGGCCAGCGCAAAACTCGAGGAATTTGTGAACAGCTTAGACAAGCAAGTGAAAAACGGCCCTTCCTTGACAGAAGTGCTGGAAAACGCGGGGATATTTTATGAGGCGCAGTACAAGGAGGTCAAGGTGGTCGCCAACGTAAGTCGTGCCCCTCACAAAGCAACTTGTTATTTGCTTTTTTCTTTGGGAGGGGGGTTGTGTTAAAGCAAGGCCCGGTGGCCATTGGACAGCAATGCAGATTCTGTGGATTCAGGCAGATTGTGAGAAGGCGGGCCAATGCTCACCTCTTGTAGCCGTCTCGTCATTGGGAGCCACACGGTTGGGCTGGACCAGAGTTGCCGATCTCAAGGGAGGACCTGGATATCCCCCCAAATTACAACTGGCTTCCAGATGACAGGAATCAGCTTGGTATCATGGTTAAAAGTGGTCGCTTCTAATCTAGAGAGCTGGGTTTGATTCCCCGCTTCTCCTCCACATGCAGCCAGCTGGGTGACCTTGAGCTAGTCAAAGTCCTGCTAGAGCTGTTCTCCCAGAGCAGTTCTATCACTCAGCCTCACAGGGAGTCTGTGGTGGGGGGAGAAAGGGAAGGCGACTGTCAGCCACTTGAAGGCTCTTTCCAGTAGTGAAAAACCCAGTTTTCTTCTGGCTGAGGCCACAGGTACGTCTCTAGGGCCGGTTTGTAGTGACCGAATGAAGCGCTCTTTGGGGGGCATACTTGGCAGTCCTTCAGATCCCCGGGCCCAGACTGCAAACGGCCCTAAAGGTCAAAGCCAGAACCTTGCATTTGATCCAGGATACAGCTGGGAGCCAGTGCCCAAGAACTCCGAGAAGTTCTTGTGAGGAGGACCCGAACGGCAGCGTTTTGGGCCAGTTGCCGTTTCCAGGCCCACGTAGAGCCAAGCGTTCACCACCCCTCTTCCCTTCTCTCCCCCCACCCTTCCCTGAATAGGCGTACAAAACCTTTGCCAATAGAGTGAACAACCTCAAGAAGAAGCTGGATCAGCTGAAGGCCACCCTTCCCGACCCTGAGGAGTCTCCTGTCCCTTCGCCAAGCATGGACGCTCCCTCCCCAACAGGCTCAGAGTCTCCCTTCCAGGGGATGGGGGAAGAGGACAACTCTCCGTCGCCCCAGGTGGAAAGGAAGAAATCGCCTTCTCCGGAGCCTGCCACAGACAACCGGGACGTTGAGGACATGGAGCTGTCGGATGTGGAGGAGGATTCCCCAAAGATTATCGGTGCGTATGCCTGGAAGAGGCACGGCTCAGCCCCGAGTGGCCTTGTCTTTCGCCTCTACCTCCCCCAAGCCCTATTTTCCCCAGGGTTGCGGGGCAGGGAGTTTAAGGAGGCAACGTTTCTCCCGCCTTAGATGCTACTGTACAAACTGGATACCTGTCAAGAGCAGCACGGATTCTGCAGAAGGATTGGGGGGGAGGGGGCAGTTTTGAAGTGGCAGGTTGGATGGCTAGTTTCCTAATTGGTCAGCGAGTTGCATAAGAATAAATCCATATGGTATGACATCTTTGCACATGCTGGCATGAGGACATTCAAACTTGTCATCTCAATGCATCACTGTGTCCTTGGAGGACTTCATCCACTGGTTTTCTCCCCAGCAGGGGTGGCCAACCTGTGGCTCTCCAGAAATTCTGTGGACTACAGTGATCGTAAGTCCCTGCCAGGCGGCAGGGGCTCATGATCATTGTAGTCCATGGACATCTAGAGAGCCACAGTTTTTTGGCACAGACTTAGAATCATAGAATCCTGGAGTTGGAAGGGACCTCCATGGTCATCTAGTCCAACCCCCTCCCCCCCCCCACACACACACACACACACAATGCAGGACACTCTCACAGTTACCTGGCCAGCCATGGCGGCCCCAATTTTATGCTCAAGTGATTCCCCACCACCACCACCAAAAATCTCCAGAATCCAGCCTGGCCTAGAGGAAATTCAGATCCCATCCCACAGTGGTGATCAGCAATTCCCTGGGTCTGCAAGGAAGGGCCGCAAGAGACAAACCCTTGCACATCCCTTCCTCCCCACCCATTCACCATCTGCCTAAATCCTTAAAATCAATATTTCTGTCAGATGACTCTCTAGCGGCTGCTAAAAACCTCCAAATAAGGAGGACCCACCACCTCCCGAGGAAGCCTGTTCCACTGAGGAACCGCTCTCACTGTCAGGAACTTCTTGTGGAGGTTTAGACGAAAATTCTTCTGAATTTCAACCCATTGGTTCTGGGGCAACAGAAAACAACTCTGCTTCATCTTCTCTAGGACAGCCCTTCTAGCCTTCGGGGAGGGCGGTATATAAATGGGAAAAATAAAAAATAAATAAATAAGTAAAATAAATAGCTTTCTCTCCAGGCTAAACAGACCAAGCTCCCCCAACCTTTCTTCATACGTCTTGGTCTCCAAACCCCTCCCCATCTTTGTTGCCCTCCTCTGGACACACTCCAGTTTGTCAACATCGCTCTTCAACTGGGGTGGCCAAAACTGAACACAGGACTCCAAGTGAGGCCGAACCAAAGGGGAGTAAAATGTATCACCTCGCGCGATCTTTTTAACTACCGAGTCACACTGCTGGCTCATGTTCAGTGTCTGGTCTACTAAGACCCCCAAATCCTTTTCACAGGTACTACTTCCAATACAAGTTTAACCCATTTTTCCTACCTAAATGCAGAACTTTACATTTTTACATTTTTCACTATTAAAATTAATTTTATCCCAGTTCTCTAGCCTGTCAAAATCATCCTGTATTCTGATTCTGTCTTCTGGTGTGCTTGCTACCCCTCCCAGTTTAGTGTCATCTGCAAAATTAATAAGCACCCCCTCTATTCCTTCAAATCATTTATGAATATGTTGAACAACACAGGCCCCAGATCAGATCCCTGAGGCACTCCACTCATCACTCCTCTCCAAGAAGACGACAAACCATTTATAAGCACCCTTTGGGGGGCAATCTGTCAACCAGTTCTTGATCCACCCAGCAGTAAGAGGATCCATACTGCATTTTACCAACTTGTCAACAAGAGTGTCATGTGGAATCTTGTCAAAACCCTTACTGAAATCAAGGTAAACTATGGCCACCGCATTCCCATGATCTAGCAAGAGTGTAACTTTCTCAAAAAAAGAGATAAGGTTAGTTTGACATTACTTGATCTTGACTCATGGTGATTACAGCCATCCACTCTAGCTGCTCAAGGACTGACTGATGATTTGTTCCAAAATATTGCCAGCTACAGATGTCAGGCTGACGAGTCGACAGTTACCCGGATCCTCCTTTCCCCCCTTTTTGAAGATGGGGACAACGTTGGCCTGAGGGGGATGTTCAAGCCATCGATTTTCAGGAGTGCCCTGGGGTTCTGCCGCCAGGTCCTAGAGCCAGTGTGGAGTAGTGGTGACGGTTTCAGACTAGTATTTGGGAGACCCCGGCTCCATTCTGCCACAGAGGCTGGCTGGGTGACCTTGGCCAGTCGCACGCTCTCCACCTAGCCTACCTTGCAGGGTTGCTAGGAGGGGGGAAATGCAGGAGAGAAGAATGACGTTAGCTGCCTTGGCTCCCCACTGGGTAGAACACTTGGTATTTAGAAAAGGTAAAAGAAATTAAACAGCATCCCTGTCTGCGGTGCCCTGCTGTGTCCACTGAATGCCGTCTTCCCTCTCTCCTGAACTAGTTTGGTGTAGTGGTTAGGAGTGCGGACTTCTAATCTGGCATGCCAGGTTCGATTCTGCTCTCTCCCACATGCAACCAGCTGGGTGACCTTGGGCTCACCACGGCACTGATAAAACTGTTCTGACCGGGCAGTGATATCAGGGCTCTCTCAGCCTCACCCACCCCACAGGGTGTCTGTTGTGGGGAAAGGAAAGGGAAGGCGACTGTAAGCCACTTTGAGACTCTTTCGGGTAGAGAAAAGCGGCATCTAAGAACCAACTCTTCTTCTTCTTCAGTAATCTCAGGGCTCTCTCAGCCTCCCCTCCCTCACAGGGTGTCTGTTGTGGGGAGAGGAAAGGGAAGGCGACTGTAAGCCGCTTTGAGACTCCTTCAGGTAGAGAAAAGCGGCATATAAGACCCAACTCTTCTTCTTCTTCTAGTGGAAGAGAGAAAGGAAAAGGCGGCAGCTTCTGTGCCAGCTGCCCCCAAGGGGACTGACAGCGCCCTGAAAGTGTCTCCAGCAGCTGCAACTCCAGCCGTGGCAGGGGTGGCGGCGGGGGTGGCAGCGGCAGCTACTGCTGCAGGTGCGACAACTCCTGCTCCAGCCCCCGTCACCCCCCCGACCCCGAAGCCCGCCAACCCTGCGCCCCTCCCTCCGTCGCCGGCACTCGCTCTGCCCAGCCTTGCCAATGTGGACCTGGCAAAGATCAGCTCCATCCTCAGCAGCTTGACCTCCGTGATGAAAAATACAGGTGAGCGCGGCGGGGGGGGCTTTGGTAGGCTGGGCGGAAGGGCCTTGTGCAGAGTGGCACCATTCACCTGTGCTGCTCTAGGGTTGGAGAGGCTCAGTTTCTTTTGACATCCCAGAACCCTGATATAATTGAACCAGTTGCAAAGTTTTTATATCTTGCCATGAGAAATCCTGAATGTATTATGTCTAAAGAGCCTCTTGTGGCGCAGGGTGGTAAGGCAGCAGAAATGCTGTCTGAAGCTCTGCCCATGAGGCTGGGAGTTCAATCCCAGCAGCCGGCTCAAAGTTGACTCAGCCTTCCATCCTTCCGAGGCCGGTAAAATGAGGACCCAGCTTGCTGCTGGGGGGTAAACGGTAATGACTGGGGAAGGCACTGGCACCCCGTATTGAGTCTGCCATGAAAACGCTGGAGGGCGTCACCCCAAGGGTCAGAAATGACTCGGTGCTTGCACAGGGGATACCTTTACCTATTATGTCTAAAGCATGATATTTGCCTTTGTTCTCACTAGCAGTGGATCCTTTTGCACTTTCCCTCCTTATCTTGTACTTTTATATACCATTAAAGGCTTGTTGTTGTTGATTCTGGGTTGGAGAGGCGGTTGTGTTTGCGAGGAGACTTCCCTGGGCCTAAGAAGAGCCTCTCGTGGCATGAAGGCTTGCCACCGCTAGCCTGGCGAATGTTGTACAAATTGGGCCATCGTCCCAAATGCTTTCTTCTGCTGGTTTTTCTTTTTTACTGTTGTGCATGCATTATTCTGGCCTTGCTGACCAGAGGAGGAGCAAGGGAACTCTGGCCGCACCATCAGAGGGCCTTGTCCGCGTGCTTTCAAGCTGATTGTGTGCAGAGGGACCAGCACACGTGAAGCTGCCCTGGGCTAAATTAGGCCCACAGTCCCTCAATGCCAGTATTGTCTCTTCAGACTGGCAACCGTTCTCCATGACCTCCTGCCTGGTCCTTTTTAACGAGAGATACTGCCAGGGATTGAACTGGGGGCCTTCTGCTTGCCAAGCAGAGACTCTGTTGCTGAGCCACTCCCTTCCCTCGGTCTGTCAATATCAGGATTGTCTGCGCAGACTGGGAGCTGCTCTCCAGGGCATCAAGCAGAGGTCTTTCTCATCACCCCCCCCCCTTGGTCCCTTTTAACTGGAAAATGCTGGGGATTGAATCTGAGGCCTTCGGGGTGCTAAGCAGATGTTCTGCCACTGAGCTACAGCCCTTCCCCAGTCTTATGAGCACATTGGAAGCTGCTTTCTGCAGATCCGGCCCCGTGTTCAATCGAGGTCGTTATCGTCTGCACAGTCTGTAAGCGGCTCTCCACTGCCTCACACAGAGGTCTTTACCTGGAGATGCTGCCGGGGATTGAACTTGCAACCTTCTGCATTCACAGAAGAGGCTGTGCCACTGAGCCATAGCCCCTCCCCAACACAGAGCTTACCAAAAGAAAGAACTCAAATTCTGAGGAAATCAGAATTCTTTGTTGTGTCCCACTAATTTGGGTTTCCTGCAGTCACAGCCAATACCGCCACTTCTGCGTGTTCTTAAAAATTAGCTTTTAAAAACTCTCAGCATCTGGATTAAGCCATGTTGCCACATCAGCTTGGAAAGACCACGTAAGCAACGAAGGGCAGCCAGGCAAGAATAGAGTCTCCTCCTCTGGAGGAATCTCGTAGCTGACTTTGCTCTGGAACGCCTTCATCCGTTTCCAGGCACTTACTGAATTGGAATGCCTGTGCTTTTATTTCCATTCAAGAAGGACACGTTGCTTGTCCTCATTGCAGAAAACAGTTTGAAAAAGGCTTAGCTAGCGTCTCTTGGAAGCCTGAGGAGGAGGGATCCTGAATTCGCTCCCAGGCCTGAAGTTCAGTCCCTTTGTGTCTCCTGAAAGCTTCTCGTTTTGTGATTAGGTGTGACTTGGGTGGCCTCCCCATTCAAATGCTTGAGCTATCAAATGTTTCCCCCCCCCCCAGGGGTCAGTCCTGCCTCGAGACCTTCTCCAGGGACTCCGACAAGCCCGACCACGCTGACGGGAGGCTTGAAAGCGCCCGCGGTGGGCACGCCGTCCGCACCCCCAAACCCGCTGGCAAACATCTTCTCCAAAGTGGAAATAACCCCGGAGAGCATTCTCTCTGTGCTCTCCAAAACCCAGACGCAGGCAACGCCAACACTGCAAGGTAAATGCATCGCATGGGTGGAGCATAACCGCCAGCCAGGAGTTTTCCTGGTAGAACTGGCCTTTTATGTAGCAAAAAATGAAAGTAGAAGAAGAATCTGAAAACGAAGGTGGATGGGGACGTGGGAGTTCAGCTTTCTGCGCCTTCCTGCTGCTTTGTAAGTATCAAGGCTTTCTAGAGAGGCCCCCCCCCCTGCAGCAATTCCAGGTAGAATAACTGTGGCACAATAAAGGGATGGGCTGTTTTCTGTTCTTACTAGGGGCCAAGCCCGTTGCATTCAGGAATACAACGGGCGCTAGAGTGGGGATGGGGGTGGGGGGTGGAGTGGAAGAACTCTCTGGAAGGCCTCTGCCTCCCCCAGGACCTGGAAAGGCTGCAGACAGCTGTTGGGGAACTCACAGGCAGGGGCGGCTCTCATTCAGCAGGGATCTGCAGCCTCAGAGGGAAGTGAGAGGAGGAAGGGGTGGGGAACGGAAGGCGATTGGCTGGCCACTGGACAGACAGGCAAGCCGGTTGGAGGAGAAGGCACTCAAAGGCAGGACAGCCGCCCTGAGTGGGTGTTAAGCGCTGAGTGGCACATAAGGCATGAGACACGCTCCTCCTCCAAGGCCTTACCAGAACTATTTTACGTGGAACAGATATGAGCCAGAGGTGCCCACAAGGCCCAAAGCTGAATGCCCAGTCACCTTGCCTTCTGATTGGACAGAGCAGAGACAACCCGTCAGCCAAAGTTGAATAAACAGAAAGAAATTTATAAGATAGTTACCTTTATGGACCTTTGATACTAACAGACCCAAATTATATGGCTTAAAATATAAAGTATAAGGTATATAAAATATAAGAATTAGGTAGTGGGTTGAAGACTCTGCTTGTATCCCTGAAAAAAAAAAACAATTCAGAAATCAGTTTACTGAGGAAGTAACATACGAAAACGAGGTTTTATACCTAGGAACTCATTCTGAATAAAGCTTTTTGCAATCGCCAGCTTGGAAACTTCTTTCTTTTTATTTATTATTCTGATTGGGCAGAAGCAGGAGTGCGTTTCAGAGCTCAGGCAGGGCGTGCCCCATTCTAAGGCTGCCGTTCCTGTGGGCCCCTGATAGGCTGCACAGAGGCCCTTGTGCGGTTATGACTGACTGTAGGAAACCTCCAGCTTTTGAGCAGATCCTAACCAATTCCCTGGTCTTCTGTCAAACCTGGATCTTTTCTGGTGGGGGATTGGAGAGCCGCAATATGGAACACAAAGGGAAATAGGAGCAAAAATTGCAATACAAGTTTTGCTAGCCTACATGCATAAAGAATCATATGGGATTATTGTGGCATCAGGGCCCTAGGCCAAAAAAGGCAATCAAAACACCCAGTCCTCCATATGCCATACTGTAGACCAGGCGTGGCCAAACTGTGGCTCCAGATGTCTGTGGATTACAGTTATCATAAGCTCCTGCCCATTGGTAATTATTGTGGTTTGTCCATTGGGTTTTAATGGCAAAGATACTGGAGTTGCTTGCCATTTCCTTCTCCAGTGGATCACCTTTTGTCAGAGCTCTCAGCTATGATCTGTCTGTCTTGGGTGGCCCTGCGCAGCATCCCTCATAGCTTCACTGAGCTACGCAAGCCCCCTTGCCACGGCAAGGCAGCGATCCTTGAAGTGGATTGGTAATTGTAGTCCATGGACATCTGGAGAACTGCAGTTTGGCCACCCCTGCTATAGACAATGCCGGCAAAGTATTGTGCTTTCCAGGGAGATGTGATGGGGCCCATTGTGCTCTCCCTAGCTGTGGCAGAGTGGATTAAAGATGTGGACATTAGCATTTAGAAGGACAATCTTATCGGCATACCTGTAGTATGTACTTGGTTATATATTTTATATCACAATATGCTTCCTGTGTGTCACTCTGCCATGCCATAAATAAAGTCATGCGGTGTTGTACAGAAGAAGTCACGCTATGTTTCCCAGCCCTCCAAATAGGAGCAAAGCAGCCTCAAAACTCATGGCATGAGTGCTTAGCGTGAAATCCAGGAAACTCGTTCCTGCTTGTCTGTCTGCTATCCTGTAACTCAGGGGTAGTCAACCTGTGGTCCTCCAGATGTTCATGGACTCCAATTCCCATGAGCCCCTGCCAGCGAATGCTGGCAGGGGCTCATGGGAATTGGAGTCCATGAACATCTGGGGGACTACAGGTTGACTACCCCTGCTGTAGCTGAAATGGATTTGGTCGAATGGCAGGAGACGAAGGTTTTCAGGCCGTGACGTGTCTCCTTTCCTCCCCGCAGGCTTGTCCTCGTTCCTCCAGAGTGTTGCCAGCAACACCGCCCAGCCGAGCGAGATGGCGTCTCAGAGCACCGCTGCGTCTCCTGCCACCACGCCAGCCCCTTGCGTGAAAGGGAGGAATGTCTCTTCCAGTGCGCAGTCTTTTGTGCCGCAGGGTTTTGCTTACTCCCCCAACTCCTCTTCTTCCGAGGTTTCTTCCACATCCGTCAACAAGGCTCCTCCCGGGCCTAGCGCAGGGCTCTCCGGTTCCAGTTTTAAGCCCCCTGCCAACTCCTTGGGTTTTGCCAGCTCCCAGGCTGGCAGTCCTTCCCTCCGGCCGGCGGAGAACCCGCTGAGCCAGTCTTCCGAAATTTCGGAGACGAAAGTGGAGTCCGAGCCCCCTTCCCCTAGCCTGGAAATGAAGATCCACAATTTCCTCAAGGGGAACCCTGGCTTCAGCGGCTTAAACCTGAACATCCCGATCTTAAGCAGCCTGGGCTCCACCGCGCCCCCCGAGAGCCATTCCTCGTCCTCGGATTTCAGCCGGGGGCCCACGAGCACCTCGATGGACAGCATAGACGGCACTCCCGTCCGCGACGAGCGGAGTGGGACGCCCACCCAAGACGAGATGATGGACAAGCCCTCGTCCAGCAACGTCGACACGCTGTCCCTGCTCTCCAAGATCATCAGTCCCGGCTCTTCCACTCCGAGCAGCACGAGGTCCCCTCTTCAGAGCAGAGAAGACAGCTATCCGCAGGAGCTCTCTAATTCCGTGTACAGGTCTTTTGGGATGAGTAGGGACTCTCCAGCCGGCCTGTACAAGCCGTCTTCGGATAGTATGGAATTGCCTTCCTCCTTGATGGACTCTCCCCAGGAGAAGTTCTACCCCGACACTTCCTTCCAGGAGGACGAAGACTACCGTGACTTCGATTACTCTGGCCCTCCGCCCTCTGCCTTGGTCAACCTGGAGAAGCAGCCAGGAAAATCGATCCTGAAAGCTGGCAAAGTTGCTGATTCGGCGGAGTACCAGCCAGTTCTGCCTGGGTACGGCCAAAGGACCTCTGGATTTGGCATGAAATCCTCTTTCCCCCAGTCTGTGAGATCTCTCCATGACCAGAGCGAAAGCTGTGACCCGCTGTCCTCCCCTGGAATGTACGGGAGTTACAATTTACGGGGGAACGACTCCGGTTCGGATGCATCTCCGACTCCAAGCAAGAACGATGCCTTTTTCAGCCCGGACTCCAATCACAACAGCTTGTCCAAACCGATGCCGCACTCCGGCCTGTCCCAGAAACAGTACCCGGATTCTCCTCATCTGGTCCCGCACAGGTCGTCGCTGTTCTCTCCCCAGAACGCGCTCCTGACCCCGGCGAGCAGGCCCCCTTCTTCCAGCGCAGAGAAACCCGGCGCGTCTTCCATCTCGGCCACCTCAACCATCGAGTTCAAGAACATGCTCAAGAATGCCTCCCGGAAGCCCTCTGACGATAGCAAGCATTTCGGCCAGGTCCTGAAGGGGGGCTCTAGCGAGGGGCCCGGCCTCAGCCAGGCGGGCGTCTCTGCCGGGGGGGAGCAGCAGCAGCAGCAGCAGCAAGAAGAGCACTACCGGATCGAGACCAGGGTCTCTTCCTCCTGTCTGGATCTGCCCGACAGCACGGAGGAGAAAGGAGCACCCATCGAAACCTTAGGCTACCATAACGCGTCCAGCAGGGGGATGCCCGGGGAGCCCATTCAGACCGTGGAGTCCATCCGAGTCCTCGGGAAAGGGAGCAGAGGCCACGGCCGGGAAGCGGGCAGGGCGGGGTGGTTTGACATGAGCGGCACCGGGAGCTCCTTCGACAACGGGCCGTCGAGCGCGACGGAGATGCCCGCCCTGGGCCCTGGCGGCAGCGTGTCCGGCTTCCAGAGCCAGTACAAGGACCGCGGGCCGCCCTTCCAGGAGAGCGTCAACAGCTTCAGAACAAGCGGCTTCGGCACTTCCTTCGACCGCCACGTCCCGCCGCCCCTCGGGCCGCCCCCCCTGGAGCACGGGGCTTCCTTCCCAAGGGACCAGATGGGGCCGCCCCCCGCGGGGCCTCCGTCTCTCCCGCCCCCCAAGGATCTCAGCAGCCTCTTCCCTCGGGATCACTCGGTCCCTCCTCCGCGCATGCCGTCAGTGGATCACACTAGCCCTTTCTCGAAAGAACCGCCCTCCCCCCTGTCCTTGCCCCACGGAGTTCCTCCTCCCCCACCTCCTTCCCTGGAGCGCGGGGGAGTCCCCTTCCCCAGCCAGCCGCCCCCTCCTCTCCCGGTGGAGCACCCCAGCGGCCCTTTCTCCACCCCTCCGCCACCTCCTGGGGATCTCGGTCTCCCGTTTCCTGCTCCTCCCCTCGCTGCCGACCGCGGGGTCCCGTTTGCCAAGGATCCGGGGGCCGTTCTTCAAGGGACCCTGAAAGAGCCTTTTAACATGCAGCCCGGAGCCGCCCGGGACCAAGGCGCCCAGCCTCAGCGCGACCACGGCGGTCAGTCCCTTGGTCGAGCTCGAGAGAGCGTGGTCGGCCTGTCCGCCCTCTCAAGAGATTCTCTGGGGCCGGCCCTTAATGTCGCGTCCTCTGTCCTGTCGCACAGGGACACCACAAACAGAGGTGGGCTGGGGGTCAGGAGCCAGCGGCCAGACTTCAGGCCCAGGGAGGCGTTCTTCAGCAGCTTAAAGAGGCCTCGGCCCCCGTTTGCCAGGGGCCCGCCGTTCTTTGCGCCCAAGCGGCCCTTCTTCCCTCCCAGGTACTGAAGGAAGGCGGTCCGGAACTTTCTAGCCAGCAGTGGAAGTTGTGCTTTCCCTTTCATTTCAGTTTCTCCTCCCCTAAAGAGCCCCACAACTTTTTTGGTTCTGAATTAAGGTATGTTCTGTGCTGCAACATATATATACCTATATAAATATATATATATATATCGTTCTGTTGGTTTCTTGGGGAGGGGTTAGTTGTTGGTCTAAAACCTAGGGAGTGCTGCAAAATAATTTAAGAACTACTCTTTAAATTGTTATGAAATAATTAAAAAAGAAACCTTTTGGTAGCTACGAATAATTAATCAACCCTGGGATTTTTTTTAAAGTCAATTCCCCAGACTAAACCTCCCCTAGGAGAGAGTTGGGAGCCGGGGGGGGGGGGGATCCTGCCCAGGCAGGTGAAGATCTAAAGAATTCAGAGCCCTCCGTCACTCGTCCTGAGTCTGCCCTCTTGTCCCCCATTGCTCCTGCTCCCCCCCCCCACCCCTCAGTGGCTTGTGCTTCTCTCTCTCCTTGGTCTTCTTAGGCTCCCGCGGGGAGTGCCTCCGGGCTGGACTCCGCCACTGGAACAGAAAGGGAGAGGAGCGTCCATCTTTGCATGCTAATCCTTCCTTTCTTGCAGCCCTATTCGGTTCTTAACATTCTCCTGTGTTTCTGGGCTTGCTTAGAGTGACATGACCTCGACATGGGCAGACCGGCTGTCTGACCAGCCAGTCGCTGGGGGGGGGGGGCAGGGGGGCCTCTGTTCCTGCCCCCTTGGCCCGCACTTGCTTGCGTACGGCTGGTTGAGGCCCGTGGGGGGTGGGGAGTATAGACGAGGGTGGCTTGGCCAATTGCTTTGTTCTCCTCTGTACATATTTCCTCCCCAATTCTAGCCCTGGTGCTCGTTTCTGTCCGTCTGCCAAGATGGGCCCCTGCCAATCGTACATCCAGACAGAACCCCTCAAGGAGCTTGCTTTTGCTGGCTGTTCTTTGTAGAGGTCTCTCCCCAAGACGTGTTGGGAGGAGCACCCCTTGGTCTTGGCCTTCCAGATGTGCGCGTAGATAGCGGGTTGAGTGCTTGCGCTTGTGTCTTAGCTGAGCCCGTTTGCATCTCCCAAGAGGCCCCAACCGCGGAGCTAGGTGTGGTGTCTCTTCGCTGCGTGGAACTGGCCCCAGCGTGCGCCTTCTCTGCTGCTTGTCTTGATCCTGCGGGTTAAGAAGGCAAGGGCACCAGCAGAGTCTCCTCTTCTTTGTACAAGGCTGCAGGCAGAGACGGCTTCTGTGTGAAAACGAGTTTGGGTCATTTTTTTTCCCTTTCTTTAAATTGCAATCTTTTAGGCAACTGGGAAGTTGCATTCTGTTTGGCCACTTATGTGCTTGGAAGAGTAATGCCCCTTAGATTGTGCATGTGCCCACCCACGTGCCCATTTCTTCCTTTTATGTTTAGTACAGACAACGTTGTTTGTATTTACTAAAATTATTTCCTATGTCCCGGGCTTACCTACGTGTCTTAATTAACCTCTTCCCGGACTTCCAGGAGCTGCCATGTTAGACCACCAAGTCGTGAGTGTGTTGAGGGGGTGTTCCATGCACATGCAGGAGAACACCTTGGCTTTGGGTCCGTTTTGTGGGGCATCGTCCCCTTATTAATGGTTCCAGCTGGGGTCGAAGTGAGCAGAGGATCTGCTGGGCCGCAGACAGTCAAATGCAACAAAAGGCCTGGCTGTGGGGCAGATGGGAAGCTCCCAGTGGGGTGCCCCAAGTGAGAATTGCCTTTTCCTTTTTTTTCCTCCCTACTTCAGAACACAAAAGAGTTTGGGTTCCTTTGTCCCCTTTCCCCCCCCAAAATGTGAATTTTATTTTATTTTAAATCTTGCTTCTCCCGGTCTCTTAGTGGGCAGTCTGAGTAACTTGCAGGGGGGGGGGGGGGAATGAAACTGCCTGAGGTCTGGGGCTCCAGAAATTGCATTGCAATAGGAAACGGCTGCTTAGCAACAAGAGGGGCTCCCTTTCGCAGGAGAAAGGCCTGATGAGAAACCTTCCTTGCGGAGAAGGCAGCATCTCTTTTAATGGTGAATCTCCCCGTCTCTCTCTTTTTCTTAAATCCCAGATTGTGTGCTTTTACTTTAAAACGCTGATAACCGCGGATGGAGACAAATGTACATATGTGTAAAAAAAAAGAAAGAAAAAAAGGTTATTCGACAGGAAGACTCTCTTCTCCTTTTCCTTTTTTTTTTTTTTTAAACGTCTTGGGTTTTTCCTTCCCTTGGCTTTGCTGTTACTTTTTGTATTTCACCTGAGAAGGAAAAAAAAAAAAATAAACACGTATTTTTTAAGGAAAGCACTATTGTCTCTCATGAAAGGACAGAGTTTCCTAAGAGGGAAGGAAGTGACAGTTCGCTTCTTGGCTGTTCTGAGACCCTCCCGGGCATGGCTAGAAAGGATCCCACAGAGAACAGAGCAGGCGGGGCTAGCCAGACTGATCCTAGGACATCTTCCGGAGCAGCTTAGGGGATAAGTTAGCTCAGGGATTGGGCAAACTGCGGCCCTCCAGATGTCCATGGACTACAATTCCCATGAGCCCCTGCCAGCTGGCAGGGGCTCATGGGAATTGTGGTCCATGGACATCTGGAGGGCCGCAGTTTGCCCACCCCTGGGTTAGCTGATTGCAGGGTGGGAGGGAAAACGCAGGCACAGGGTGGCCCGGCTCCCAGCACAAAGCGAGCGGCAACGGTTCCGAGGTTGGGGGGGTGGGGAGATGACATCTGGGGGACGGGTGTTTTGAAAATACTGTAAATAATTGGTGTGTGCTTTTCATCTCTCTCTTTTTTTTTTTTTTTTTTTGGTGCCTGTTCAAATGCTCTCCGTTGGGTCTTTGTTAGCTTGATATTCTTTCTCACGTGTTTCGGGGGGGGAGGAGAGAAAAACGAGAGATGCTCGGGGGTGAAGATGCAGCGAAAGCCGTTCCCTGAACCGAATGCGTCCCTGTAATAAAATCACTAGTTCGACTGTTTGCATGTTCTCCTTGTGAATAAGTCCTCTCTTGAGTGTGCAATAGGTATGAGGACGCATCCGAAGAGCAGAGCCAGATGTCGGGCTCCGACTCCTTGGGGGCACCCGGCTGCTGAAGGGCAGGGCGGCGGATGCTCGATTCGTGACCCCAGCAGCCGAGACCAGCCCTCCCCTGCGAGATGTGCCGGGGAAGCTTGACTGTTCCTCCCGGCAAGACACACATCTGTTCGTGGGGGAAGCGGTCTAGAAAGCCCCCTGAGTGAAACGGAAGCCGTGGATATTTGAGAGCTCCTCCTGACCGCGACCTCCTCTCCTCCTCCTCCACCTCCTCCTCCTCCCTCTGCCCTTCCTTTTGTATTATATGCTAATAAAGTGTTCTGGACTTGGTGTGGCCTCCTTCTCTAGGAGAAACAGACGCCTCCGGCCGGCTCCCCTAACCCTGTTTTCTTTCCGCCAGGTGGCTTCGCAGGAGAAAGAGTCTCTCCCAGTGCCTCGTGTGAGTGGGTGGCATGCATGCGGTTACGCGTAGGTGCGTGGTCGTGAGGTGTGGTAGTTTTACATTCCTTTTGTTTTTAAGCTTTAAAAATGTATCCGTGCACATGTTAAAAAATGCCTGCCTGATAATTCTGAACAGAGCTTTAAATCCTGTTGGTGGGTGTCCAAGGGTTGGGTCCAGAGGATCTGTTCTACCCCTGCAGCAGCTGTCAAGCCGTTCCCACGAACGCAGCCTCCCACAGACGACATAACACTGTTCATTTATATCTCTCCCCCCCCCCCCAATAGCCTATGATGACCTTCTCAAAGCCTTTTAAAGGCGTTCAGCATGGCCAGACTAAACGCCCATGCCTGTGCAGTTAAGAAGGGAAATTCCACGCGCTCAGCTTGTTCAGAACAAATCTGCCCCTGCTCCTTAAGTAAGACGGACCAGATTGTGCGTATTTTTTTGGGATGATCCTTCGTATTCTGTTCTGCCACAATTGTCACTTCGTTCTGACGTATTCTTACGACCGAGTCACATCTCTCCATGCAATCCAAAAAGATTGCAAAAAAAAAGAAAGTTCTTTAGTCCTTTGGCCTGTTTGACTGTTCACGGCTCACAATCGGTGTATCCTGGAGTTCTCGCTGGAGGGAAGGGAAGAATCTTTTTCAGAGAAGCCGAGGGATTTTTGTGTTTTGAAAACTGCATAGCGGGTGGGGGTGAGCCGTCTTTTGGCCTCTGTGCAAATGCAGAGCAAGCCGTGTGTCCATCTAGCCTTGGGCTCCTCCCAAGAGGAGCCGGGCTCTTGCACTTTTCCAGGTGGACAGGCGTGACCCAGCCAGAAAGCATCAAGAAGGTAACCTTACCAGGAGCTGCCGTTCTCCTTCTTCGTAGCAAAACACAGATTCTAAAAGGTTCTTGTGTCAAGGAATGTTGTGGGGGCGAGTTATGCCATCTAGCAAGAGCTCACAATCTCTGGAGTTGGGTGGAAACCTTTCGCTCTGAGAGTTGCAGCCCCGGGCTTGCGTTTCTGCCCTGAGCATCACAACATTTCTGCAGCTGTCTCTGTGCATGCAGCCCTCCTGTGCTGGCACGGGCTCGTTCTTCTATGCAAGATGGCCATGCCACATTTACTCTTGGTGTCTAGCACCTCAAAGCAGCTATTGGCACGCCGAAAAGAATCCCTTGTCTATGAAATTGGCTTAATTCTGCTTCCACCACCGCTGCTCCTGAAAAGAATCCCAGAGCCCCCTGCCCTGTGCCTTGCTTTGACTTTGTTCACATTTCAAGACGCTGCAAGACCAAAGCTGGCCACCTGTCGCCCAGCCGTAGCTGTCCTTGCTTGGGTGAAGTCCTCCTCTTGGCAAAGGGAGCGTACCGGAATGTATGCATGATGATGCCCCTTCACGCGTACTCCAGTTCCTCTTGTTAGGAGAGCTGGCAAGCACCCTTCCTTTCCAGTTTGGGAGGAAGGAGAGAGCCGATTCAGATGCCTTCTCCACCGTTGGGCCAAGCATGAGTCTGTATGTTCAGACGTGCCAATCAAACATGTTAAACTTTGCGGTGCTGTCATCGGGGTGTCCCCTGCCCAGCTCAAGAGGGGTGGTTTGTGCGAGCTACTGAGAGACAGGGCTTCGGCTGGAGCAGCAGGAACCTCAGCTGAGGCCTGGCCTGATCGTGGCCTCAAACCTTGCTTCATTTCTTTGGTCTCTTGGCAATTCCGACGTGGGGCCTGTTCTCTCAGCCTTGAATCAGCCCCCTGAGGAGGCTTTTTCTGAGCCTCTTGGCTTAGCAGTGGTTTTTCTTCCAAAGTACTAGAACTCAGAGGCATCCAATGAAGCTGATGGGGCAGGAGGTTCGGACTTGACAAAATACTACTCAACACAGATGAGCGGTAGGGTTGTGAGTGTCCTGCATAATGCAGGGGGTTGGACTAGATGACCCAGGAGGTCCCTTCCAACTCTATGATTCAACTGAGAGTGATAAATACATGGCGTTTGCTGGCAGAGGATGCGAAGGCCACAGGCATAGATGGTTTTAAAAGGGGGTTTGATTAGATAGATTCATGGAGGAGGAAATTATGCCTCAGCCATAGTGATTGAGGGTAAACTTCCACATTCGGAGGCAGTCAACTTCTGAATCTCAGAGTCAGGTGACAACATCAGAGGAAGGCTACAGTCTACCTGCCCTGTTGTTGACCTTCCAGAGGAATTGGTTGGCTGCTGTGTGAGACTGGATAGACCATGGCCTAATCCAGCAGGGCTCTTCTGAGGGTCTTCTCAGGGGAAGGCCTTGGCCTCTCTGCCCTGTTGTTGGCTCTCCAGAGGAACTGGCTGGCCCCTGGGTGAGACGGGAGGCTGGACTGGAGGGACCCTCCCTGGCCTGACCAAGCAGGGCTCTTCTGAGGGTCTTCTCAGGGGAAGGCCTCGGCCTCTCTGCCCTGTGGCTGGCCCTGCAGAGGAACTGGCTGGCCCCTGGGGGAGACGGGAGGCTGGACTGGAGGGACCCTCCCTGGCCTGACCCAGCAGGGCTCTTCTGAGGGTCTTCTCAGGGGAAGGCCTCGGCCTCTCTGCCCTGTGGCTGGCCCTGCAGAGGAACTGGCTGGCCCCTGGGTGAGACGGGAGGCTGGACTGGAGGGACCCTCCCTGGCCTGACCCAGCAGGGCTCTTCCGAGGGTCTTCTCAGGGGAAGGCCTCGGCCTCTCTGCCCTGTGGCTGGCCCTGCAGAGGAACTGGCTGGCCCCTGGGTGAGATGGGAGGCTGGACTGGAGGGACCCTCCCTGGCCTGACCCAGCAGGGCTCTTCCGAGGGTCTTCTCAGGGGAAGGCCTCGGCCTCTCTGCCCTGTTGTTGGCTCTCCAGAGGAACTGGTTGGCCACTGGGTGAGACAGGTTGCCGGACTATATAGACCCCTTGTCTGATCCAGGAGGGCCCTTGGTCTTGACCTCTGGGCCCTGTGGTTGGCTCTCCAGAGGGACTGGTTGGCCAGTGGATGAGACAGGATGCTGGACCCCCACTGACCTGATCCAGCAGGGCTCTTCTGAGGTTCTCCTGTTGCTCAAGTGGGTTAGAGAGAGAGTAACGGAGGAAGCGCCCATGACTCACGGCTGGAAGTCACTTGAAAAGACTGTGATGCTGGGGAAGTTGAAGGCAGCAGGAAAAGAGGGAGACCCGACCTGAGATGGTTTGACTCCATCAAGGAAGCCATGAGGGCCCTCGATTTGCCAGCCCTGGAAAAGGCTGCCAATGAGAGGATCCATTCATAGCTCACCTTAAGTTGGAGGCGCCTAGATGGCACTTTGCCTGCGCATGCACCAAGGCTGTGTCAGAATGCCTCTTGGTCCAGGTTCGTAGTGGCAGGCAGTGTGCCTTTCGTGTGCTGTTTGTTGGATTCTCAAGAACATCTGGTTAGCCACTGTAGGGCACAGAATGTAGGACTGGGTTTCCTTAGGGTGCCAAAAAAACCCTGGTCCAGCCATGGATGGGCCACCATACTAAGTACATTTGGATTGGGGGGTGGGGGTTTCCATGCTATACCGATTTGGAAACTGCTGCTACAAGATATTTGAAGCAGTTCGGAAACCTTAAAACACCTCCGACTAGCTATAAAATGCCCCCCCCCCCCTAACAACTATGCTAATACCAGGTAATGGCATAATGGTTAATACTGCCGTAAGCACAGAAGACAGGCTGTTCTAGTGCTATGTGTAAATTATCACAATCTCAGTGCGATCAAACGCTGATGCAACATCTATTCGAGGAACGGCAAACCAACTGCAGCCCCCCGTTCCCCTTCCTCAAGGAAAAGTTTCCCCCAGTATCAATAACCGATCTAGTGGCTTCCTGGTGAATGCGTCAAGGAAGACTAGAATGGGGAAAGGCCTCCCCAGCAGCCCCGACCTAAACCCACTGAAAGCTTTGAATTGTGCTCAGGGATGGGCTGCAAACAAGGCAGAGGCTTTTAAGCACCACTACAATAAGGGGGGATGCATTTTGAGTTGGGCGAAGCCCCCCAGGAAAGGGGCGGTGGGCATTCCAGCAGAACTGCCTGCCTGGGGTCTCCTGGACCCCCACAGTCTTTTCTAGAGCGCCTTCAACCTACGGAGTCGCTCCTTCAGGGGCCTTCAACTTTTTTTGAACCTCCAAGCATCTGTGGGATTCGGGCACAGTCACAAAATGGCCGCCCAAGGAAGCGGCACCAGCCACAAAATGGCCGCCACAGACCAGAGGGATGGGCTCCACTTTACTCGAATAACCACTCAAACACGTCCAGCAGAAACATTTTATTTATTTATTATATTTATGTACCGCCCTTCCCGGAGGCTCAGGACAGTTTACATAAAATGTAGAAAACAATACGAATAACAGTCCATAACATGGATAACATATGCATAACTATGCCTTTTAAACGGAACGTGCTGTTTAAAGTATTTTTTTAATTGCTCATGCCAGCCTTTTCCAACCTTTTGGCCACCGAGGAGCCCCTGATATATTATTTTGAGGAGCTCCAGAAGTCACCTGGAAGTGATGTCATCTGGCCATGCCTCCCTGCCACACCCAAAGAGGACTGAGGGGAAGGAGGCGGCTTGAGGCAGGCTCCGCCCCCTTTCCCAGGTGCCATTACCACGCAAACACCATTCTTGGCTATTGGGAGGCCCGGGTTGGGAATCCCTGGCTAACGCACAGCTGACCTTCCAGCATGTGGCCAAGGCCCTTGTGCGGTGGTGAAGCTGCCTCTGAAAGATCTGCAGTGTGCGTTAGATTTCCAGTTTTCTAAAACGGTTGGGGGCTTCCGTGATGACCCCATGCGGTTTTCGAGGGGAGGGGGTCATCTGCTTGCCTGTGCTTAGCACCCCCAGTCTTGGGGGTCTCCCGTGCACGGACTGAGCACAGCCAAACCTGCTTAGGTTCCCAGTTCTGATAAGATGGGGCTATTGGCCCCGTCTTGGGTCCTCTTTTGTCAGTCCGCGTGGAGCTGGGAGTCAGCATATTAGTGACGCCTCCCCTTGACTGCCAGAGACAGCCCGGTGGTCTCATGGAGGGGGTTACCTCTCACAATGTCCCAGGTTCGATCTCTGGCATCTCCAGATGAAAACCAGGCAGTAGGTGATGTGAAGGACCATTCTCTCTTTTCCCTGGAGAGCCACTGCTAGTTGTAGTAGGGGTAGTCAAACTGCGGCCCTCCAGATGTCCATGGACTACAATTCCCAGGAGCCCCTGCCAGCATTTGCTGGCAGGGGCTCCTGGGAATTGTAGTCCATGGACATCTGGAGGGCCGCAGTTTGACTACCCCTGTCTAAGTAGACAATAGTCAATGCCCTGAGCGCCTGAGTCCGTGTCTTCACGGAGATGGTAAAAGGCACGAGGTGGGTGATAGAAGTAGGACCCTTTGGGGTTCCAGAGAGTCTCCGTTCTTCCGCCTGGAACAAACCTTCCGTTTGGCTTGAGATGCAAAGGCCACAGGCCCAGAGGACGTGGAATGGGCTCGGCCTAGGTGAATAAGACCAGCTAAGCGTCTGATGTCTAGCTGGTTTACTTTTTCTAGGTCTGACTCCTGAAGCTCAGCATATGACCTTGCAGAAAACCTTTGCACGTCTTACAACCTGAATGCACCTCGTTGTTCAGGATCCTCTTTCGGAGACCACAGTGGCTCCCGTGGCACAGAGCCTCTGCTTGGCATGCAGAAGGTCCCGGGTTCAGTCCCTGGCATCTCCAGTTGTCCCGGTAGTCAGTGATATGAGAGACTCCCCTAAGATGGTGGAGAGCTGCTGTCCCCAGTCTTAGGTAGACCATACTTGTTGCCCTGGAAGGAACAAGGGTCTGCTTCCGTGTAAGACAGACCTGGGTGTGGAATGAACAGCGACGCGAGGCAGCGAATCTATCTGGTCTACGGCCCTCTTGCTCTCAAAGCAGTTCAGTTGCTCATCCCAAAAGAGAAATGAAAACAATTTAAAGACACTATTTTAGAGCGGCATGAGTGTCACAAGAGCCCCTGCAACTTCCCAGTTGCTAAAGAAAATGAGCTTGGCTTTCTGTTGGCCTAATGGGCCTGGCCCGGAAGTTTTGGCATGCCGTTGGAAAGGGCCTGATCCCTTCCAGCTGCTGTTGGAGACTCTGGTGGATGTCGGCCAGGCCTTGGCGGCCATCTTTCCCCCTGCCTTAGAGAGATATGCCAGGCCAGACACGGCAGCCAGCACAACTGTCAGGGGAAGGGGGTGAGAAAAGTGAAAACAGGGTTTGGTTCCTTTCCTGAAGGGTCTGTGGTGGGTGTTGGTGAGAAGGAGCAAAATAGGCCTTGGGGTCAAAGGTAAAGAGCCTTGTTGCCAACCAGTTGGCATGGCCTTGTTGGGATGTGTAGCTTTCCATTTTGGCTAGAGAATGGGTAAATCCATCACTCTGTGAGTGAAGGCAGGCTGTGGCAGCCATTTTGTGGCCAGGTCCACTCCTGTGGCAGCCATTTTGTGGCCAGGTCCAGTCCTGTGGCAGCCATTTTGTGGCCAGGTCCAGTCCTGTGGCAGCCATTTTGTGGCCAAGCTGTGCCAGAATGCCAAAGGTGCCCATAGGCTCAAAAAGGATGGCAACCCCCGGCGTGCCCACAGAGTGGCAGCCTGCCCAGCCCAGAAAGGGGAGCTCCCCTTGCCTCTTTGCCACCCCAGCCCGCCTGCAAGGGGGCAGAACTTGTGATCTTGCGAGGAGACCACGCTCGGCTGGAGGGCCCGAGGGCCTGTGGAAGGCAGCTTCATGGCTGCCTCGGGTGGCAAGCTTCGGCGACCGGCCACCTCCTAGCCAGAATCAACCGCCCTGAGCTGGGAGAGACCACGGAGAGCTGTCCAGCCCAGCCCCCCACATTTTAGGTCCCCAAGGTGGTGTGGGGCTGGACTGGAGGGCCTTCTGTGCTCTCTTCCAGCTCTGCGTGGTTCTCATTCTGGCGGAGAGGCCCCCTGAGGCAAGCGCCTTGTGGCACCATGAACACCCGTGAAGCTGCCTTCTATGAACCTTGGTCCCTCACGCCAAGTGTTTCTACTCTGGGGGGATTCAGGCATTGAGTGGTCTCTCCCATCCCCTCCTGCTTGGTCCTTCCGGCTGGAGCTAGCGGGGATTGAACTGGGACTTCTTGCATGCAATGGCCGACCAGCTGCTTTGGGAGCGAGCGTGGTATCGTGGCTAAGAGCAGTGGCCTCTGACCTGGAGAACCGGGTTTGATTCCCCACTCCTCCTCCTCTATACGCAGCCACCTTGGGCCAGTCACTGTTCTGTCAGAGCTCTCTCAGCCCCACCTCCCTCACAGGGTGTCCGTTGTGGGGAAAGGAGGAGAGGGAGTCAATTTCAGCCGGTTTGAAAAGCAGGGTATAAAAACCAACTCTTCTTGAGGCTGACTGGAGTATTTATTATTTATTATTTCATTTTTATTTATTATATTTATATACCGCCCTCCCCAGAGGCTCGGGGTGGTTTACATAAAACATAGAAAACAATACAAGAAACACGTAAAGGAAGCTTTTGCCTAGCTGGATTGCTCTGTGCTTTCTGGTCCTGCGTTCTGTTTGGGTCTGACTAAGTGGACCTTCCCTGGTCTGACCCAGAGGGCTCTTTTTATGCTCTTAACCTCCCTATTCAGAGGCAGTCAACCTCTGAATCCCAGAGCCACGAGGCCGCATCAGGGGAAGGCCTCGGCCTCTCTGCCCTGTGGCTGGCCCTCCATGGTACTGGGCTACTGGGCGGGACCAGGGGGTGGGCTAAGGGGACTGCTGGTTTATTTTAAGAATGTGTGTTCCTGTCTCCAGTGACTCCCTGTTCTTCCCAGGGGAAGGCCTGGCCATTCTCTTCTGTGGCTGGCCTTCCAGAGGACCCCCTGTGCAAGACTGGATGCTGGACTGGAGGGACCCACCCTGGCCTGACCCAGCAGGGCTCTTCTGATCAGGAAAAAGTGAGGTCAGTGCAGAAAGGAAGGCCTTGGCATGCCCGAGGATGCAGGGTTGGTGGCAGGCACAAATGGCTTCAAAAAGGGATTTGGTCTAAATTGGTGAAGGAAGGGCCTATCAGCCTTATTATTGTATAAAACACATGGGGGGGGGCTCCAGATCCAGGGGCACTAACCCTCTGACCCCCCCCCCCCCGAGCCAGGAGGCAACATCAGGGGAAGGCCTCGGCCTCCAGGTCCAATCTGTGCCCTCCAGGATGGGTGAGACTGGAGGGACGCTGGCTGGGCTGACCCTGCAGGGCTGGCTCTTACATGCTTTGGCCGGCTGCGCTTCCAGGGCGGGCAGGCAGTTACTTGCTCTCTCCGCGCTTCTCAACATGGAGCAATCTCTCCCGTTGCCTTTGTTTCCTCTCTTGGCTCCGAGCTGCTCCTTCGCCCTCCCCGGGTTCAGCCTGGCAGCCCTGAGCTGTTGCTTTGCCCTTCCCAGCAGCTGGCCGGGGGGAGGCGTGGGCGCTCTTAGCCAGGGACGGGACGGCCTGCTAGGGCCGGGATCCCTACTCAGAGGAGAGCAAACTGGGCTGCGTCGCTGTAGGGCGTAGGGCGGCAGGGTTCTTTGTCTCCGGAGAGCTTTCCTCTTGTTCCTGTGCTGGTTTGAAGCGCTCTCCCTTGGCACCGCAGTGGCAGGGGGCAGGATTAGCCGTCGTGGGCAGAGGCTGGCTGTTGGAGGGGGGGGTCTTTTTTAACAGTAGTTGTCCTTCAGCAGTGGGATCGGCTGCCTGGGGAGGTGGGGAGCGGCAGGCTGAACCAGCGGCCGGGCAAACCGTGCTCAGGAATACTCTGGGCCAGAGAGTAGCTGGGCACAGGCCCGTGGACTACAATGCCCATGAGCTCCTGCCGGGGGCAGGGGCTCATGGGCACTGTAGTCCACGGGCCTGTGCCCAGCCACCCTTTGGCCCCTCCTGATCCAGGCGCAGCAGCCAAGGGCGCCTGGCTTGGCAAGGAGCGCGCGCGCCGCCTGCTCGGGGTCGGCGCCGCGCATGAGCCGGTCGGGGGCGCGCCCGAGCCGTGCCGGAAGGAGGAGGAAGAGGCGGAGGCGGAGCGCGGGCATGCGGCTGGCGGCGGGGCCGTGGCGGAGGCTCCGGGCCGGGGCTGGGCGCGGTGCGCGGGCCGGGCACTGCCGGGTGGGTCTGGCAGGGAGGCTGGCCCGGCACTCGCGCCGCAGGGCCTCTGAGGGTGTGCAGAGGGCGGCTCTTGCTGCTGCTGCTATTGCTCCTTTGCAAGGCAGCTTGGGGGCTCGGGCGCAGGGCTGGAAGCGCCTCCGGTGCCTTCCCGGGCGGCCCCTGCGCGCCCCCGGGATGCTGCGCTTCCTCTTGCCCGGGGCCAGGGGGAGGAGGCGCGCCGGGCTTGGGCGGCAGCTGCTGGGTGGGTGGGCGGGTGGGTGCCGAGGAAGGGGCTGCCTAAGGGGTCTTCGGAGCCCCAGGACCGAGCGCCGCCCGCCAAGTCTCCAGGCGGCTCCCAAGGCAGAGGGGGCAACCCGCCGGCTGCAGCTCGCCCTGCGTCTTGCAGGCAGAAACGCGGGCGATGAAAGGTGGAGAAGGGGGTCCGGGGGCACCTTCGGGACCCAGAAAGTTTTGTGCAGGGCCTGCGCTTTCCTGGGTTAGGCGCAGTGGACTCTCGTGTGGAGGACTGGGTTTGAGTCCCCGCTCATCTTTCACAGGCAGCCAGCCGGGTGACCTTGGGCCGGTCTCTTCTTGCTATTCTCACAGAGCAGTTCTCTTAGAGCTCTCCCAACGCCAGTTATCAGTTCTCTCAGAGCTCTCTCAGCCCCGCTGATCTCTCAGGGTGGGGAGAGGAAGGGAAGGGTGTTGGTTAGTCGCTTTGGGGCTCCTTTGGAAGAGAAAAACCGGGTCTAAAGAACCGGTTCCTTCTGGTCCTTAAGGTGCCGCTCGACTCACATGTTCTGGGTCAGACCAACAGAGCTCCCTGCCTGTATCTATAAATAACGCAAATATCTAACACTCTTAGGCTGTGAGAGCCACCCAGAATGCAGGGGCAGGATCAGCCAAGGGCATTTGAAAAACCTTTGCCTCTCAGAACGGGGTTTGGCCCCCCCAGCTGCCGATTCTCCCCCCACAATGTACTCTTTTCTGCTTGTTTCCTAGGCGGGCCCCATCCCTGCCCACATCACCGAACGCCTGGCTTTTTACAGAAAGCTCAAGGCGGCCGCGGAGGGGAACCTTGCGCAGAGAGCCTCCGAGGAGAGCAGGCGGATCCGGATTTCCCTGCCGGACGGCAGAGCGGTGGAGGGGGAGGCCTGGAAGACCACTCCCTATCAGGTGGCCCTGCGCGTGAGGTGACTTCACCCTCCTTCCTGGACTGCCCTGGGTGGGAGCGCATTTCGAGACTCAATGGGGGGGGGGGATGCAGGAAAGGCCAGGGCACCTTCCCGGGACTCTTTCACGTGCTCAGAGTCCAGCTCAGCCAAGCAGCTGCCTGGCACAGAAGTGCCAGCCCTGTGGGAAGCGGCTTTTCGTTCCAGCACTGCTGCTTAGGGTCTTCTTGCTGGGATCAGAGGCCCTGCCTCTTCCTCAGGATGACCCATGGGTGGGGGGCCACCAAATCTGGGGGCCGGAGGGTAATGCTCTGGGGCCAGTAGCAAGGGTATTCGTTTCCTGCAAAATTGGGGGAAATCCTGATGCTTCTTTTTAGGAATAGTAGCACTAAAAGATTCCTTGGGTTCTCGTAACAGAAGTCAGAACATCCCTCTCTGTCTTGGGCCCCCTCAGTGGGCAGCGCGTCCATACAGGTGAAGTGGCTAAAGAGCAGCGGCTTCTAAGTTGGGGAACCAGGTGTGATTCCCCACCACTCCTCCACAGGCACCCAGCAGGGGGTGGGGACATTCGGGTGCGTCTCTCATTCAACCACACTTTGCAATGTGTCCCCAATGGTCTGTTTGCAGCAGAGGGCTGGGTGGGTGCTGGGACTGAGAACCTCTGGAGGACCAGCCACATGGGAAAGAGGTTGAGGCTTTCATAAGATCCTCCGGTGAGCCCTGCTGGGTCTGGCCAGTGAGCGTCCAGGCTCCCGTCTCACCCAGGGGCCAGCCAGTTCCTCTGCAGGGCCAGCCACAGGGCAGAGAGGCCAAGGCCCTCAGAAGGCCCTGAGAAGACCCTCAGAAGAGCCCTGCTGGGTCAGGCCAGGGAGGGTCCCTCCAGTCCAGCCTCCCGTCTCACCCAGGGGCCCGCCAGTTCCTCTGCAGGGCCAGCCACAGGGCAGAGAGGCCGAGGCCTTCCCCTGAGAAGACCCTCAGAAGAGCCCTGCTGGGTCAGGCCAGGGAGGGTCCCTCCACTCCAGCCTCCCGTCTCCCCCAGGGGCCAGCCAGTTCCTCTGCAGGGCCAGCCACAGGGCAGAGATACCGAGGCCTTCTCCTGAGAAGACCCTCAGAAGAGCCCTGCTGGGTCAGGCCAGGGAGGGTCCCTCCAGTCCAGGCTCCCGTCTCCCCCAGGGGCCAGCCAGTTCCCCTGCAGGGCCAGCCACAGGGCAGGGAGGCCGAGGCCTTCCCCTGAGAAGACCCTCAGAAGAGCCCTACTGGGTCAGGCCAGGGAGGGTCCCTCCAGTCCAGCCTCCCGTCTCCAGGGGCCAGCCAGTTCCTCTGCAGGGCCAGCCACAGGGCAGGGAGGCCGAGGCCTTCCCCTGAGAAGACCCTCAGAAGAGCCCTGCTGGGTCAGGCCAGGGAGGGTCTCTCCAGTCCAGCCTCCCGTCTCCAGGGGCCAGCCAGTTCCTCTGCAGGGCCAGCCACAGGGCAGGGAGGCCGAGGCCTTCCCCTGAGAAGACCCTCAGAAGAGCCCTGCTGGGTCAGACCAGGGAGGGTCCCTCCAGTCCAGCCTCCCATCTCACCCAGGGGCCAGCCAGTTCCTCTGCAGGGCCAGCCACAGGGCAGAGAGGCCGAGGCCTTCCCCTGAGAAGACCCTCAGAAGAGCCGTGCTGGGTCAGGCCAGGGAGGGTCCCTCCAGTCCAGCCTCCCGTCTCCAGGGGCCAGCCAGTTCCTCTGCAGGGCCAGCCACAGGGCAGGGAGGCCGAGGCCTTCCCCTGAGAAGACCCTCAGAAGAGCCCTGCTGGGTCAGGCCAGGGAGGGTCCCTCCAGTCCAGCCTCCCGTCTCCAGGGGCCAGCCAGTTCCTCTGCAGGGCCAGCCACAGGGCAGGGAGGCCGAGGCCGTCCCCTGAGAAGACCCTCAGAAGAGCCCTGCTGGGTCAGGCCAGGGAGGGTCCCTTCAGTCCAGCCTCCCGTCTCACCCAGGGGCCAGCCAGTTCCTCTGCAGGGCCAGCCACAGGGCAGAGAGGCCGAGGCCTTCCCCTGAGAAGACCCTCAGAAGAGCCCTGCTGGGTCAGGCCAGGGAGGGTCCCTCCAGTCCAGCCTCCCGTCTCCAGGGGCCAGCCAGTTCCTCTGCAGGGCCAGCCACAGGGCAGGGAGGCCGAGGCCTTCCCCTGAGAAGACCCTCAGAAGAGCCCTGCTGGGTCAGGCCAGGGAGGGTCTCTCCAGTCCAGCCTCCCGTCTCACCCAGGGGCCAGCCAGTTCCTCTGCAGGGCCAGCCACAGGGCAGAGAGGACGAGGCCTTCCCCTGAGAAGACCCTCAGAGGAGCCCTGCTGGGTCAGGCCAGGGAGGGTCCCTCCAGTCCAGCCTCCCGTCTCCCCCAGGGGCCAGCCAGTTCCTCTGCAGGGCCAGCCACAGGGCAGAGAGGCCGAGGCCTTCCCCTGAGAAGACCCTCAGAAGAGCCCTGCTGGGTCAGGCCAGGGAGGGGCCCTCCAGCCCAGCCCCCCGTCTCACCCAGGGGCCAGCCATTTCCTCTGCAGGGCCAGCCACAGGGCAGAGAGGCCGAGGCCTTCCCCTGAGAAGACCCTCAGAAGAGCCCTGCTGGGTCAGGCCAGGAGGGTCCCTCCAGTCCAGCCTCCCGTCTCCCCCAGCGGCCAGCCAGTTCCCCTGCAGGGCCAGCCACAGGCCAGAGAGGCCGAGGGCTTCCCCTGAGAAGACCCTCAGAGGAGCCCTGCTGGGTCAGGCCAGGGAGGGTCCCTCCAGTCCAGCCTCCCGTCTCCCCCAGGGGCCAGCCAGTTCCTCTGCAGGGCCAGCCACAGGGCAGAGAGGCCGAGGCCTTCCCCTGAGAAGACCCTCAGAAGAGCCCTGCTGGGTCAGGCCAGGGAGGGGCCCTCCAGCCCAGCCCCCCGTCTCACCCAGGGGCCAGCCATTTCCTCTGCAGGGCCAGCCACAGGGCAGAGAGGCCGAGGCCTTCCCCTGAGAAGACCCTCAGAAGAGCCCTGCTGGGTCAGGCCAGGGAGGGTCCCTCCAGTCCAGCCTCCCGTCTCACCCAGGGGCCAGCCAGTTCCTCTGCAGGGCCAGCCACAGGGCAGGGAGGCCGAGGCCTTCCCCTGAGAAGACCCTCAGAAGAGCCCTGCTGGGTCAGGCCAGGGAGGGTCCCTCCAGTCCAGCCTCCCGTCTCCCCCAGGGGCCAGCCAGTTCCTCTGCAGGGCCAGCCACAGGGCAGAGAGGCCGAGGCCTTCCCCTGAGAAGACCCTCAGAAGAGCCCTGCTGGGTCAGGCCAGGGAGGGTCCCTCCAGTCCAGCCTCCCGTCTCCCCCAGGGGCCAGCCAGTTCCTCTGCAGGGCCAGCCACAGGGCAGAGAGGCCAAGCCCTTCATAAGATAATCAGAAGAGCCCTGCTGGGTCAGACCAGTGAGGAAACAAATTTGAGTCCAATGGCATCTTTAAGATAAAGATTTATTCAAGATTTTGTGTATTCAAGATCTGTGTATTCAAGATTTTGTGTATTCAAGATCTGTGCCATAGGACTCAAATTTTGTCATACTACTTCAGACTAACAGCTGTCCACTTGAATCAGACCAGCGAGGGTCTGTCTAATCCAGACTCCCGTCTCACACAGTGGCCAACTAGTTCCTCTGGAGGTACAGGGACAAGACATTGGTTGACTATGAGTTGGTTTTTATACCCTGCTTTTCAGGAGACTCAGGACGGTTCTCAATCACCTTCCTTTCCTCTCCCTACAACAGACACCCTGGGAGGTAGCTGGGGCTGAGAGAGAACTGGTCAGTGAGAACAGCTCTGTGACTAGACCAGCTGGCTGCATGTGGAGGAGCAAGGAATCCAACCTGGCTCTCCAAAAGAGAAGTCACTGCTCTCAGCCATTACACCCTCCTGGCTTTCATCACCATGGCTGGTAGTAGCCAGCCACCGATAGGCATCCATCTACGCTTCCCTGATCCGGGCTCCTTGGATGGCGGAATAGAGATTAATCAATTAAACAATAATCCTCTTTTGAAGCTGCCTTCTCTGCCCCTCAGTAGCCAAAGCTTCTGGTGCTAATCTCTGGGAACTGGTTCTTTGAGGGTTTTTTTTTTTTAATTTAGGTTTTTCCTTTCCCTGGCAGATACTTTCCATGTTGTAAGTTACTGGCAAGGGTTTTCTCTTTGGTTTTAAACTTATTCTCACAGTGGGTGTGTTATAAATTCTAATACTGATATTAAATATCGTGTGGGGAGGGAGAATAAAGTCTGGGGCTGGATCTGTTTCGTCAGCCATGGTACCTCCCTTTGATGCGAGAGGCGGGGGAACTCTCCGCTCCATGCCTGGGGCAGCCTCACTGTCGGTGGGAGAGACCTGCCAGGGCCTGCCTACCGTGCAGCCTGAGACAGAGGCTGGATGGAAACGCTTTCTGCCCTGTTTTCACCAAATACATTTTTTCATGCCCCCCTAAAAGCTGTTTAGCAGTCCCAGCTGTTGTCTCTTTCCTTGGTGTAGTGGTTAAGAGTGGCGGATTCTAATCTAGCTAGCTGGGTTTGATTCCCTGCTCCTCCACATGCGGCTAGCTGGGTGACCTTGGGCTAGTCAGAGTTCTGTTGGGAGAGGAAAGGGAAGGTGACTAAGCCTCTTGGGGGCTCCTTTGGGTAGAGAAAAGCGGCATATCAGGACCAACTCTTCTTCAGTCATATCAGGCCTCTCTCAGCCTCACCCACCTCCCAGGGTGTCTGTTGTGGGGAGAGGGAAGGGAAGGTGACTCTAAGCCGCTTTGAGACTCCTTTGGGTAGAGAAAGGCAGCATCTAAGAACCAACTCTTCTTCTTGGTTTCCCAGCCAGAGTCTGGCCAAGGCCGCAGTGACTGCGCGGGTCAACGGGAGCCTCCATGACCTCGATCGTCCACTGGAGGGAGATGCCCAGTTGGAATTTGTGGATTTTGAATCCCAGGATGGACAAACAGTAAGTACCTGTGTTCGTTGGCAGTAGGAGGGACTCCATGGTGGTTGTGGAGATAGAGGGGTCAGAAAATGGCTGGAATTTTTAGAACTGCAAAAAGAGACGTATTCCTGGATGCAGGAAGTGGTCTCTCGCGTAGGCTGTGCTAAACCCTTCCTTCTCGTGGCTTTGAGGGGTGGGATGAAGCTGATTCAGATGTCCTCCATCACACCTTGCTTAGGGCCTTCCTTGGGTCATACCCTGGCTTGCCACAGCGACTGGAGTTCACAGTCTTGCCGTCCTGCGGGGTGGGTGGGGGTTGGTGAGCCACACGAGGCTGCATTGTCCTGAATCTGTCTTGTTTGAGACTTTTCTGTTTTCGGAAAGCAGGACTTTCGCAGTCCCTCCCACCTGGTCCCTTTCACTAGAGCAGTCGTTCTCAACCTGGGGGTCGGGACCCCTTTGGGGGTCGAACAACACTTTCACAGGGGCTGCGGCAGGGCAAGCAGCTTGGCTGGGGGGGGGGGGGGGGGGCATCTGCACAACAGCCCTGCGGGGTATTTCAAGATAGAGCGTTCTCCTGTCTGGAGCAGTGGAAAAAAGCGAGATCGGCATGGTGGGACAAGAGGCAGAACTGAACTGAGAAAACCTGGGGGAATAACAATTGATATACAATCCAGAACCATGGAGCTTCACGCCATTGGTGTGTTTCGGTTTAATTTCTGTGAAAAACAATGGCATAATGTTATGATTGGGGGGTCATCCCAACATGAGAAACTGGATTAAAGTGTCACGGTATTAGGAAGGTTGAGGACCACTTGACTAGAGACTAAACCTGGGACCTTCTGTGTGCCCAGCAGAGGCTTTTCTACCAAGTCAGAGCTCCACTTGTGTGAACATGAAGCTGCCTTCCACTGAATTGGGCCCTGGGTCCCTTCCCAAGTCCGTTTTGTCTACTCAGACTGGAAGCAGCTCTCCGGGGTCTCAGGCAGAGAAAGGTCTCTTCCCCATCTCCTCCTGCCGGGTCATTTTTAAACTGGTGATGCCGGGGATTGAACCGGAGACCATCTGCAGGCCAAGCAGAGGCCCTTCCCCTGAACTATAACCCTTTTTCCGCTGAACTGTGGCACCTTCAAGAAATCCCCGTGGTGGGGATGTGAAATTTCCATGCAGTTGGAAACCTAGAATAATAGAGTGGGAAGGGGCCACACAGGCCATCTAGTCCAACCCCCTGCTCAACGCAGGATCAGCCCTAAGCATCCTAAAGCATCCAAGAAAAGTGTGTATCCAACCTTTGCTTGAAGACTGCCAGTGAGGGGGAGCTCACCACCTCCTTAGGCAGCCTATTCCACTGCTGAACTACTCTGACTGTGAACAAGTTTTTTCCTAATATCTAGCCTATATCGTTGTTCAGAGGTGGAGGAAAAAATGGAATCTGAGAATAGGAAGTACAAATACAACCACACTGTCTCATACAGTCACGGTACGAGTGGCCGCATATGTGGATATCTCCGTTTGCAACACTGATAACGTTGAACTCTCAAAAGAAGAAATATTTCATTATTTTCCCAGCATTTCCTCCCTCCCCCCAATTTCTAGTTTTCCTGTTGGGCAAAAAGTCCTGGGGGGGGCAAACCTGGCCATTGGCTTCCCCCCAGAAATTTTCCCATTCCCCACTCCTTCCTATGCTGCCAACAGGGTGACCTTGGACTCATCACAGCCCTGATAGGGCTGTTCTCCCAGAACAGTTCTCTCAGAGCTCTCAGCCCCACCTACTTCACAGGGTATCTGTTGTGGGGAGAGGAAGGAAAGGCGACTGTAAGCCGCTCTGTGAAAATCAGGGTAGAAAAACCAACTCTTCTGCTACTGACTGTGGGGTGCTGCCCAGCCTAATCACCCTGCTTTAACTCTGCCCACAGCTTTTCTGGCACTCCAGCGCCCACGTCCTGGGAGGGGCCGCTGAGCACTTCTATGGGGCCCTCCTTTGCCACGGGCCCAGCACCGAGAACGGCTTTTTTTACGACATGTACTTGGATGAAAACAGGTACTGGGCGGAGACGGGGCTGCTTGGGGGGAGTGTGCCCAATCTGTGCCAATATGTAAGCCGCCTCGAGCCTTCGGGTGGAGGTGGGGTATAAATATAAATATAATAATAATAATAATAATAATAATAATAATAATAATCTGTCCTGGGCAGCTTGGGTCTTCTGTCTGTCCAGCATCCCCACCCCCTATTTTTAGCACTCTTCTGGACTTTTGTTGGTCTGTATCACACTCTTCTCCTCTTGTTGCCCAAATGGGCTGGTTCACCTGGTTACCTTCACCTGGTTAATCATCCAACTTGGAGTTTCCAGAAGTAGACAGAACTTTTTTGAAAGAAAAGGGATCTCGGTGGCAAAAGCCCAGGAACTCTTTTAATAAAGCACTAGCAATGACCTTTTATACCACATGACAAACGACTTTTAGACATGCGCAGACCTCGCCCACAGCATGGGAGTGATCCTGGATGCCTCCCTTTCGATGGAGGGACAGGTCACTGGAGTAGCCCCCAGGGTGTTTCTCCACCTTCACCAGGCGCGCTACTAGCACCCTACCTGCCCCCGGACTGTCTGCCCTTTTCTGTAGGGGAACTGATCTCTACAGGCAACGGTAAAGGAGAGCTCTTCCGCCAGGTCTTTGGCTGAGGCCGGGTTGTTTTAGAGCAGTCTTCCCCAACCCCCGGGACGTGGACCCCTTGGTACTGGGCCGTGGCGGGCGGAGGGAGGTGCGGGTGCTGGCACACCAGTGGGTGCGCTTCCCCATGGTGCGGTGCTCCCGGGCTCTGGTGCAGTGAGAGCTGCACTGCGGGGGGGGGGGGGGAGGCGCCCGTGCCTGCCTCCCCCCTATCCCTGGACCTCCCTCTCCCCCCCCCCAGTCCCCAGCCCGAAAAAGGTTGGGGACCACTGGTTAGAGCATGCACACAGACACACACTCACACACACACACACCCTGCCCGGCTTTGCCATATCCCATTGACCCATTGTGGAGGGAGTGGAAGGCTTTTCCCCCTTTCTTTCTGCCCCCTGGAGGTTTATGGTTTTAAGGATGGAGGATTTTATGGTCTTTTTATGTAATCCGCCCTGAATCCCACTAAGGAAGAAGGCGGACTAAATGTGTAATTAATAAATAAGTAAGTAAATAAAGAAGAAGTCTTTTGACTGCCCCCTATGTTTTTCCTTCCTATCTTTATAAGCACGTTTTGTCATTATGCAAAAGAACTACGTTCTTCTTTATTTATGCCTCCTCACCCACTTTACCACATCCTACTTAATATGTATATCAAATGTTTGCGTAGTAGCTGAAGTCAGCCAAACTAACAGCCTTCCTCAATCTTTTTACCCTGGAGAAACCCCCGAAACATTCTTCAGGATTCAAGACACCCCAGAAGTGGCCCAATGGTGGAGAATAAGGCTGGGAAGCAGAGCTGTGTCCACCCCCCCCCCCGGGGCCCTCCCATCCAGGCTGGCATTAAAGTGGTGTGTGTGTGTGTGTGTGTGTGAGTCACAGTTTGAACACTAACTGAGCCCAGGTGCTGAGTGGATTGTCTTTCGGCACTTCATCTTAGCTTCACCTCAGCTTGCAGGGTTTGATTCTCCACTCCTCCACGGGCAGCCAGCTACTCCCAGTTCTCTCAGAGCTCTCTCAGCCCCACCTGTCTCACAGTATCTATTTTCGGTCCTGGCCCCAGCCTGGTGGAATGAGCTCCCAGGTGAGCTGCGGGCCCTGCAGGACCTTCCGGCATTCTGCAGGGCCTGCAAAAGGGAGGTCTTCTGCCAGGTCTATGGTTGAGGCTGGGGCAGTGGGGGAAGATGGATGCCCCACCCCCACCCCGGTGTCAAGCTGCAACTCTGGTTACCTCGTCTCTCCTTCCTCTTCCCCCTAGAGGTAGGGGGTGGGGATGTGGGGCAGGTTGCCGCCACGTTGTTGGGTTTGTTTGGTATTGTATCTTATATTTTTGTGTCCATCTTAATGGGGTTTTAATGGGGCTTTGTACATCTGGACATCTGTAACCCGCCACGAGTCTGCTTGGGAGTGGCGGGTAACAAATTAAATAACAATTGTCGGAAGTCAAGGCGATTGGAAGCTATTTTGGGGCTCCTTTGGAGGGTGAAAAACCAACTCTTCTTCTTTTTAATGAGTAATTCTATAACTTGCTATACTTGAGAGTAAGGGAAAAGGCCTGAAATGCTTTCTTTTCTTCTTCTTTGGCCCTGCTGAGCAGAAAAAGAAACTCTTTAGTAGGCCCAGCCAGAGACTGGAGAGAGTAGAAGAAGAAGAAGAGTTGGTTCTTAGATGCCACTTTTCTCTACCCAAAGGCGTCTCAAAGCGGCTTCTATTTGCCTTCCCTTTCCTCTCCCCACAACAGACACCCTGTGAGGTGGGGGAGGCTGAGAGAGCCCTGAGATTACTGAAGAAGAAGAAGAGTTGGTTCTTATATGCTGTTTTTCTCTACCCGAAGGAGTCTCAGAGCGGCTTACAGTCACCTTCCCTTTCCTCTCCCCACAACAGACACCCTGTGAGGGAGGAGAGGCTGAGAGAGCCCTGATATTCCTGCTCGGTCAGAACAGTTTTATCAGTGCCGTGGCGAGCCCAAGGTCACCCAGCTGGTTGCATGTGGGGGAGCGCAGATTCGAACCCGGCATGCCAGATTAGAAGTCCTCACTCCTAACCACTACAGCAAACTGGCTCCCAGTAGAACTTCCTCCAGGACTGCCCCGTTGACCCCCAGCTCTCTCCCCCTCTCGGCCTCCGTGAAGAGCTCCGTGTGACCCTGCGATGCTCCTGGATATTGCTAAGCGGGTTGTGCAATTGCTTTGCAGGAGCGTGCAGGGGAAAGACCTGCCAGCCTTGGAGGAGCTCTGCAAGGGCATCGTTGAAGAGAAGCATCCTTTTGAGCGGCTCGAGGTGTCCCGGGAGGACCTGAAGGAGCTCTTCAAGGTGAGAATCCCTGGATTGGGACCCTCCCTCTGCTGTTTTTCACCTCCATTGCAGGCATCCCTAGAAGAGATTGCTGACTTTTATTAAAGTGCCTGCATATTTATTTATTTATATTTATATACCGCTGCTCTCAGATGTCTCACGGAGGTTTATAAAATATAAATATGCATGCATATATGTTTGTAGGGTGCAAGGGAGAGCACACAGATATGTATGCAGAGGGTTGGACTAGATAAGGGGTCGTCAACCCAGGCTGCCACGCCTGCCCCCACCTCCCCGGCAGTGAGAAGCTCACAGCCTGGCTAGCTTTTTGCTGCAAGGGGGGGAGAAGAGGCAGGCGCGGAGCTGTCGCGCATGCGCATTAGCGCCCTCTGGTGGTGAAAACTCGTGTGTGCATTTCCGCCACCAGGGGGCGCTAACGCACATGCACGGCGCCCAGGCCGCCGGCTTTTCCCCACCCCCAGAGGCGGTCTTCAACCCTAAAAAGGTTGGGGACCGCTAGACTAGATGACCCACGAGGTCCCTTCCAACTATGTGATTCTATGTGTGTTAAAAATCCACTTTTACAAAATAGGAATCGGCTGGGAGGTTGAAAAGGTCAACAAATAGCGGTCGTCAGGTTTACAAAGCAAGAGACGTCCAGAGGGGGCCTGCCTTTGCCTGCCTGCCTTCGTGGTCCTAACCAAGTCCTAACCAAGTCCTAACCAAGTCCTAACCAAGCCAATCGTGCTCAGCTCCAGAGCTCTCCCGAGGCCAGGCACGCCGGGGTCGTCCCGGGCTGGGCAAGTGGCATTTGGGGGTGGCTGGCCGCTGCCTGCCTCATGCCTAGCGACTCCAGCCTACCCAGCAGTCTCCCATCCGAGGGTGAACCGAGGCTGAGCCAGCTGAGCTCCTGGAGATGGGCCCAGCCTGGTCATCCTAGGTCGGGGCAAGAGATGTCCAGCGGTGGCTTTTCATGGCCTGCCTCTGTGTAGCGAGCGACTCTGGACTTTCTTGTTGTTTCCCATCCAAATACTAAGCAGTGCTGACCCTGCTGAGCGGGTCGCAGCCTGTCCAATAGCACAGGGGTAGTCAACCCGTGGTCCTCCAGATGTCCATTGACTACAGTTCCCATGAGCCCCTGCCAGCAAACGCTGGCAGGGGCTCATGGGAATTGTAGTCCACGGACATCTGGAGGTACACAGGTTGACTACCCCTGCAATAGCAGATGATCGAAGGCAAACCTGTAGCTTTCCCAAGGCAAAAGAGGAACAGGACCTTTGTAGCCGGCCTTTGTAGCCGTAACAGGACCTTTGTAGAGGGCCTTTGTAGCCGGCCTTGGTGTCAGGACCCGGGACTTCCCCAGTGACCTCCCAGCTAAGTGATTCCAGGGCCAGTCCTGTTTAGCTTCTGAGGCCTGACAAGATGGGGCTAGCCTGGGCGGGGCTGGGCGGGGAGGAGAAGTCCTTAGATTAGCCGCTTCAGCAGCGGCCTTAATCCGTCACTCCTCCTCCGAGCTGTTTCTTTGTAGAGTTTGGACAAAGAGAAGAAGGCTCCAAGCAACACGTCATTGGCCGGCGTGGCTCGCTGTCACCGGATGTGGAGCTGGTTGCTGGCTTGCGTGGCTTTCCAAGGGGTTGGAGGGTCCACGAAGGAGGGGCCGCTGGGGAGGGGGGCAATGGGACGTCAGTAGAGAGAAGTTGTGTTTGTTGTTAGGTGCGAAGTCTTGTCTGACTCATCGCGACCCCATGGGCAATGATCCTCCAGGCCTTCCTGTCATCTATCATTCCCCGGAGTCCATTTAAGCTCACACCGACAGTATATAAATGCAGATAATAATAATGAATAATAACAAAACTTGTAGAAGAAGAAGAGAAAGAGTATTTGTTTTTATACACAGCTTTTCACTACCCAAAGGAGTTTCAATCCCCTTCCCCTCCTCTCCTCACAACAGACACTCTGTGAGGTGTGTGGAGCTGAGAGAGCTCTGAGTGAACTGTCAGTGGCCAAGGTCACCCAACTGGCTAGTTCAGCAGTGGAACAGGCTGCCTAAGGAGGTGGTGAGCTCCCCCTCACTGGCAGTCTTCAAGCAAAGGTCGGATACACACTTTTCTTGGATGCTTTAGGATGCTCTGGGCTGATCCTGCGCTGAGCAGGGGGTTGGACTAGATGGCCTCTATGGCCCCTTCCCACTCTAGGATTCTATGATTCTGTTTGTGGAGGAGGGGAATCAAACCTGCTTTTAACCACGACACCGAGCTGTGGAAGGGCAGGAACTTTCATGAGACTCCTCACTTCTTTGGCTGTAGCTAGACCGTGAGTCCCTCTGTCCTTGTGTCTTGGAGAAGAGTAGAGTGATTTCAGGTGTCTAATGACAATAGTAGGGAGAATCATAGAATCACAGAATCATAGAGTGGGAAGGGGCCATACAGGCCATCTAGTCTAACCCCCTGCTCAACGCAGGATCAGCCCTAAGCATCCTAAAGCATCCAAGAAAAGTGTGTATCCAACCTTTGCTTGAAGACTGCCAGTGAGGGGGAGCTCACCACCTCCTTAGGCAGCCTATTCCACTGCTGAACTACTCTGACTGAGAAATTTTTTCCCTGATATCTAGCCTATATCATTGTTGTTGTTGTTATGTGCGAAGTCGTGTCCGACCCATCGCGACCCCATGGACAATGATCCTCCAGGCCTTCCTGTACTTGTAGTTTAAACCCATTACTGCTCATCACAGCAGACATGATTGGGCTAGGTCTGATATGCGGAGGGGTGGTAAGCATAGAGAAATCAGCATTGGTAATGAAACAGGAAACCTAGGTCTTGATTTGGTCCAGGAGGATGCATTGTCTTGAGCTTCATTATCAGTTGCAAATCAGCAGGCTCTCCAATCTCAGTTTGCAATTGAGCTGCTACTCTCTGGTCAGCAGCCGAATGTCCTGGATGGTTAAAAATTTCCCCCACACCTGTTTCTGTCATTCAGCATCTGAAATCACTCTGGTCTGCAGCTATAAAAGCTGATGGACTCACATTCTAGCTGTATCTTAAGAAGGAAGCCGTCCCTTATGAAAGCTCCTCTCCTGCCATGAATTTTTCCAGACTTTCAGGGGCTCCTGAATTCAAACTCACACCTTGAATAAAACTCTGGTGGCCTTAAAGGTGCCACTGGACTCGCGTTTTGTTCAGGTTTACCTAGTTTGCGGAAAGCCAAGAGAGCAGGCCTTTCTGACCTCCTTCAGCAGGCCGTTCCATAAGGCAGAGTAAGGTACACTGCTCCTGGTGGCAAAGATCTCTCTCTCTCTCCTTTCTCCCGTCCAGGACAACAAGTTCAAGCTGCGCATAATTGAGGAGAAGGTGACGTCTCCGACAGCCACAGTCTACAGGTGAGAGAAAAGGCTGGATTCAGGTTTTTGCACTCAGAAGGCCTGGTTTCTGATTGGCCATTGGAGATTTGCTTGGCTGTGCCGGTTTATTTGCAGGTGTTGCTTTGGCCGTGGCGGCGGCTGCTGCAAGACGAGGCTCTTCACTTTGAGATTGTGGCCGCCGTTTTCTGTTTGGCTGCACCTCCAGTGGCAGCCATTTTAGTAGTAATAACCACAATAATAATTTCTAGCCCGCCCTTCCCTGGTAGGCCCAGTGTGGGTAAATAACTTTACAAGCAATCATATATAAATTCAATAAAAACATTAAAACTATTAAACCTTCTCCTCCTAATAATAATTTTAAAACTTTTTGAGGTTGGTCATAACTTGGAGGGGCTTCTATGGGCTTCTCAGCCAGGGAGGCCTTGCTGTTTATACCCGGCCTCAACCAAAGGCCTGCTGGATCAGCTCTCTTTTGCAGGCCCCGGTGGACCCAGATCTCAGGCAGAGCGTCCCTCTTTCACTGTGTCAGAATTACAGAGATGCCACAGGCTCAAATGGTTTGGGGACCTCTGATCAAGGGAGATGGCAAAGTGAAGTCTGGTGAAGAGACTGGAAGGGAGGGGTCTAGCTGGATCCAATTCAGCATGACCCTTTGCAGGCTACTTATCTTGATTTTCTCGGTTCTGGAGTACTTTTTCGCCACTGGAGCATTCCTCGGGCTTCAAGAAACCCCAGAAATGGCACAATCGTGCAGAATGTGGTTGAGAAGCAGAACTGTGGACACGCTCACCTGGGCCCCCTCCCCACCTCCTCCAGGCCCTTCATTGGCTATTTTGGGAGAGGGAGGAGGGTCGACATGACCCTATATGGTCTCACCTGGCAAACGTTTAACAATTTTTTAAAAAATATGTAAAAAATAACTGACTGCCACCCATTAGGGAAACCCCTCCAGGGCTGCCAAGAAACCCTGGCTGAGACAGCCTGCCCTAGTGTGACCGGGGCAGTCCACAGGGAATCCAGTCTGTCCTCAGGCTTCCCGTGATGCAGCTGTGGCTTCTGTTTCACGCCTGCAGGTGCGGCACGCTAATCGACCTGTGCCACGGCCCCCACGTCAGGCACACGGGCACGATCCAAGCACTGAAGCTGCTGAAGGTGGGTGTTCCGGCCCTTCAGCGAGGGAGGGGGGGCCGCGGTACTCCCTGCCACTCCAGGGTTTATCCCGGGTTCAGTCCCCATCATGGGGACCAGGTAAGAGGTGGCGGGAAAGACCTCACCTTGAGACCCTGGAGAGCAGCTGCCGGTCTGAGCAGGCAATACCCCCCTGAGCGGTCGGATTCACCGCTGGGCAGCTTCACGTGGCCTCCTCTGCCAGGTCGGTGCAGAGACGTTGATTCTTACGTTGCACTAAACTCCTCCTCCGGTTCTCCTTGGCAGAACGCCTCTGCCTACTGGCGAGGAGACCTATCAGCGGAGCCTTTGCAGCGCATCTACGGCATCTCCTTCCCCAGCGCCAGGCAGTTGTCGGAGTGGGAACACGCCCAGGAGGAGGCCGCGCGGAGGGACCATCGGCGGATCGGCAAGGTGGGGGCGTGAAAACAGCAGGAGGGTTGTGCATAATGCACCTCGGGGGGGGGGGGGCGGGGGGACACCACGGCTTCCGGTGGAGAAGTCAGTCCTTTTCTCGCCATACAAGAATTCATTGGCACTCCATGAAATAAATAAGCAGGAGGCTTTGGACAGAGGGAAGGCAGCCCTTCCCCCCCCCCCCCCAAGGAGTCACCCACCCATGGGAATTACGGCCAGAGCTACAAGATCGCTTCAAGCATGGTTTAGAGCAGGGATAGTCAGACTGCGGCCCTCCAGATGTCCATGGACTACAATTCCCATGAGCCCCTGCCAGCGAACTGCAGTCCATGGACATCTGGAGGGCCGCAGTTTGACTGCCCCTGGTTTAGAGAGACGTGTGGAGCAGAGGTCCTTTAGTGGCTATGAGCCGCTGTGAAGAGGTGGTCAGTGACTCACTAAACTTCATTCCCTGCCACACACTTCCTTAGTCTTTAAAGTGCTTCTGCACTCTTGTATTTTTCTAACATTAGTCCCAAGGTCTAGATGGAGGACTCTGCCGGAGCAGGGATGCTTTGCTCTCTTGGTGCTCGGGAGGGGGGGGGGGCAGCAGTGAGAGGGTTTCTAGAGTTTTTGCCCCACTGATGGGCCTCCTGATGGCCCCTGGGCTTGGGCCACTGTGTGAGTCAGAGTGTTGGGCTGGAAGGGCCATTAGCCTGACCCAATATGGCTTCTGTTATGTTCTTAAGAGCTGAATTGATAAGCCCAGGTTAGAGAACGAATGGGAAACAAAGAAAGGCCCTGCTGGATCAGCCCTGCCTCCTGTCTCACACTGTGGCCAACGAGGCATGGAGGTCAGGACCTTCCTCTGATGTTGCCGTCTGGCACTGGTGTTCAGAGGTTGACTGCCCTTGAATGAGGAGGCTCTCTTTATGCACCACGGTTAGTAGACACTTGATTGACCCATCCTTTGAGAAGCGACCTAATCCCCTTTGGAAGCAGTTTATTCCCGTGACTATCCCTACATCCCCTTGAGTAAATTCCACATTTTACTCCCTCTCTGTGTAAAGTAGTATTTCCTCTTACCCGCCCATCCAATTCCGTGGATGCCCTCAAGGTCGAGCCTTTGGGGAGAGGGAGGAGAAATTCTCTCTGTCAGCTCTCAGTGCCCCGTGCATCATTTTATGACCCCCCCCCCACAAGACCTCTCTCTCCTAAAACAGAGAGGTCCTCAGCTCTCCTTGGAGAGGTGCTCCAGCCCCTTCGTCATCTTGGTTGACCTCCTCTGCACTTTCTCCTGCCGCTTTGCTAGCTAAGGGGACATTCACAGCCTGGTTTTCATTTTAAGAGCAAGAAACGCCTTTTAAAAATGAAAAGTGAGGTTTTGGCAGCTGCTCAATCCTGTCCCCAGGGGAATAACGCATTTCCACGCGAGCTTTCTTCGCTTCAGTTGGTGTGTTTCAAGCACTTGAGATGTTTGGCTGCTGCACAGACGGCCCCTGGGAACAGGACCTCTCTGGGACGGAGTGACCCATTCCTTGCTCTGTCCCCCTCAGGACCAGGAGCTGTTTTTCTTCCATGAGCTGAGTCCCGGGAGCTGCTTCTTCCTTCCGAAGGGAGCCCACATCTACCTGACTCTCATGGACTTCATTAAGGTGCTCCTTCTGCTGCGTGGGGTGGGGGCTGGAGAGCTGGGCTGGTGTCTGGAAGAGCCACGTTCGAATCTCCACACTGCCACAGGAAGTCTATGGGTGATCATGGTCCACAGGTGCACCCCTTAGGGGAGCTCATTGGGGGGAAAGGAAGGGTAGCAGTGTAGTAAATAAAGAAGGGGAAGAGAGGCCATGTCTGGAACCTGGAAAATCCAGCGTTTGGCTCTCAAAGGGAACCAAGACTCTGTCAAGCTTCAACAGCCAGTGCAGAGGAATATCCCAACTCAACCCTGAGTGCTTGCTGGGGAACCTTCGGCCAGACCTACCTCTCAGGGTTGTTGTGAGGGTAAAACGAGGCAGAGGAGAGCAGTGTAAGTGGCTCTGGGGATAGAAATGAAGGGGATAAATAAAATAACGCTTTTAACTAATTAGAGAAGAAAAGAGCTGGGGTTTTGTACCCCTTTCTTACCACCCAAAGTAGTCTCCAAGCAGCTTACAATCGCCTCCCCTTCCTCCCCCCACAACAGACACCTTTGTGGTAGGTGGGGCTGAGAGAGCTCTGAGAGAACTGGGGTAGGCATGGGCAATTTGGTTTGGGTAAGCTGAAAAGTAGCCAGGCACTCTGCGTGGGGAGGGATGGAAAGGGAGTGGCCTTCCTGGCACTCTCAGCTGTTTGGCTTTCTCCTCCTCCCTTCTCAGGCACTGGAAACGCTCTCTGCTGCCTGGGATGGGGGGAAGCATGTCCACAAACCCCCCTCCCCCAAACATTTTGTGTTTGGCTGAATCAATTGGGCTGAATCTGAAAAGGGCAAAGGAATAGTTCCTGGTCAAATCTGAAACATTGCGAATTTGTTTTGCACGTTCCCATGCCTGCCCTGTGAGGAGAGCTCCAAGAGAGCTGTGACTGGCCCGAGACCACGCAGCTGGCCGCATGAGAAGGAGGAGTGGGGAAATGCCACCCAGTTCTCTAGATCAGAGGCCACTGCTCTCAACCGTGACGCCAAGTCAGACCAGAGATCCAGGCTATGGCCACCTTCTGGAATAGCCTCATCTTGAGCTACTGCTGGATGACCTCAGGGATACAGCTCACACTCCTTCCCGGAGGGGGCGGGGTCACAAGGCCCAGCTCAGTATATTACAAGAGCCAGCTTGACTCTCAAAATACCCCAGAAATCTGGTGGGGCTCCTAAGATGCAACTGGAGTCGAATCTGGTTCTTCTCTTGCATGCCAACGGGACCGCCCTTTGAATAAATCCCAGTCCTTCGTTCTTCCCGCTCTTGGGAGAGCACAAAGGCCAGAGACGGCCAGACCCTGCAGGGGCCGGAGAAAGGCCCCCCCTCCCCCCAGTTGTATGGGTCGCAGTCCAGTTCCCCTGCAGCAGCCACTCTCGTGTGAATGGACTGGGCGCTCCTGCAGAGCTCCCATTCTGGTCAACTGGGCCTGCACAGGGAAGCACCCCTCTCCCCTGCCTGCCCTCAGCGGTGCCCCCAAATCTGCCCCTGCTGTTTGCAGAGTGAGTACCTGAAGCGCGGCTTTTCCGAAGTCATCACCCCCAACGTCTTCAACACGAAGTTGTGGGAAGCCTCCGGACACTGGGAGCATTACAAGGAGAACATGTTCTCCTTCCAGGACAACCACGAGACGCTGGCCCTGAAGCCCATGAACTGCCCCGGCCACTGGTGAGTTATGGGGCGGAGGGGGGAGGCCGAGGAGGGGCTGCGGGGAGCGCCCTGCCAGGAGGGGGAAGGGCTGCGGGAGAGGCGGAGATCGGGAAGCTCCCACAAGGGAAGGTGGATTTCTTGAAAACACCTCTTGTGGACTGAGAAACCATTGGACATGCAGAGCACAGATAAAATCAGCCAGCTCAGTGAATTGTTACGTGGTTCATCTTAATAACTACAACTACTACGACGACGTTATTTTTGATTAACAGTCCCATTAAAATAAAGGGTTGGGGGTTCTTATGTTCTATTGCTGGGCGTCTTTCTCTGTTGACCTTCCAAACCATGGGGATCTTAGTCTGCCTCCGCTGCCTCTGAGGTTTTAAGAAATCAACCAGACACATTCACAAGCCTCTGTTTGTGGCCACGAGGACTGGAATCGTGCTGCGTGAAAGGCAAAGTGCTTAGGAGTTCTGCACCCAATACGGCATTTAGGGCTTCTTTTCCTGTGCTGCTGGGAATCCGGAGACACGATGCCCTGGCTATACCCCGCTTATTTGAAATGCTTCCAACCCTCTCTTCTTGTCTTTCCCCGTAGTCTGATGTTCGGGCACCGCCCCCGATCCTGGCGGGAGCTGCCCCTGCGGCTGGCCGACTTTGGGGTCTTGCACCGAAAAGAGCCCTCGGGATCCCTGACGGGGCTGACGCGCGTTTGCCGATTCCAGCAGGACGATGCCCACATCTTCTGTGCCATGGACCAGGTGAGAGTCTGCAGGCGTGCCGAGGTTCCCTGGACTGGCTTCCCAGCATGCACCAGCAGCGCTAGAGGTTCAGCAGATGGGTGTGGAGTTCCTTGAGGCAAAACGTCTTTCCTTGCTCCCCGGCCCCAAAGAAGTAAAGCTGGCCTCGACCAGGACCAGGGCCTTGTCAGTCCTGGCCCCAGTCTGGTAGAACGCTCTCCCTGGGGAGATCAGCGCCCTCCAGGACCTTCAACAGTTCCGGAGGGCCTGCAAGGCAGACTTGCTCTGCCAGGCCAGGAAATTAAGACAGATGAAACACTGGCCCCCCTGCTCCCAGAACACCAGTCCACCCAACAGATATTTCCCCCTTTTTGTAAGGTTTTAAAGGAGGTAGTTTTAACTTAAAATGCATAATAACTGCTTCATCCATGTAAATGATTTATTTATACTTCACTTTTTACCCGCCACTCTCGACAGTGTCGTCTCGTAGTGGCTTACAAGTAAAAAATACACAGTATATCCCAAGGGTAGTCAAACTGCGGCCCTCCAGATGTCCATGGACTACAATTCCCATGAGCCCCTGCCAGCGTTTGCTCCAGGACATCTGGAGGGCCGCAGTTTGACTACCTCTGGTATAACCCATAAAACCCCATTCAAAACATTAAACAATACCGAACAATGTCAAAAGATGGCGGTATAAACTTCTTTAGTCCTCCTCCTGACTGACCCAACTCAGCTCTTTTAGCCTGCTGGTATAAAGAAAGCTCTCAGCAAAGGACGCTTAGCCTAATTAATCATGTTGTATGTTTTTTCCTGTTGCTCCCCGGTGGGTTATTTATTTATATATTTATAGACCACCTCTGTCGAACCAGTCGTCTTGGGGTGGCTGGCATCATCAGTTAATGTATAATACGCTTAAACAGAGAACGAGGTGGATGGATGGAGTCCCTGAAGCAGTAGGTGCAAACTTAAATGGACTCCGGGGAATGGTAGAGGACAGGAAGGCCTGGAGGATCATTGTCCAGGGGGTCGCGATGGGTCGGACACGACTTCGCACCTAACAACAACAACAACGCTTAAAATCATTCGATTTGTTCTCCATCTTGCGTACTTACGCTTTCCCATCACTTGACGTGTTGAAATCCTGGGAGCTGGATAAAACCCAGGCCTGGGTGCCGGAGAAGGATGCTGTATGCGGCCAAGAGCCGGCACAACAATCAGAAGCTTCAGTCTGAAGCCCCAGGCTGAAGCCTCGCAGAGGGTTGTGCAGTACGGCGCACTTCAGCGATCCCTGAAGCCCGAAACGGCCAGCGCTGGAGCGTGGAGGGGAGGGGCACCGCGCCCCTCCCCTCCACACTCCAGCACTGGCCGCTTCGGGCTTCAGGGATCGCCGAAGGCCGCCAGACCACACAACCCTCCAATCGTAGATTCTTCTCCCGCGATCTGAGATCTAGTCAAGGCTGCATTAAGGAAGGCCTGATGATGTCCATTGTACAATTGTACAACTGTTATGTTATTTTTAGAGCCTCTTGTGGCGCAGAGTGGTAAGGCAGCCGTCTGAAAGCTTTGCCCGTGAGGCTGGGAGTTCGATCCCAGCAGCCGGCTCAAGGTTGACTCAGCCTTCCCTCCTTCCGAGGTCGGTAAAATGAGTCCCCAGCTTGCTGCTGGGGAGTAAACGGTCATGACTGGGGAAGGCCCTGGCAAACCACCCCGTATTGAGTCTGCCATGAAAACGCTGGAGGGCGTCACCCCAAGGGTCAGACATGACCCGGTGCTTGCACAGGGGATACCTTTACCTATGTTATTTTTTTAAATCTTTATTTTAAAATCTTTTTATATTAGGCTTTAATATTTTTAGTCTGAATTTATTTTAATTATATTGTGTGTTAACGTACTTGTTTCATTGTTTTACTTCTGTTGCGATGATCGTTACGGGGTAAGGCTGCAGCAATAAACTTATTTGATTACTTACACTTAAAATCATCAATCCAATTGTTTGTTTGTTTGCTTGACTTTGCGCCTGTATGGTTTAGCAGTCATTCCGAGGGGAGATGGTTGTGGTGGGACAGCCCCCCCCGCCCTGTGTCATGCTTTCTCTCCCCCCCCTCACCCAGCTGGAAGGGGAGATCCGCGGTTGCCTGGAGTTCCTGCAAGCCGTCTATTCCGTTTTTGGATTTGCGCTAAACTTCTACCTCGCCACCCGCCCTGACCAATTTCTGGGGGACTCTAATCTTTGGGATCAGGCGGAGCAGGTAAGCATGCCCCCCCTCCTTTCTTGTCAGTTGTGTAGGCCCTGCCCCCCCTTCCAAATTGGTCTCCCCCCCCCCCCAATCCCAGGCACTCAGGTTGGCTTGGTGGATTCCTGCTGCGTGGCAGGGGAGCGATCGGAAGTGAAGACCTGGGAGTGAACCCAGCACCTGCCTGGCATCTCCCGAGGCTGTTCCTGGCCCCTCCGTGCCAAGACTCCTGCTGACTCCCTTCCTCTCCCCCTTTCAGCTCCTGGAGAAGAGCCTGCGGGACTTTGGCCTGCCTTGGGAGCTGAATCCCGGGGACGGCGCTTTCTACGGGCCAAAGGTAAGGGGCTTCTTTCTGCGCTGGCCATCCCAGGTGGTCTTTGGTTGCCCCCTGGGAAGAAGAGGGGGCATGGTATTCTCAGTGTTTTGCCTCTTCCTGTAAGACCCCTTCGGGGTCCCTCCCGGCATGGCCCCCATCGTTGTGTTCGGAGGCGCCATCTGCTATGCTGCCTTCCTTAGCATGCCCAGCTTAGTTTCGCTGCCACTAAAGGCTCCGGCCTTAGAAATCTTAGTTGAATCGAAAGAGTAGGAGGAAGAAGAGTTGGTTTTTATACCCTGCTTTTCTCTACCCGAAGGAGTTTCAAAGCGGCTTTCAATCGCCTTCCCTTCCTCTCCCCACAACAGACACCTTCTGGGGCAAGTAAGGCTGAGAGAGCTCTGAGAGAACTGCTATGTGAAAACAGCTCTACTAGGACTGTGACTAGCCCAAGGTCACCCAGCTGGCTGCATGTGCAGGAGTGGGGAATCAAATGCTGCTCTCATATCCACGGCACCACACTAGCTTAGTTACATTTGGTAGAATTACAGAATGGCCACATGAACACATGACGATGCCTCATGCTTGTAAGGTCGGTGGGGCTGAGAGAGCTCTGGGAGAACTGTGGCACGAGGTCATGTGGAGGAAGAGTCCGTGCTTGCCTCTCAACCACGACACCACGCTGGCTCCTTAGTGTGAAAGCTGTGTGTGGCTGAAATAGTTTATCATGTTTGTATAAACAGGACCCTTTAAAGAACCCTTCATGGATTACAAGGCCAGATCTCCCAGGAGTGATCCTGTGGCCAGCCGTGCTCCTTCACTGCAGCCCACTCCACTGTCCGGTCTCGTGAGCTCTCCACTGGCGCCCCATTGCCAGTCTGAGTTGGCAATACGGACTTGGACGGGCCAAGAAACTGCTTCCGTCTAGGGCTCCTTCCAACATATCTGGGGCAGCTTCAGCCGAGGGCAGACCTGCCATGGAAGGCAAAGGCCTTTGCCAAAGGTCCATTTAGAAAAGAGATGACTGAGGAGGGGGACAGGCCAGAGGCCTCTGGAGGTGCTCATGAGGGGTAGAGGGGGGACCAAGAGGACTTCTTCTCCCCCTCACAGAAGACTAGAACCCGGGGGCCTCCGGTGAGACTGATGGGCAGGAGGTTCAGGGTGGACAAAAGGAAAAGCTGATCTACACCCAGAGTGATTTTAATTGCGGAATTCACTGTCGGACGATATAGCGATGGCCTCAGGAATATACAGCTTGGAATGGGAGTTGGATAGAAACTTCATTTTTGGAGACACTGATCCCCTCAATCCCAGAGCCAGGAGACAACATGGGGGGGGCGGTATATCTCGGCCTCTGTGCCCTGTTTTTGGCCTTCCCAAGGGACTGGCTGAGCACTGTGTGAAACAGGAGGCTGGGCTAGATGGACCCTCCCTGGTCGGACCCAGCAGGGCTCTTAGGAAGGCCCCAGGCTCCATGCCCTCTTTTTGGCCCTGCAGAGGAACTGGCTGGCCCCTGTGTGAGACAGGAGGATAGACTAGGTGGATCATCACTGGTCTGACCTATGGGAGAGCTCTGGTATTTTTTGGATGTTCCACTTTTTCCAAACCTCCCCCCAGGGCCGTCTTTCCAGACCATTCCTCTCCGCAGAGGCCTGGTCTTAATGCCCCCCCAGAAATCTGTATGGGTGGGGGGTGTTCACAGCCAGTGCCATGCCCAAGAAACCCCTCAAGTTTTCTTTGTGTCTCAAGGTCCATGAGTGACCCCTGGGCTAATTTCGTGTCATCCTTGATTTTTTGCAAAAGGCGTTTTGTCACCTCCAAAAGAGCCCCCTCCTTTTGACGGAGCTGCCTGTCAACTCAGCATTCCCATCTCTTCAGGAATCTTTGGTCTTTGCAGAAACCAAGCAGAGTCTTGCCCGGCTTCATGCCGCTCGGCCAGAACTGACACGGGCCGCCCACGGGGTTGCTTGCGCCAGGCCCATGCGGTGGTTTCGTGCTGGACAAGCAGCAGGACACGTGAAGAGGACCTTGTGACCCTTGGGCCAAAGGTTGTGGCTCAGACTGGGGCTAGTTGCAGAGTTCACTTCTGGTTTTGACACCTTAGACAGAAGCGGGGATCTACAAGTTCTGCATTTTATTCTGGCCTCCTCCTGCATCCTGTAGGTCAGAGGGGCCCAGCCTCTGCCTTGAGGGGAGTAATGGTGCTCCTCGGGAGTCATGAGGCGAATGTTTTAAGGCGGTGATGACTGGAACTCCCTCTGCCTGCTTCCCCATGTATCTTCACAGCTTGGATGGGGAATTCAAAACAGATCTCAGCGCTTGAACATAGCGGGTCTCTGTCGCATTCCTGAATGCTTCAAAGAGAGGCCACCCACCGGAAAGGGAAAGATTTGTACATGGGGGGGGGGCAGAACATTCAGGCTTCCTACACTCAACAGTGGCCTCCTTCTCCCTCTCGTGCCGTGACTGTAGTGAGGGTGAGTGCACAGAACATGGGAGGCCTGCAAAGGAGGCCAGTGTGGCTAATGTGGCAGGCTAGGACCCTGGGCGGTGTGAGTTCGAATCCCCAGTTCATGAAGGTTCTGTAGGTGACCTTGGCCCTGTCACAGGCTACCTCACAAGATTGTTGTGGGGAAATTTGTTTGTTTATTACATTTCTTACCCGCCGCTCCCACAAGGCTCATGGCAGGTTACAATACGTGCTTAAAAGCCCCCATAAAACCATCCCCTAAAAGCACACTAACAATAATAGATAAAACAGAACAGCAGCGATTAAACCCAGTTAACCCAGGACCCAAAAAACTAACTCCGTGGGGAGGCAAAAGAGGAGGGGTTGATAATACCACGCTGCCGACTAGGTGTCCCAAGGGGGGGGGGGGGTCCTTGTTCTCTCTTTGTGCCCCGGCCTCAACCATAGACCTGGCGGAAGAGCTCCGTCTTGAAGGCCCTGCGGATGCTGAAAGCTCCTGCGGGGCCCTCAGCTCTTCCGGGAGCTCCTTCCACCAGGTCGGGGACAGGGCCGAAAACACCCTGGCCCTGGTTGAGGCCAGTGGTGCTTCCCAGGGGCCGGGAATGACCAATACATTTAACCCCGCAAGGCCCTGCAGGGGCATAGGGCGAAAGGCAGTCCCTCAAGTATGTGGGTCCCAAACCACGTAGGGCCTTAAAGGTCAATACCAAAACCTTGAACTGGATCCGGGCCGCAACTGGTAACCAATGCAGCTGCCTCAGCGCAGGCTGGATATGGGCCCTCCACGGTGTTCCTGTGAGGACCCTAGCAGCTGCGTTTTGGACCCACTGCAATTTCCGGATCAAGCCCAAGGGCAGGCCCGCGTGGAGCAAGTGGAAGAGGAGAGAATATAGATAAATGCCAGTGCTTGCTAAGTGCACGCTCAAGCCTTGGAGAGCGGAGAGAATCTTAGAAGAGCAGATTTGTGCAGGTAGGAGGGTTCCATATCACTTTCCCCTCTTGCGTTATTCTGCAGGCTTCTAGGCACAGAATTCAGCTCTAAGGATTCATAGAATCCTAGGGTTGGAAGGGACCTCCTGGGTCATCTAGTCCAACCCCCTGCACTATGCAGAACACTCACAACTACCTGCCCACCCACAGAGACCCCAATTTCATGGCCGAGTGATCTCCCTCACCAAAAATCTCTAGAAGCCATCCTGGCTTAGACAAAATTCACCTACCATTCCACAATGGCAATCAGCAAGGATAGGCAAGGAGGGGCCAGGAGAGACAAACACAGACACATCCCTTCCTGCCCACCCACTCACAAGCTGTCTACATTCACAGAATCAGCATTCTGTCAGATGAGTATCTAGCTTCTGCTTAAAAACTGCTTTAAAAAAAGATGGAGAACCCACCATCTCCCAAGAAAGCCCGTTTCACCAAGGAACTGCTCTAACTGTCAGGAACTTCTTCCGGAGGTTTAGTCAAGAATTCTTTTGAATGAATTTGAACCCATTTGTTTTGCTGTAGTTTGTCTACCTCCCTCTTCAACTGGGGTGCCCAAAACTGAACACGGTACTCCAAGTGAGGCCGAACCAGAGCGGTACCATCACCTCCCGTGATCTGGACACGATACTCCGTTTGATACAGCCCAAAATCCCTTTGCCTTTTTAGCCACCGAGTCACACTGCTGACTCATGTTCAATGTCTGGTCTACTAAGACCCCCAGATCCTTTTCCCATTTACTGCTGCCAAAACAAGTCTCCCCCATCCTATAGTGATGCATTTGATTTTTCCTACCTAAATGCAGAATTTTACATTTTTCACTGTTAAAATTCATTTTAGCCCAGTTTTCCAGCCTGTCAGGATCATCCTGTATCTTAATTCTCAAGCCACCTACCAGTAATAGGATCCATAGTGCATTTTACCAATTTGTCAATAATTCAGAACCTTATCAAAGGCCTTACTTAAATCAAGTTAAACAATGTCCACAGCATTTCCCCAATCTAGCAAGGTAGTAACTTTCTCAAAAAGGAGATACGGTTAGTCTGACATGACTTGTTCTTGAGAAAGCCATGCTGACTCTTAGTAATTACAGCCATCCGCTCTAGCTGCTCAAGGACCAACTGACTGATGATTTGTTCTAACATTTTGCCAGCTATAGATGTCAAGCTGATGGGTCAATAGTTACCCAGATCCTCCTTTTTTCCCCTCCTTGAAGATGGGGACAACATTTGCCCACCTCCAATCTTCTGGCATGTCACCTGTTCTCTAAGAATTGTCAAAAATAATGGACAGAAGCTCAGAAATTAAATCTGCAAGTTCTTTCAGTACCCTTGGATACAGTTCATCTGTCCCAGAGGATTTGGTTTCATTTAAAGGAACTAGGTGATACCCCCTTCAGTGATCCTGGGCCACAAGTTCCATCCCTCATCACATGAAATTATTTTGCCACATTGAGCACGATTCCCTTTGCAAGAGAAGGCTGGGGAGAAGGAGGAATTGAGCAGTTCAGCCCTCTCTTCATCACAATGTCACTTTCTGGTCCCCACCATGGTCCTACCCTGGCCCTATTCTTTTTCTTACTCTGAATATAACCAAAGAACCCTTTTTAGTTGTTTTTAGCATTTCTGGCTAGCCTAAGCTCATACTGACCTTTAGCTTTGCTAACCCTCTCCCTGCAAGCGTTGTAGGGACTCTCTCTCTCTGTCTCTCTCTCTCTCTCTCTCTCTGTCTGTCTGTCTGTCTGTCTGTCTCTCTGTCTCTCTCTCTCATGTGAAATGCATCCTCTGCCCTGGGGGTGGCACCATGAGCACAGATCCCTCTCCTTCTAACTAGATTTTTTAGCTGTCGCTATTAGGCCCCTGAGTGACACAAGAGTGTTGGCCTGGAGGGGCCTCTGGCCCTGCTGGTGGAACGCCTGGTGGGACCTGAGAGCATTTCTGTGTCTCCCTTCCTTCCAGGTGGACGTTCAGATCAAAGATGCTCTGGGCCGCTACCACCAGTGTGGCACCATCCAGCTGGACTTCCAGATGCCCCTTCGCTTTGATCTCTCTTTCAACAGGTGAGTTCTGTGGTAGGGCCACCTGGTCAAGCCTTGGCAGGAGAAGGCCTGTTAGATCAGGGGTAGTCAACCTGTGGTCCTCCAGATGTTCATGGACTACAATTCTCGTGGGAATTGTACTCCACGAACATTTGGAGGACCACAGGTTGACTACCCTTGTGTTAGATCTGGTACAGTTACACACAATATCTGCTTTTTAAGATATCAGAAGAGCCCTGCTGGATCAGACCAATTGTCCAGCTAGTCCAGCATCCAGTAGTCAACTAATTCCTCTGGGTGGCCAGCAGCAAGGCAGAGACACCAGGGCCTTCCTAAGAACCTCAGAAGAGCCCTGATGGGTCAGGCCAGGGAAGGTCCAACTAGTCCGGCATCCTTTCTCACACAGGGGCCAGCCAGTTCCTCTGGAGAGCCAGTACCAAGCCATGGAGGCCAAGGCCTTCATAAGAACCTCAGCCCTGCTGGATCAGACCAATGAGGGTCCATCCAGTCCAGCCTCCCATCTCACCCAAAAAAAGAAGAGTTGGTTCTTATATGCCACTTTTCTCAGAGTGGCTTACAGTCGCCTTCCCTTTCCTCTCCCCACAAATAACACCCTACCCTGTGAGGTGGGTGAGGCTGAGAGAGCCTTGATATTCCTGCTCGGTCAGAAAAGTTTTATCAGTGCTGTGACTAGCCCAGATTAGAAGTCAGTGCCCATAACCACTCCACTAAGCTGGCGCTCTGGAGGGCCAACAACAGGTCAGAGAGGCTGAGGCCTTCCCCAGATGATGTCTCCTGTCTCTGGGATTCAGAGAATTAGTGCTTCTGAATGTGGAGTTTCCCCTCAGCAGCCATAGAAAATACTTAATCCCCTTATAAAGCTGTCTACTCCTGTGGCCATCCCTACATCCTCAGGCAGCGAATTCTACATTTTGAGCACTCCCTGTACAAAGTACAAAGTAATATTTCCTTTTGTCTGTCCGGAATCTCCTTTCCCATCAGCTTCATTAGATGCCCTCAACTTATAGGAAGAGGTAGAAAATTGTCCCTGTCCGCTCCCTCTGCCCCATGCATAATTTTAGAAGCCCCCATCTCTTTTCTAAGAGGAAACCCCCTGTGCCCTTGGCCTTCCCTGCTGGGAAAGGGGCACCAAATCGCTCATCCTCTTGGTCGCCCTCCTCTGCAGGAGAGCCCCATCTGTCACTCTGCCCGCCTTGGTGGACTCTCGTGAGTCGGGCGTGGGACGGCCTGGGGTTCTGCCCCCCTGGGGCTTGACTGGGTTTGGGGCAATCCAGGGCTCTGCTCAAAACAGCCACCCTCCCCCCTGCCTTGGGCACAAATGTCCAGATCACATCGGGCAGCGCACGTGTGGGTGAGCACAACTTTTTGACAATGCAGAAGCTGGTGGGTCTGTCGTCTACGTCTCACTCCCGGACTTAGGGCTTGTGGTTCCCTTTTCCCTCCCCTTTCACCCCCCAGCTTTCATAACTTGTCCTGCCACACTGTCTGACCACAAAGAGGAACTGCTGAGGGCTTGGCGCATTGCTGTCAGCGCAGGTGGCTGGGTAGATGAAGAGCCAGTGGGCGGGGCGCAACGCAAGCAGTCACTGGGACCCCCCCCCCTGGCCTCCAGAATGACTAGGCTGGATGTCACGGCTTCTCCCAAGCTGAGTACATTGCAATAATAAAAATGTTGTTGTTAGGTGTGAAGTCGTATCCGACCCATCGCGACCCCATGGACAATGATCCTCCAGGCCTTCCTGTCCTCTACCATTCCCCGGAGTCCATTTAAGTTTGCACCGACTGCTTCAGGGACTCCATCCAGCCACCTCATTCTCTGTCGTCCCCTTCTTCTTTTGCCCTCGATCGCTCCCAGCATTAGGCTCTTCTCCAGGGAGTCCTTCCTTCTCATGAGGAATCCTTTGCTTTTATCTTGCGCTATCCTTGTTGCCTCGGGGCGGTAGACAGTATTTTAAAAACAATTCACAATAAACAGTAAGGACAATATATCATGAATATAAAAAAACCCACCCATTTATTTAATTATTTTTGCATTTATACCCAGCCCATTTCCTACGAGCACTGAACAGAGCTTGGCAGGGTTTCCGGTCTGTGGATGATGTTTTGAGAAGGGAGGCCTCCATCTTGGAGTGTCATTGATCCGGCGTTGAGCAGGGGGTGGGACTAGATGTCCTCTATGGCCCCTTCCAACTCTATGATTCTATGATTCTACCTGGTCTCAACCAGCTCCATTCTCATCAGGCCCACTTTATCTCTTAGGGGCTGAGGGCCCTAAGCAGATTAGAAACTGCCTGATCTTACAGTGCTTTGGAGGGCCACGGCACGGCCTCTTCTCCCTCCCCCTGCTGCCCCTTCTCAGAAGCGGCCTCCTCCTGCCCAGTAGGCAGAAGCGTTCAGCGTTTCCGTGGCATGAGCCTTGAGCCGGCCCGACGTCCTGAGCTCTGGTGTGTCTCCTTCCTGCACAGTAAAGTTGACGGAGCGCCTGAGAGGCCAGTGATGATCCACCGGGCGGTCCTGGGCTCAGTCGAGAGGATCCTGGCTGTCCTGGCCGAGAACTACGGTGGGAAGTGGTGAGTGGCACGGGGCGAGGCCGTGGCCTGCGTGGGCTGGAGGGCAGAGGCTCCTGGCATGGGTCTGGGAACCATCTTTTGAGAACAGGGGTACAAGCACCGGAGCGCCACAGGAAGCCTGTGCAATTGGGGGAGGGTCCCCACCGTGCTGCCCACGAGTGCCCCCACACCCACCTACTGTTTTTAGGAAGTGGGCGGGTCCAGAGAGGGCATCTGCCCAGCAAGGCTGCTGATTGGCCACTGGGGATGAGATTAACTCTGCAGATTTCCCCCCTTAATGTTGCTGTGGCGGCAGCCACCCCCTCAGCCGAAGGATCCGCACTGCGCGGCTGAAGTTAAGCCGTGGCAATCTGCTTGTGGCCGGCTCCGCCTTCTGTGGCGGCCATTTTGCTGCTGCGGCCATCATGCCCTGTCCCAATTCCAGATGTCCCCAGAGGCTCGAAAAGGTTGGGGACTTCTGCTGGGCACGTTCCAGATGTGACGGAATGCTTGCCTTGTCCCAGGCACAGAACTGTAGACCCTACGATGAGGGGCGGGGGGAGGCACGGATCCATGGGGCTTTTGAGCAGCTGTCCACTGTGGGCCATCCAGGGGCAGAGATGGCAGGAGGGAAAGAGCTGGCTGAGAATCCTCTCTCGGCTTCCCTTGCAGGCCCTTCTGGCTGTCCCCGGCCCAAGTCATGGTCATCCCCGTGGGCCCAGATGCAGAGGACTACGCGCAGGAGGTGAGGAGGGGCGCAGGTCCCCTGGAATCTCTCCACATGGGACTGACACAAAGCCCCCACCTTCTTAGATCCTGCCATTCAACGAGAGTATGTGGGGTGGGAGTGGGGGGAATCCTGTAGGAATTCCACTTTGAGGAATCCCAAACAATTATTGATTTAATCAGAGTCCAGAGGCACCTTTAAGACCAACAAAGATTTATTCGGCATGAGCTTTCAAGTGCAAGCACCCTTCCTCAGACTTTGATTTACTTATTTATAATGTTTATTAGCTCCCTTCCTTCTGCGCAGAGCTCAAGATGGCTTCAAATGTAGATGGAATGCATTGATCTTATTTTAATATTTTATTTTATTTACACACTGCAACTCCTGGACCAGCCATATCGCAGCAGTTGACAATGAAATATAAATCAAAATCGCAACCATCTGTCACGGCTAAAACAGAACCCCCCACCCCCGCCCACCACATAGTCCCCTCCTTCTGCCAAATTTCTTGGGGTTGGCGCTTGGAGGAAGAGCCCAATGGCTCCCAGGGGGGAGGGGGGGCAGGAGAGACATCCCGACGGAGTTGGCTTAGCAGCTGCACCTGCCGTTCTTCAGGGCCCTGCTGACACCCCCTCCCTTCTCCGCATTGCAGGTCCACCAGCTCTTCCGGCAGGCGGGGTTCATGGCGGACCTGGATGCAGACTTCGGGTCAACCCTCAACCGCAAAGTCCGGAAAGCTCAGCTGGCCCAGTACAACTTCCAGTTCGGTAAGCCCGGAGCGCTCCCTCTCTCTCGGTCACACGTGGCAGCCTCCACTTGTCAGGAGGACAGGTCGGGTCATACCTCCTGGCTCCGTTTGAGCCCAGGGGCACCTTGAAGACCCCCCCGAGTTTCATTCTGGGCAGAAGCTTTTGTGTACATGGACGTTTCTTGGGAAAACAGGTTGAAAATGCTTGGAAGAATCAAGCTTTGGCTTCTTGGCCTACTCTCCATGACACGCAGGAGTCAAATTTGGCATTCCCAGGATGGGGCTGCCTCCATTTCAACGCCCTGAGAGCGCAGGGCCTCATGCCTTTGCCAAAATTGTAGGCTGAGTCCCGAAGCGTTTCAGCGTGTGGTCTCGAGAGAGGCTGGCCCCGGGCATTCCCCGAAGAGCGTCCCAGCCTGATGGGAATCGGCCCTCCTTCTCTGTTCCGGTTAGGCACCTTGGCCCTCTGCCTTCTAGGTGAAAGAAGCCAACCTAGGAGGAGCTGCCTGTGCCCATCTCCGCCCAGACATGTTCTGTAGGCAGGTGGCTTGTCTTCTGAGGAGGTCTGGGGCTGGGGAGGCAGGGGCGGGAGATGAAGCACAGAGCTGGCAGGGGACTCAAGTCCCACCCTCTGCTCAACGCAGGATTAACCCAAAGCATCCAGGAGAAGGATCTGTCCAGCCGCTGCTTGAAGATGGCCAGTGAGGGGGAGCTCCCCACCTCCTGAGGCAGCCCCTTCCCCTGCTGAACTAGACTCCTAGAATCCTAGAGTGGGAAGGGGCCATGCAGGCCACCTAGTCCCACCCCCTGCTCAGTGCAGGATCAGCCTCCAGCATCCAGGAGAAGGATCTGTCCAGCCGCTGCTTGAAGACGGCCAGTGAGGGGGAGCTCCCCACCTCCTTAGGCAGCCCCTTCCCCTGCTGAACTAGACTCCTAGAATCCCAGAGTGGGAAGGGGCCATGCAGGCCATCTAGTCCCACCCCCTGCTCAGGGCAGGATCAGCTTGAAGCATCCAGGAGAAGGATCTGTCCAGCCGCTGCTTGAAGACGGCCAGTGAGGGGGAGCTCCCCACCTCCTTAGGCAGCCCCTTCCACTGCTGAACTAGACTCCTAGAATCCTAGAGTGGGAAGGGGCCATGCAGGCCATCTAGTCCCACCCCCTGCTCAGTGCAGGATCAGCCTCCAGCATCCAGGAGAAGGATCTGTCCAGCCGCTGCTTGAAGATGGCCAGTGAGGGGGAGCTCCCCAGCTCCAGAGGCAACCCCTTCCACTGCTGAACTAGATGCACAGAATCCCAGAGTGGGAAGGGGCCATAGTTCTACTTTGTGAGAATATCTGTAAGAGACTTGTGACTGTCCCAAGGTCACCCAGCTGGCTGCACTTGGAGGAGTGGGGAATCAAGCCTGGCTCTCCAGATTAGAGTCCACCACTCTTAACCATGACACCAAGCTGCCTCTCCATCAATCAATCAATCAGTCAATCGTAGAGTGTCCAGGAGTTCTTGCTTTCTGCAGTGGGTCTGCTAGGCTGCTGCACTGGTGCTTCTCAGGCTGTGGGAATGACTCCCCAGGGAGTCTGGCAACTGAACCCTGCATTGTGGCTTCAAGGGACGGGTGGGTCAGAGTGCCGGATGAGGCCCTGCCAGAGCCCAAAAAGAACGGGCTGCCCCAGAATCCTTTACGGTGGGGCCCGGGCCCTTCGGGGACAGAAGCGCTGCGCCGTTCAGGCAGCCAAGAGGAAGCCCTTCCCTGAAGCGACGTCTGGGCCCAGGCTGGCAGCCGTGACTCAGAGGGCACCATCGTGCAGGAAGTTGGCATGCCCCAGCTGCTGCGGCTGAAGTCCCAGTCTGGCTTGTGCAAGAGAGCTCGTCCCAATATGAGGAAATGAGCCACTTGTTGGGGAGGGGGGAGGCCGCTTGGATTTCCCACCGGAGGGGCCAGACGGTTTCGGCCTGGCGATGGGAGCCGTTGACGGCTTTGCCCACTCCGCTTTGCGTGAGGTGCCCGTAATTCAGCTGCTGGGCTCGGGCAAGGGAGGGAGGCAGGGCAGGGAATTTATTCCACCCGGAACTTCGGCCAAGGAACACAAGGGCTCCTGAAGCACCTGGTTAAATAAAAGCAGGGGCCAAAAGGTTTCTTTGCCAGCGTGGCGCAATCTGGAGAGCTGGGTTTGATTCCCTGCTCCTCCACGTGTAGCCAGCTGGGTGGCCTGATGCCAGTCACGGTCCCGTGAGAGCTGTTCTCACAGAGCAGTTCTGGCAGGGCTCTCTCAGGCTCACATAACTCACAGGCCGTCTCTTGTGGGGAGAGGAAAGGGGAGGCGATTGGAAGCCGCTTTGAGACTCCTACAGGCAGTGAAAGGAGGGGTATAAAAACCAACTCTTCCTGCAGTAGCACCTTGGTCCAGCTCGGGAGAGGTGCTCAGCAGCTTTCTGTGGCTTCATGGGCAGCCTTTTGTAACCAGGGTGGGAGGTGGGGGGTGATGGGGAAGAGCTCTCTCCGCCTGAGACCCTGAAAAGGATGGTCTCATCCCATAGGAGGCAGCCCTGTGTGCTCACCTGCCCGTGTCCCTTCTTTGCTTTCTGCTCCAGTGGTCGGCCGCCAGGAGATGTCCAACCGCACCGTGAACGTCCGTAGCCGCGACACCCACCAGCACGGCCAGCGGGGTCTGCAGGAGGCACTAGGCCGGCTCCGGGAGCTGCAGGCCTCTCGGGCCAGAAACACAGAGGAGCTCTTCTGAGCGGACGCCTGGCACCTGACCCACTGAGAGGGGAAGCCGAGTCCTGCAGCACGCTCACCCTGCAAGGTCCGCCTGAGTCTTCCGAGCATCATGGAAAGAGCTGCAACTGATCGGAGCCTCCCCTGGAATCCGCTTGGCCCTCTTGCTGACCCCTTCATGGGTCAGAACTCACCTGGGCCCCGGGCCCCCACCGAGTCCCACCCGGCCTGCTCCGTTTCCTTGGGGACTCTTGAGGGGTAAATTGCAGACAGGGAAGTCTGCTGAGCATATACTGAGCAGGAGGGCGGGGAAAACAACCCCCCTCCCAGCTACTTCATGAAAGGGGGAGCCAGCTGGAGATGCCCCTGGAGGCCTACCATTAAAGCCCCAACCTTGAGAAGGGGGAATGTGTCTTGTCTCCGTTGGCTGCATGGAGATCTCTTGTTTTTTTGTTGTTTTTTTGGGGGTGGGGGGTGGATACACACTTTTCTTGGATGCTCTAGGATGCTTAGGGCTGATCCTGCGTAGAGCAGGAGGTTGGACTAGATGGCCCGTTTGGCCCCTTCCAACTCTGTGTTTCTATGTTTCTACGTTCCGTTTCTACCCAGGAGGTCCCTTCCCACTGTAGGATTCTATGATTCTAAATTCCGTCTAAACATCTGGAAAAAGTTCCTGACAGTCAGAGCGGTTTCTCAGTGGAACAGGCTTCCTGGGGAGGTGGTGGGTTCTCCATCTGACGGAGAGATTTTTAAACAGAGGCTGGATCTCCATCTGACGGAGAGGCTGATTCTGTGAAGGCTCAAGGGGGTGGCAGGTGACAGTGGATGAGCGAGAGGGTTGGGAGTGTCCTGCATAGGGCAGCGGGTTGGACTAGATGACCCAGGAGGTCCCTTCCAACACTAGGATTCTATGATTCTCAGGATCCAGAAAATCAGCGGATGAAGAAGAGTTGGCTTTTGTACAAAGTGGCTGACAATCACCCGCCCTTCTCACCACAGCAGACACCCTGTGAGGTAGGTGGGGCTGAGAGAGCTCTGAGAAACTGCTCGGTCAGAACAGCACTATCAGGGCTGTGACTGGCACAAGGTCCCCCAGCTGGCTGCATGTGGAGGAAGAGGAGGAGCAGGGAATCAATCACAGCTCACCGCATTAGGGACTGCTGCTCTTAATCACGACAGCTTGCTGGTCAGCATCACATCTTTTCCGTCCCAGGGGTCGCGCCTGTAGATGTTTCCCCACCAACAACATTAATAGCCAAAACCCACAGCTTTTGGTCTCACGAGAGCTCTGAAGGGTACCGTAGTTGGCTGGGGCCTTCCCAAGGAAGGGTTGCGATGCAGAGGCAGGGCTACGGCGAGCCTCTCCCTCCCTCTCTCTGTTGTAAAGCCTCTCTGGGAACTGATGTTTTTGGACATTTGCGATTGAGCTCCTGGAGTTTGGGAGGGCCGCTGTCAATCAGCAGGGATCTGACTTGTCAAGCGGATTAGGACAGGTTACTTGTTGACAAAGGTCAAAGGAACCAGCCACGGTCACTTCCTGTGCTCCTCTGCAGGCTGAGATTTCTGTTTTTAACGCCCTTCTTAACCCCGAGCAGGAGTGAAGGTTGGCCCAGGGTCCCTCGCGGCCGAAGCAGAACGCTTCTCCCTTGCTCTTGAGTAATCCCTGCCGAATCCTCCTGTTCTAGCAGCAGAGGGCAACGATTCCAGATTGGGAAGGGTCTGCTGCATCCCGGGATAGGATCCATGGCTCAGGGATGGGGCAACGGCCTCAAGCCCCAAAGGCCCCAGGATCAGCCTCCTGGGCCACAGAGAGGCCCCCTCGAATGACAGCAGCTGGCACAACCATGGAGCATTTATGGGCTCCGGTAAGAAGTTCTGTTGCGGTTTTCCAGGTTGTTGGAAGAGAGGAAGGGGCTGCTGAGCCCTTAAACCCAACTGGGGAATGCCTTTCCGCTGAGCTCTGAGAAACCTGTTTGGACGGATATATCACCCAGGTATGAATGACTAAGTGCCGTTTCTGTCTCACCTGGTTCCGCCCCCAAGGCCTCCTGTCAGAGCCTCGAATCAGCCTTTGTCATCTGGCCCCTGGAGGCTGGTTTCTAACGGGGTGGGGTGGGGTGGAGTGGGGTGGGGGCTTGAAACCCACTCTCTGCAATGCTGAAGGCCTGGCTTCTAAAAGCCAAAGAACTGGGGGGTCTGCAGAGGGGCTGACTGAAGGGCCCATGCCCATGCTCACGTCTGGGTCCCAGGGGGTGTGGAAGAGACCTTGGGGGCACGTGTGGACTGCAAGCTAAACAGGAGCAGACAGTGGGGGGTGATGGTGAATATGGCCAAGGCAGCCTTGGGCAGTCCCAGCAGAGGCCTCACACCCAAGTCACAGTCCCTGTGCTGCATACCGGATTCTCCAGACCCCACCTGGAGTCCTGGGAACAGTTCTGGAGGCCTCACTTCCAAAAGGACGTGGGCAAAACGGAGAGGGGGCAGAGGAGAGCGAGGAGGAGGATGTAGGGCCTGGGGACCAAGCCCTGTGAGGAAGGGCTGAGGGATAAAGAAGGACGTGGATAAAATTGAAAGGGTACAGAGGAGAGCGACGAAGATGATCTGGGGCCAAGGGACCAAGCCCCATGAAGATAGGTTGAGGGATTTGGGAATGTTCAGCCTGGAGAAAAGGAGGTTGAGAGGGGACATGATAGCCCTCTTTAAGTATTTGAATGGTTGTCACTTGGAGGAGGGCAGGATGCTGTTTCTGCTGGCTGCAGAGGAAAGGACACGCAGTAATGGGTTTAAAGTACAACGATATAGGCTAGATATCAGGAAAAAGTTTTTCACAGTCAGAGTAGTTCAGCAGTGGAATAGGCTGCCTAAGGAGGTGGTGAGCTCCCCCTCACTGGAAGTCTTCAAGCAGAGGTTGGATACACACTTTTCTTGGATGCTTTAGGATGCTTAGGGCTAATCCTGCGTTGAGCAGGGGGTTGGACTAGATGGCCTGTATGGCCCCTTCCAACTCTTATGATTCCATGATTCTAAGGTTTGGCCTGGAGAAAAGGAGGTTGAAAGTGGACAGGGTGGCTCTTTCTAAGTATCTGAAAGGTTGTCACTCGGAGGAGGGCAGGGAGAGCATCCTGTTAGCAGCAGAGGAGAGGACCCATAGTTGGGCTTCAAACTGCATGGAGAAGGGTACTGGCAAGATATGGGGGGGTATTTCACAGTTTGAGGAATTAAGCAGTGGAATCAACTACTTAAGGAGGTGGGGAGCTCCCCTCACTGGCCGTCTTCAAGCAGCGGCTGGACAGATCCTTCTCCTGGATGCCTGAGGCTGATCCTGCACTGAGCAGGGGGTGGACTAGATGTCCTCTATGGCCCCTTCCCACTCTAGGATTCTAGGAGTCTAGTTCAGCCAGGGAATGGGCTGCCTCAGGTGGGGAGCTCCCCCTCACTGGTCATCTTCAAGCAGGGGCTGGACATATCCTTCTCCTGGAGGCTGGAGGCTTATCCTGCACTGAGCAGGGGGTGGGACTAGATGGCCTGCAGGGCCCCTTCCCACTCTAGGATTCTATGGGTCAAGTTCAGCAGTGGAATGGGCTGCCTAAGGAGGTGGGGAGCTCCCCCTCACTGGCCGTCTTCAAGCAGCGGCTGGACAGATCCTTCTCCTGGATGCTTGAGGCTGAACCTACATTGAGCAGGGGGTTGGACTACATGGCCTTTGTGGCACCCTCCATGATATTCTATAATTCTAAGACAGCCTTTCTCAACTTTTTTACCATTGGGAAACCCATGAAACATTATTTAGGGTTCGAGAAACCCTAGAAGTGGTAGATCATGCAGAATTGGATTGGGAAGCATTGCTGTGTACCCATCCACTCAGGGTCCCTCTCCCTCACTCCCTCTGCAGGTTTATAATTGGCATAATTGGGAGGGGGTAGACAGTATGACCATATGTGGTCATATCACCCCATAAATGTTTAACACGTTTTAGAAATGTATTAACATTAATTAACTCCTATCCATTCAGGAAGCCCTTCCAGGGCCATCAAGAAATCCCAGGGTTTCATGCAACCCTGGTTGACAAAACCTAAGCACTCGGTTACTGCTTCACACATTTCAGACCTTGCTTTCCCAAAAAGGTTCCAGGGCTAAACCCAACTTTGAACCAGAATGCACCAGTTTGTGCTGATCTTCTGAAGTTTTGGTCTGGTTTCCCTAGCCGTTACTCTTTTTGAGTGGTTAACCCCCCTCCTGATTCTTGCCTGAGACCTGCATGCTGGTGACCAGTAATCGTAGAATCATAAGAGTTGGATGGTATCTCCAGGGTAGTCTAGTCCAAACCTCTACACAATACAGGAACTCACAACAACCTGCTTACCCACAGTGGCCCACAGGAGTGACACATCTTTACAGAACAACTTGTGGGAAATAGGGACTATCCTCAATGTTATAACAGTGCAATGTTGGGGACCAATGCTCAAGTGTACCTGCAATGCAAAACTATGACCTCAGCTGCCTTGGGGTTGTGAAAGATGCTGGGTTACCAACCGAGCTGCTGTCTGCCCATGGTAGTTCTGGAGACCAGCAGGTGCTGGAGCTCAGCTTGGGATTCAAGGTTTTTGCATCTTGAAGTGGCCTATTGTTTCTCAAAGGCTTTGTGCGTAATTCACAATCCCCTCCCCCCTCCCCAGGAGCAGAGAGTACTCATGTGAGCCCTTGTGCAATTTTGTTCTTCTCTCATTCAGGAGTAGTGTAAACAAAAAGGCTCTTTTGTGGTAGACACACGTTGCACAATTTGGACTCTGCCTCTTTAATCTCCGCACGTCCACCTACTCCTTTCCGGTAACACCTACAAGCGGGGTGGGTGACATTCGGTGCTTCCATGGGGCAGAGGGGAAGGATTCAGCACCAGGGGAGGCTCGATTTTGCCACCCTTAGAAATCTCACACTTGTCTTTGCATCTCTAGTTTTATCTGCTTTGCTCCACAAGGCACCAAGTAGTCACACAGGATTGCATCCTTAATTGTCCTCTGTAGCAAGGATCCCCAGCGTGGTGTCTGGGGGGGGGGGGCCTGGCACCCTCCAAGTGCTGTTGGGATGCCAGCCTTCAGGCAGCCATTTTGTATCTGCCTCCGCCTCCTGCAGCAGCTCATTTGCGGCAGCCATTTTGTGTCTGATTCCGCCTCTGGCAGTGACTCATCTGCGGCAACCATTTTGTGTCTGACTTTGACTCCTGCAGCAGGTCATCCGCGGCAGCCATTTTGTGTCTGACTCCGCCTTCTGCAAAGGCTCATCCGCGGCAGCCATTTTGTGTCTGACTTTGACTCCTGCAGTGACTCATCCGCGGCAGCCATTTTGTGTCTGACTTTGACTCCTGCAGCGGGTCATCCGTGGCAGCCATTTTGTGTCTGACTCCACCTCCTGCAAAGGCTCATCCATGGCAGCCATTTTGTATCTGCCTCCGCCTCTTGTAGCAGCTCATTTGCGGCAGCCATTTTGTGTCTGATTCTGCCTCCTGCAGTGACTCATCCGCGGCAGCCATTTTGTGTCTGACTTTGACTCCTGCAGTGGGTCATCCGTGGCAGCCATTTTGTGTCTGACTCCACCTCCTGCAAAGGCTCATCCATGGCAGCCATTTTGTATCTGCCTCCGCCTCTTGTAGCAGCTCATTTGCGGCAGCCATTTTGTGTCTGATTCTGCCTCCTGCAGTGACTCATCCGCGGCAGCCATTTTGTGTCTGACTTTGACTCCTGCAGCGGGTAATCCGTGGCAGCCATTTTGTGTCTGACTCCGCCTTCTGCAAAGGCTCATCCGCGGCAGCCATTTTGTGTCTGATTCCGCCTCCTGCAGTGACTCATCCGCGGCAACCATTTTGTGTCTGACTTTGACTCCTGCAGCGGGTCATCCGTGGCAGCCATTTTGTGTCTGACTCCACCTCCTGCAAAGGCTCATCCATGGCAGCCATTTTGTATCTGCCTCCGCCTCTTGTAGCAGCTCATTTGCGGCAGCCATTTTGTGTCTGATTCTGCCTCCTGCAGTGACTCATCCGCGGCAGCCATTTTGTGTCTGATTCTGCCTCTTGCAGTGACTCATCCGCGGCAGCCATTTTGTGTCTGACTCCGCCTCCTGCAAAGGCTCATCTGTAGCAGCCATTTTGTGGTTTCACTGACTGTAGTATGACAGAATTCCCAAGGTTCACAGAGGCTCACGCAGGTTGGGTCCGTGGCTCTGGAGCATTCACTAAAACGGCCCTCGTCCTTCCGAGTTGATCAGTTCAGCCACGAGGGCTAGAAAGTCGTCCTTAAATAGGAAGCCGGAGTTTAGATACTGATGTTCCAGAATGGTGCACCCAAAACCAATTGACTTGCTTGTGGGGTAATCAAGCAGCTTTAGTTCATGCGGGATTTGTTTGCCTGTGGCCATCCGTATGGTGACTCACGAACACCTCGACACATGAAACTGCCTTGTGGTAAATCAGACACCGCACCCCCACCCCCGGTCCCTGAGTATTGTCTGCTCAGACTGGCAGCCGCTCTCCAAGGCCTCAGGCTGAGAAAGAGGATGCCTTTCCCTTCATCTACTCCCAGATCTTTCAAAAGGAGATACCCGGAATTGAACCTGGGACCTTCTGCATGCTAAGTCGATGTTCTGTCATTGTGCCTTCCGTGTACCATCCTGTCATATTAGGGAGCTGTACCCGATTGTGTTACACTGACATAGTTATATTGGAAGTACAAAAGAGCCAGAGTCCAGAAGAACCTTGAAGACTGACGACATCTGTGGCAGGAGAGGCGCTTTTCGGAATCTCAGGGCTCCCTTCTAAGAAAGAAAAGGAAAATGTTCAGGAAATGGAGGGAAGGACAGAGCTCTAAAGAAGAGTACCTACAGGTTACTAGGCACTGTAGATCAGTCACCAGAAAGGCCAAAGCTGAGAGTGAGCTAAGATTGGCCAGGGAAGCCCATTGTAACAAGAAAAGATTTTTCAGTTATGTGAGGAGCAAACGTAAAGTAAAAGAGGCAATAGGCCCACTGTTGGGTGCGGATGGACAAACTCTAACGGAGGATGCAGAGAAAGCAGAAAGGCTTAGTGCCTATTTTACATCTGTTTTTTTCCCACAGGTCAAACAGTTTAGGCACATCTAGAGATGGCCGTAGCCAAAGGATAGTGTCTGGGTGGCAGGTTAACATGGATAGAGAGGTTGTCGAGAGGCATTTAGCTGCACTGGATGAGTTCAAATCCCCTGGTCCAGATGAAATGCACCCGAGAGTACTCAAAGAACTTTCCAGAGAACTTGCACAGCCCTTGTCCATCATCTTCGGAACCTCTTTAAGGACTGGAGATGTCCCGGAGGACTGGAAGAGAGCAAACGTTATTCCGATCTTGAAAAAAGGGAGGAAGGATGACCCGGGAAACTACAGACCAGTGAGTCTGACCTCTGTTGTGGGGAAGATAATGGAGCAGATATTAAAGGCAGCGATCTGCAAACATCTGGAGGACAATTTGGTGATCCAAGGAAGTCAGCATGGATTTGTCTCCAACAGGTCCTGTCAGACCAACCTGGTTTCCTTTTTTGACCAAGTAACAGGTTTGCTGGATCGGGGAAATTCGGTTGATGTCGTTTACTTGGATTTTAGTAAAGCTTTTGACAAGGTTCCCCATGATGTTCTGATGGATGAATTGAAGGACTGCAATCTGGATTTTCAGATAGTCAGGTGGATAGGGAATTGGTTAGAGAACCGCACTCAAAGAGTTGTTGTCAATGGTGTTTCATCAGACTGGAGAGAGGTGTGTAGCGGGGTACCTCAGGGCTCGGTGCTCGGCCCGGTACTTTTTAACATATTTATTAATGATCTAGATGAGGGGGTGGAGGGACTACTCATCAAGTTTGCAGATGACACCAAATTGGGAGGACTGGCAAATACTCCGGAAGATAGAAACAGAGTTCAACGAGATCTGAACACAATGGAAAAATGGGCAAATGAGAACAAGAAGCAATTTAATAAAGATAAGTGTAAAGTTCTGCATCTGGGTCAGAAAAATGAAAAGCATGCCTACTGGATGGGGGATACGCTTCTAGGTAACACTATGTGTGAATGAGACCTTTGGGTATTTGTGGACTGTAAGCTAAACATGAGCAGGCAGTGTGATGCAGCGGTAAAAAAGGCAAATGCCATTTTGGGCTGTATCAACAGGGGCATCACATCAAAATCACAAGATGTCATAGTCCCATTGTATACGGCACTGGTCAGACCACACCTGGAGTACTGTGTGCAGTTCTGCAGGCCTCACTTCAAGAAGGACGTCGATAAAATTGAAAGGGTACAGAGGAGAGCGACGAAGATGATCTGGGGCCAAGGGACCAAGCCCTATGAAGATAGGTTGAGGGACTTGGGAATGTTCAGCCTGGAGAAAAGGAGGTTGAGAGGGGACATGATAGCCCTCTATAAGTATTTGAAAGGTTGTCACTTGGAGGAGGGCAGGATGCTGTTTCTGCTGGCTGCAGAGGAGAGGACACGCAGTAATGGGTTTAAACTACAAGTACAACGATAGGTTCGATATCAGGAAAAATTTCCACAGTCAGAGTAGTTCAGCAGTGGAATGGGCTGCCTAAGGAGGTGGTGAGCTCCCCCTCACTGGCAGTCTTCAAGCAAAGGTTGGATACACACTTTTCTTGGGTGCTTTAGGATGCTTTGGGCTGATCCTGCGTTGAGCAGGGGGTTGGACTAGATGGCCTGTATGGTCCCTTCCAACTCTATGATTCTATGATTCTTCACTTGGATCCATATGGGTGTCCGAGCAGCAGAAAAGAGCCAGAGTCCTGCAGCTCCTTCAGCACTGACAAAATGAGTGACCAAGAAGGAGCTTTCAGGAGTCCCTGCTCGTTGCTCCTGAGATACAGCTTCTGTGAGTCCACCGGTCCTTAGATCTTGGACGGGGGAGTGATTATCCTGTGGCATCTGCAGTCACTCCATCTGTAAGATATGAGGACAGGTGGGCTCCCCTTCTAGCAGCGTCTGAAGAAGTGAGCTGTCTTCGGAACCACACAGAGCTGGAAGAGACCACAAAGGACTCTCCACACAGCCACCCATCCCTATCCATTGTTGTCCCTCTATATATTTATGAAACAGCCTAGGGGGTGGGACGTGTCCGGCTGTCCAAGTTGGAATAGGGCCAATCAGGGTGCAACCAGCTTTCCCCTGATTGGCCCTGCCCCTGCGGCTCCCGCCCTGGACTCTAGCCTCTTTGCTCTCAGATGCCTCAGTACCTGGAGCCAACAGCAGGTGAGGGGAGAGGCCCTGGGCAAAGGGTGGTGATGGAGGGCCTGCTAACGAGGACCTCCCGGCCTGCTGACTGCCTGCTAAGGAGCTCTGTCTGGGCCCTGCTAACGAGCCGCCCAGCCCCCGCCCGCCCCACTTGATCTGGCTGCCTGGCTGGGGGCCAGGGGAGGGGTCCCTATCAGGGCCTGTTCTTAGGAACGGGCTTTGAAGCTGGTGTTGAGATATAATCCCTAGTTAGCACAAGATGATTTTTCATACTGAACCTTCCCAAGTAAGTGGGCTTAGACTAAGCTGCCCATCTGTCCCGACTCCCGCGGGACACTCACGCTTTCCTGGTCTTCGTCCCGGGTCCCCCACGGGCCCTTAAAAGTCCCGCCAGTCGGAGCTCCCTCCCGGCCTCCCGGCTAGCAGGATGGATGGCGGCCTTGCTCTGCCCTAGCTGGACCTGTGGCTGGCCCGCCCTCGGCCCTCCAGATGTCCATGGACTACAATTCCCATGAGCCCCTGCCAGCATTCGCTGGCAGGGGCTCCTTGGAATTGTAGTCCATGGACATCTGGAGGGCCGCAGTTTGACTACCCCTGGCTTAGACCCTTGTTGTATAGAAACCTGTTAGCCGCTTTGGTAGCCCTTGGCTGTTTCCTTATTAGGAGACTTACCTATTTTTAGCCTTGCTTTGGGTTTCTTTTGGACGCTGCCAGGTGATTCTCGTCTTTCTCCCCTTATTTCGCAGGCTGAATTTGTGACATGCTTTCCGCACTGCGTCCGATGGAGGCAGCCTCCCATGATGCTTTGCTCCCTTCCCCTTCTCAAAAATATGTTTTGTTTTGTTTTCAAAATGGTGCCTGCTTTCACCTTTGTTTTCGTGGCGTCCCTAAATCCCACCATTCTGTGCCCTTGATTGATTCCCCCTTCCCCTCAACATGTCCTGAATGTCATTTTAAAAAACCCAAACACCTGAGTTATAACGTTATAGCACGGCTGCGCTTTTTAACACTTAGAAACAGCGTTGTGATGTGATCATCCCTTTTATTTAAAAAAAAAGGCAGATTTCTCGAAATGGAGGAAGAAAGAGGATGAGGAAGGGGGTGTTCCCAAGTGACTCAAAATGGCCGGTGCAGAGAAAAACCCAATTGCATGCTTTCCCACCGTGAGCAGCCCTGAATCAGACCCCTTTCGACCCTGCTTGAAAAGATGAAATCTAGTTTCCTGGGGGTTGCTTTGCTGCAGGGCGAGGGACGGGGCAAACCGGGGCTGTGTCCGTAGAAGCAAAGTTTAGTGCGGGAACAGACAGAAACGTTGACCCTGTGGCTAGCTGCGGAGACAGTCCCTGTGAGGTCAGGGAGGTGGGTGTGCAGTTTGTCAAAGGGTCGTAGTATTGGACATCACTGCACAAGAGTGTGAAAGTTAGGCCATGAAGAAAGCAGACAGGAAGAAAGGTAATGCCTTTGAAATGTGGTCTTGGAAGAGAGTTTAGAGAGTCCGTGGACCACCCGGAAGCCAAATCTCTGGTTTCTCAATTAAATCACTTCTAGAAGCCAGGTTGACTCAACGGAGGTTATCATGATCTGGCCCCATTCTAAGAGACCCTGGAAAAGTTGGAAGCAGCAGGAAAAGAGGAAGACCCATGATGAGGTGGAGTGTCTCCATGAAGAAGAAAAAGCAGAAGAGTTGGTTTGTATACTCTGCTTTTCACTACCAGATGGAGTCTCAAGGCAGCTTCCATTCACCTTTCCTTCCTCTCCCCACAACAGCCACCCTGGGAGGGAAGTGGTGCTGAGAGAGCTCTGGAAGAACTGCTCAGTGAGAACAGCTCTAACAGGACTGACTTGCCCAAGGTCACCCAGCTGGCTGCATGTGGAGGAGGAGTGGGGAATCAAACCCGACTCCCCAGATTAAAAGCTGCTGCTGTTAACCACGACACCAAGCTGGTTCAAGGAAGCCACGGCTGTCTGTTTGCAAGGCCTGAGTAATCCTGTTTGTGACAGGACCATTTGGGAAGCCGTTAATTCACTGGGTCACCAGAAGGCGGGAAGGAATCAACAGCACTTCACTTAACAACAAAACAAATAAAATGGCATCAGGAAAAGTCTCTTTGCACCAGGGGGCATGAATGCCTTGAGCAGAAGAAGCAGGGCTTTCCCAGGATGGCCCCTTGCCCATGAAATGGCCTTTCCATTGCATCTTACCCAACTCTCTTTTCGGTTCCCAGCCCCCAAAATATATTTTGACAAGGTTTTTTTGAGTGTTTAAAATTGAATCATAGAATCATAGAGTTGGAAGGGGCCATACAGGCCATCTAGTCCCACCCCCTGCTCAACGCAGGATCAGCCCAGAGCATCCTAAAGCACCCAAGAAAAGTGTGTATCCAACCTTTGCTTGAAGACTTCCAGTGAGGGAGAGCTCACCACCTCCTTAGGCAGCCTATTCCACTGCTGAACTACTCTGACTGTGAACGTATTTTTCCTGATATCTAGCCTATATCGTTGTACTTGAAGTTTAAACCCATTACTGCGTGTCCTCTCCTCTGCAGCCAGCAGAAACAGCATCCTGCCCTCCTCCAAGTGACAACCTTTCAAATACTTAAAGAGGGCTATCATGTCCCCTCTCAACCTCCTTTTCTCCAGGCTGAACATTCCCAAGTCCCTCAACCTATCTTCATAGGGCTTGGTCCCTTGGCCCCAGATCATCCTCGTCGCTCTCCTCTGTACCCTTTCAATTTTATCGATGTCCTTCTTGAAGTGAGGCCTCCAGAACTGCACACAGGACTCCAGGTGTGGTCTGACCAGTGCCGTATACAATGGGACTATGACATCTTGTGATTTTGATTGCTCCAAGGACCGGTTGATGAGGGCTCTCTTAGGCAGATCTTTCAGGTTGTTGTTTTTTTTGTCTTGGTCTGTCAAACCTCATGAACAAATGTGACGAACCAGACTTCGATGTTCTTGCGTTCTTCGATTGTTATGCGCTCCGGGGTCAGGGAGTTCACAAATGTGCCAGTTCTGGGTGTTGCTGAATGTCCAGATTAAGTGTCCGTTTCCGCCGGGTGACTGTTGAATCATAGGGTAGCCGGGTCCTTTTCACGCCTGTATTCTTGTCGTTTCTTCGGACTGGAGAACCCCATCATCGGGCTGTTTCCTTGTACCGAAACAAAGATGCCTCAGTGACTGTTCTGGGCGTGTGTGGGTGCCCGTGATCGCTCCCCCTGCCTTCATGTACCTCTGTGCTTTGTTCCCTGGCCATTGTTCATCCCTGCACATACATCTCTGTATGAAAAGGCCTCACAAACATTATGACACAATTGCTTGGTAAAATGACAAGGTCCCCCTGGCAGCCGCCTTCCACCGGTTTGTATCTTCCTGGAAAGGTTCGGTTTACCTTCTCTGAAATGAAAGGCCGCTCTGTTTAAACCAGGATAATCTTCTGACTAATTTCCTCAGGGGGAGGCCTGACCTCGGGGCGACCCTTGGGATTTCAGTGGTCTCCACCAAACCTTTGTTTCCCAAAGGTGTGTCACTGGGGAAGGTTCCTGGGGAAGGCTGGGGTACAGCTTGTGCCCATTAATCCCTGGCCTGGCAGTGCCAAGGAGCAAGGCCGAAGGGCAGGGCTGTGCTGGAGGGGGCTCCGTGGGCAGAGAACTCCTCCTGGCAATGCCCCGTCAGGTGGTAAAGTCAGAGCTGCAGAAGAGCTGGAATCTTTTAAATCCCACTTTTGACTGCCCAAAGCATCTTAGAAGAAGAAGAAGAAGAAGAAGAAGAAGAAGAAGAAGAAGAAGAAGAAGAAGAAGAAGAAGAAGAAGAAGAAGAAGAAGAAGAAGAAGAAGAAGAAATGCGTTTTGGGATTCCCAATAAAATGTAATTTGGTGTTGGCAAATTAGAAGAAGACAAGGAGTTGGCTTTTATACCCTGCTTTTCACTGCCCAAAGGAGTCGCTGACCGGCTTACAATCGCCTTCCCTTCCTCTCCCCACAACAGACACCCTGAGAGGGACATGGGGCTGAGAGAGCCCTGAGAGAACTGCTGGGTCAGAACAGCTCTAAGAAGGCTGTGACGAGCCCAAGGTCACCCACCTGGCTGCACGTGGAGGCAGAGCGGGAATCAGACCTGGTTTGCCAGATTATAAATCACCGCTCTTGAAAATGACCCCAAGCTGGTTTAAGGAACGGCCCCCTATTCACGACAGGACCATGCTGGACCATTTGGGAACCCCTCACTACAGAAGTTCATTTTCTACCCAAAGTTTTTCTCCTCTGCTCCAGTCAAGCAGATTTCATTTTGCATTTGTACCTTTTGCATCCAGACTCCCTTCTTTGCAACACTCTTCCTACCTTCTGACTGGGATATAAGAGGGGAAGATTCCTGTTCCTGCTTGTGCCTGACGAAGGGAGCTTTGACGCTTAGCAGTTTAAGCCCTGGCAATCTGGGTGGCCTTTAAGGTGCTGCTGGACTCAGATTTTTCAGTTCTCCTGCAGACCAACACAAGTTCTGGGATGTCAGGCAGGCTGCTGCTCCTGCCAGCAAACCACTCACGGGGGCATTCCCTACCTCCCCGATCCAGCCAGCCCCCCTTTCGAGATCTAGATAGCTGAGACAAGCAAGCAGGTTGTCACCCCATGCTTCCAAGGATCTTATCCACATCCTTAGACTAAAAGAACCTGAGAAGTATTCCAAAGCTCTGATTGAGCCAGCACCCCGACTCCATCTCACTCTGTCGTTGATAACCGAGGCTCCAAGCTGATACGGATCCAGAAACTTTATCTGCAAAGCACTGAGCAAAATGGCCACAGCGGGCCAATGAGCAGCCAAGAATTGCCAACTTCAGGGTGGGAAATCCCTGGCTATTCCAGGGTGGGAGCCAGGGAGGGCAGGAGCAAGAACGGGGGGCAAGATATCATAGAATCACAGAATCATAGAGTGGGAAGGGGCCATACAGGCCATCTAGTCCAACCCCCTGCTCAATGCAGGATCAGCCCTAAGCATCCTAAAGCAAAAAAGATCTGCTGGGAGAAGAAATATAGCTTGGGGCAGCAAGAGATAAGAAGCCGGAAAATCCAGACCAAGGTGCTAAACTGACAGACAGCTGCAAAAAGGACATCCATTTCCTGCTAGCCCGGCTTTTTTTCCTCTCTTAGGCAGGGGGGCAAAAATCTAGGCCTGAGTGCTGAAGAGACTGGAATTCCTGATGGACATTTGCAGTTCTTGTGGAGAAGGTTCCCCGGCCAACCATCATGGAAGGAACTGCACTGAAAGAATTTTGGTAACTTAGCTGACCTTGATTCAGGTGGGCCGCCATATTGGTCCGAAGCTGAAAAACAAAATTTGAGCCGCCTTTAAAGCCAACAAAGTTTAGTTCAAGGTAGAAGTTTTTGTGTGCATGCATGCTTCGTCGCATACCGTGCATGCACGCGCAATCTTATACCCAGAATAACACTTTGTTGGTCTCAAAGGTGCTATTGGACTCAGACTTAGGTTTCTCCTTGCATTTCACCACATCTGCTGGTCTGTCTCTCTGAGCCATTAAGGCAGGAAAAACATGCAGCTATATACTGGTTAGGGTGTCGTGCCCCTGCTGCCACCTCCTGCCACAGCAACCAGGGCCTGCAGCTGAGCCAGCTCTGGCAGAAGAGAGAGGGGCCTCTGAATGTGCAGCAGGGTAAAGTGGCTCAAGTCAGCCAGGCTCTTCCCATGAGGCATCTTTGGTGCAGCCGCAGATGCATTCCAGCCCTGACAGCTCGCCTGAACGACAAAGACAAAGCAGGAGGGGGTGGTGTTTGAACACCGAAGGAGCCAGAGACTGCAGGCACGCTGTCAAAGTAGATGGGGCCCAGCTGGGATAGCTCCTGGGGAGGATGAGTGAGTCCTCCCCCAGGTGCAGCTAATCAGCTGGGCTGCTTTTAGGAGAGACATCAGCAGCTCTTTGGCGTGGGTGCAATCTATGCAGAAACCCTCCTGTCCGGCTTGGATTCCTTGGTCTGCAAACTTCTGACTCCTGGCACACGGCTTTTGACTACGCACCTGGTAATTGGACTGGCTTTGTTGAATATATGCTTATCTGGACTCTGACCTTGGCCTTCCCTTGACTACTCTTTCCCTCGCCCTTAACTATGCTTGCTTTGATTCCTAACGACTCGGGCTGGACTTTGACTTTGCTTTGGTGTGGACTTCGGCTAGGCTCTGCAGCCCAGGCACCTCCTGCCACTGGGTGTGGCCAGCTAGGGCAGCATACTGGAGTTCAAATCTGGTGAGCCAGGGTTGATTCTGCACTCCCCCACATGCAGCCAGCTGGGTGACCTTGGGCTTGCCACAGCACCGATAGAGCTGTTCTGACCAAGGAGGAATCTCAGGGCTCTCTCAGCCTCCCCTCCCTCACAGGGTGTCTGTTGTGGGGAGAGGAAAGGGAAGGCGAATGGAAGCCGCTTTGAGACTCCTTCGGGTAGAGAAAAGCAGCACGTAAGAACCAACTCTTCTTCCTCTTCAGTAACATCCAGGCTCCTCCTCCTCCTCCTCCTCCTCCTCCTTTCATTCTCATCATTACTCTGCAAGAACATTTCCAGCAGACCAAATGAGGTTTTTTTAGGGGGAAATGCGTTGGTCTTTGACTTGCCAGCCTTCTTGCCTTTTGATGTCTTTCTTCGCTGAGTCACTCTTGGTTCCTTTCTCCAGAAGTGACTCGGAGCAACTTTGTTTTTCTGAATTTCCCCTTTCCCTGCTCCAGCTGTTGTTTATTTCGGAATAGTTTTCCTGGTTGCTGGAGGAGAAGGAACTTAATCAAACAGGCATGGGGAGCCATAGCTGCTTGGAGCAGATTCCGCAAGAGTTCCTTTTCGTCCCTGAGGAGCAGCAGAAGCTGCAGGAGCATCGTATGGCAATTGTTTGGAAGACGTGTCAAGGACCAGGTCTCCAGGAAGAGAAACTGAAGATCTCGGCCAAATTGAGGAGACCACATAGAAAGTTCTAGACCAGCCTTCTCAACTGCGTTACTAACCCAGGGTTACCCCAGAGCAGGGGTAGTCAAACTGTGGCCCTCCAGATGTCCATGGACTACAATTCTCATGAGCCCCTACCAGCAAATGCTGGCAGAGGCTCATGGGAACTGTAGTCCATGGACATCTGCTGGTAGGGACTCATGAGAATTGTAGTCCATGGACATCTGGAAGGCCACAGTTTGACTACCCCTGACCCAGAGCCTTAGAGGGGAGGCGTGAGTTCTGCTCATCTGTCTGGTGTGTGATGGGCCTGTTTAATTCACACACAGTGGAAAAGGGATGGGAGAAGAAGAAGAGTTGGTTCTTATATGCCGCTTTTCTCTACCCAAAGGAGGCTCAAAGTGGCTTCCATTCTCCTTCCCTTTCCTCTCCCCACAACAGACACCCTGTGAGGGAGGGGAGGCTGAGAGAGCCCTGAAATTACTGAAGAAGTGGAGTTGGTTCTTAGATGCCGCTTTTCCCTACCCGAAGGATGCTCAAAGCGGCTTACAGTCGCCTTCCCTTTCCTCTCCCCGCAACAGACACCCTGTGAGGGAGGGGAGGCTGAGAGAGCCCTGAGATTACTGAAGAAGAAGAAGAAGAGTTGGTTCTTATATGCCGCTTCTCTCTACCCGAAGGAGTCTCAAAGCGGCTTACAATCACCTTCCCTTTCCTCTCCCAACAACAGACACCCTGCGAGGTGGGTGAGGCTGAGAGAGAAGAACTGAATCCGCTGCACTCCCCCCATAGGCTCCTTCCCTCCCCTCCCCTCAGAATTTCTTCTCGGAGAAGAAGGGGAAGGAGGGAGGCTGTTGCAAGCAAAGGGGTTTCCAAGCAGGAGAGGACTGTGTCCAAGGCCACAGCTTCTGCCCTCCAAGCGGAAATGAACAATTGCTTTTCACGTCCATCTGCACTTCAAGGCCAGAGGCCCAGACAGCCAGTGATTCACAAATCAACAAGTCCACATTGTCTTGACACTTTATCTTCCACAAAGAACTGAGCGAGATCAAAGGGTGCTGAGAGCTCACAGGGAGATGGATCCGCTCCCACAGTTTTTGGTTCATTGATAGTTTACTCTGCTGCATTCAAATGGGTCGCCCTGTTGGTCTGAAGCAGCACAATAAAATCAGAGTCCAGAGGCACCTTTAGGACCAACAAAGATTTATTCAAGGCGTGAGCTTTCGAGTGCAAGCTCTCTTCGTCAGACTAAGAAGTGACCATCGTAACAGCGGGAATATATAAGCAAAAGTTAATCCTGTTATATTAGTAAACTGTGTCACAGCACCCACATGCAGCCCATGTGGCTGTGGGGGATGCTGTGACACAGTTTCCTCTGCTCTGGTTCAGCCTCACTTGGTCTGTTTAGCCTGGAGTGGAGACGACTAAGAGGGGATCTGAGAACCATCTTCAAGTATTTAAAAGGCTGCCATATGGAGGATGGAGCAGAGTTGTTCTCTCTTGCCCCAGAGAGACGGACCAGAACCAATGGGATGAAATTAATGCAAAAGAAATTCCATCTAAACCTCCGGAAGAAGTTCCTGACAGTCAGAGCGGTTTCCTCAGTGGAACAGGCTTCCTCGGGAGGTGGTGGGTTCTCCATCTTTGGAAATCTTTAAACGGAGGCTGGAGAGCCATCTGATGGAGAGGCCCCATTCTGTGAGGGTTCGAGGGGGGTGGCAGGTGACAGTGGATGAGCGAGAGGGTGGTGAGTGTCCTGCATAGTGCAGGGGGCTGGACTAGATGGCCCTGGAGTTCCCTTCCAACTCTAGGATTCTATGGTTCTAAATTCTGGTTCCGGCCCCGACCTGGTAAAATGAGCTCCCGGACTAGTTGAGGGCCCTGACAGGGCCTGTAAGACAGAACTTTTCCGCCAGGCGTGTGGTTGAGGCTGGGCTAGAAGCGACATGTGTATGAAATTCTTTAATTGCCCTCTTCTAAGGAAAACGGCTGCTGACGACAGCCCACCCCTAGCAGGAAGGGTGCCTCAGGGAGACCCCTTGCCTCAAGTCCAAACTCCCCACAGGCCTGTTACCCTGTCAAAATGGCCCATGGCGCTTCCCTTGTTCCTGGCGACTTTGAGCAGTGCTCCCCTCACCGAAGGATCAGGGTTGGGCTGGCAGCTGTCCGAGGTAATCCGGGGGCTCATTCTGAGTTGCTGCCTTGGAAGGGAGCTTTTGTTGAAGAAATGGAGAGCTGATCATGACAGGAATTCTGCAAGAGATGATGTGGACTCTTGCTGGCTTTTGGGGGGCCCAAATTCTGCCCCCCCCGCCCCCGCCAGCTGCATCCATCAGTTTTCTCCACAACGGTCCCCTTCCTTGTGCACCTGCCCAAAACATGAGACGGAATGGTGGGACTCCTCTGGCAGCAGAAATGCCCACCTGCATAGGTATTTGGATCTGGCCTGTCAGGCGGCTTTTTGAGCAGTTTAAACAGGGCTCTGATTTCACTGCCCATCCCGGAGAGCCAGTTTGGTGGTTAGGAGCTTGGATTTATAATGTGGTGAGCTGGGTTTGATTCCCCACTCCTCTCCCACACGCAGCCAGCTGGGAGACCTTGGGCTAGTCACAGCCCTGATAAAGTTGTTCTGACCCAGCAGTGATATCAGGGCTCTCTCAGCCTCACCCACCCCACAGGGTGTCTGTTGTGGAGAGAGGAAAGGGGCAGGCAAATGTAAGCCACTTTGAGACTCCCTTGGGTAGAGAAGAGCGGCATATAAGAACCAGCTCTCCTTCTTCTTCAGTAATCTCAGGGCTCTCTCAGCCTCCCCTCCCTCACAGGGTGTCTGTTGTGGAGAGAAGAAAGGGAAGGCGACTGAAAGCCGCTTTGAGACTCCTTCGGGTAGAGAAAAGCGTCATATAAGAACCAACTCTTCTTCTTCTTCTTCAGTAATCTCAGGGCCCTCTCAGCCTCCCCTCCCTCACAGGGTGTCTGTTGTGGGGAGAGGAAGGGGAAGGCGAATGGAAGCCGCTTTGAGGACTCCTTCGGGTAGAGAAAAGCGGCATCTAAGAACCAGCTCTTCTTCTTCTTCTCCAGTAATATCAGGGCTCTCTCACCCTCCCCTCCCTCACAGGGTGTCTGTTGTGGGGAGAGGAAAGGGAAGGCGACTGGAAGCCACTTTGAGACTCCTTTGTGTAGAGAAAAGTGGCATATAAGAACCAACTCTTCTTCTCCTTCAGTAATCTCAGGGCTCTCTCAGCCTCCCCTCCCTCCCAGGGTGTCTGTTGTGGGGAGAGGAAAGGGAAGGCGACTGGAAGCCGCTTTGAGCCTCCTTCGGGTAGGGAAAAGCGGCATATAAGAACCAACTCTCCTTCTTCAGTAATCTCAGGGCTCTCTCAGCCTCCCCTCCCTCACAGGGTGTCTGTTGTGGGGAGAGGAAAGGGAAGGCGACTGGAAGCCACTTTGAGACTCCTTTGTGTAGAGAAAAGTGGCATATAAGAACCAACTCTTCTTCTCCTTCAGTAATCTCAGGGCTCTCTCAGCCTCCCCTCCCTCACAGGGTGTCTGTTGTGGGGAGAGGAGGGAAGGCGACTGGAAGCCGCTTTGAGCCTCCTTCGGGTAGAGAAAAGCGGCATATAAGAACCAACTCTTCTTCTTCTGTAATCTCAGGGCTCTCTCAGCCTCCCCTCCCTCACAGGGTGTCTGTTGTGGGGAGAGGAAGGGAAGGCGACTGGAAGCCGCTTTGAGCCTCCTTCGGGTAGAGAAAAGCGGCATATAAGAACCAAGTCCTTCTTCTCCTTCAGTAATCTCAGGGCTCTCTCAGCCTCCCCTCCCTCACAGGGTGTCTGTTGTGGGGAGAGGAAAGGGAAGGCGACTGGAAGCCGCTTTGAACCTCCTTCGGGTAGAGAAAAGCGGCATCTAAGAACCAACTCTTCTTCTTCAGTAATCTCAGGGCTCTCTCAGCCTCCCCTCCCTCACAGGGTGTCTGTTGTGGGGAGAGGAAAGGGAAGGCGACTGGAAGCTGCTTTGAGCCTCCTTCGGGTAGAGAAAAGCGGCATATAAGAACCAACTCTTCTTCTCCTTCAGTAATCTCAGGGCTCTCTCAGCCTCCCCTCCCTCGCAGGGTGTCTGTTGCTCTTTGTGATAAAGTGGTCCTTCATCAGAACTGATGCCTCAGATTATAGGAACGGGCTTGTCCTGATGCAAGAGTGGGTGGGAACCAAACATCCCATCCCACATCTCAGTAGGAAACGCCTTCCTCAGGGGAGGAACCTGCCCCCTGTGCAGGAGCCGTGTTTTTGCCCTCCAGAAACTTAGGCCTTATTTTGGGGGCAGTGTACCCTCTTGCCTGACTACCCATCCCTACAATGGCTGCAGTTGACGCAGAATTCAAATACAAAACTGCAGAGTTGGTCTTGGAAGAATCAGTTGTTCAACATGATTGAACATGTTGGACATGAAAATTGGAAACTCTGCTGGACGTGACAGACCTCTGTCTAAGGAAGCTAGCTAAGACTACAACCACTGAGATAACTGGTCTTATTTTTCAAAAAAGAATCACGTTTGTAGCCCTTGTTGTTAAATAATCAGATTATTAATCAGAAAGGGCTGCTTGGGAGGGGGGACTCCGTAGTGTTATATTCCCTGCCTCAAATCTCACCTGCGCCCAGCTCCACACTGAAAGTATCCAGGTATTTCCCAGTCCAGAGCTGGAAACCGTAATGCCACTTAACGCTTATGACTGTAACAACAAGGTATGCTTGGTCCCGATGTGTGCCTCCTTTGTGTTGCAAATATTCTAATACATTGGGTGACAAATAGTTTTCCGCTCCTTAAAGGCACTCAGGCTCTGCTTCCTGAGGTGGCTGCTTCCTTCTTCCCGATGCCCTGTGACCCAGATCCACAGATCCAGGATGCACACCTGCAGGTGGAAAACCTCCAAACAGTCATCGGGGACTACTCATCAAGTTTGCAGATGACACCAAATTGGGAGGACTGGCAAATACTCCGGAAGATAGAGACAGAGTTCAACGAGATCTGAACACAATGGAAAAAATGGGCAAATGAGAACAAGATGCAATTTAATAAAGATAAGTGTAAAGTTCTGCATCTGGGTCAGAAAAATGAAAAAGCATGCCTACTGGATGGGGGGATACGCTTCTAGGTAGCACTGTGTGTGAACGAGACCTTGGGGTACTTGTGGATTGTAAACTAAACATGAGCAGGCAGTGTGATGCAGCGGTAAAAAAAGGCAAATGCCATTTTGGGGCTGTATCAACAGAGGCATCACATCAAAATCACAAGATGTCATAGTCCCCTTGTATACGGCACTGGTCAGACCACACCTGGAGTACTGTGTGCAGTTTCTGGAGGCCTCACTTCAAGAAGGACGTCGATAAAATTGAAAGGGTACAGAGGAGAGCGACGAAGATGATCTGGGGCCAAGGGATCAAGCCCTATGAAGATAGGTTGAGGGACTTGGGAATGTTCAGCCTGGAGAAAAGGAGGTTGAGAGGGGACATGATAGCCCTCTTTAAGTATTTGAAAGGTTGTCACTTGGAGGAGGGCAGGATGCTGTTTCTGTTGGCTGCAGAGGAGAGGACACGCAGTAAATGGGTTTAAACTTCAAGTACAACGACATAGGCTAGATATCAGGAAATAATTTTCACAGTCAGAGTAGTTTCAGCAGTGGAATAGGCTGCCTAAAGAGGTGGTGAGCTCTTCATTTTTCTGACCCAGATGAAGAACTTACACTTATCTTTATTAAATTGCATCTTGTTCTCATTTGCCCATTTTTCCATTGTGTTCAGATCTCGTTGAACTCTGTCTCTATCTTCCGGAATATTTGCCAGTCCTCCCAATTTGGTGTCATCTGCAAACTTGATGAGTAGTTCCTCCACCCCCTCATCTAGGTCATTAATAAATATGTTAAAAAGTACCGGGCCGAGCACCGAGCCCTGAGGTACCCCGCTACTCACCTCTCTCCAGTCTGATGAAACACCATTGACAACAACTCTTTGAGTGCGGTTCTCTAACCAATTCCCTATCCACCTAACTATCTGAAAATCCAGATTGCAGTCCTTCAACTTATCTATCAGAACATCATGGGGAACCTTGTCAAAAGCTTTACTAAAATCCAAGTAAATGACATCAACCAAATTTCCACAATCCAGCAAACCTGTTACTTGGTCAAAAAAGGAAACCAGGTTGGTCTGGCAAGACCTGTTGGAGACAAATCCATGCTGACTTCCTTGGATCACCAAATTGTCCTCCAAATGTTTGCAGATCGCTCCCTTTAATATCTGCTCCATTATCTTCCCCACAACAGAGGTCAGACTCACTGGTCTGTAGTTTCCTGGGTCATCCTTCCTCCCTTTTTTGAAGATCGGAATAACGTTTGCTCTCTTCCAGTCCTCCGGGACATCTCCAGTCCTTAAAGACGTTCTGAAGATGATGGACAAGGGCTGTGCAAGTTCTCTGGAAAGTTCTTTGAGTACTCTCGGGTGCATTTCATCTGGACCAGGGGATTTGAACTCATCCAGTGCAGCTAAATGCCTCTCGACAACCTCTCTATCCATGTTAACCTGCCACCCAGACACTGTCCTTTGGCTACAGCCATCTCTAGACGTGCCTAAACACTTTGACCTGTGGGAAAAAACAGATGTAAAATAGGCACTAAGCCTTTCTGCTTTCTCTGCATCTTCCATTAGAGTTTGTCCATCCGCACCCAACAGTGGGCCTATTGCCTTCTTTACGTTTGCTCCTCACATAACTGAAAAATCTTTTCTTGTTACAATGGGCTTCCCTGGCCAATCTTAGCTCACTCTCAGCTTTGGCCTTTCTTATGATTGATCTACAGTGCCTAGTAACCTGTAGGTACTCTTCTTTAGAGCTCTGTCCTTCCCTCCATTTCCTGAACATTTTCCTTTTCTTTCTTAGTTCCTCTTGAAGTTCTCTGTTCATCCAAATAGGCTTCTTAGAGCTCCTGCAGTGCTTTCGTCTTTCTGGGATAGTCATTGATTGAGCATGCAATAGCTCTTGTTTGAGTAGCGCCCACCCTTCACATGCTCCCTTCCCTTCCAGCATTCTCGTCCATGGTATGACACTCATCATGTCTCTGAATTTATTAAAGTTTGTCCTACGAAAATCCAACATCCACGTCTGGCTACAAGCTTCCTTGGCTCCCCATCTCAAAAGGAATTCTATGAGGACATGGTCACTTCCCCCTAGGGTCCCCACCTCCTTCACCCCATCCACCAACTCTTGCCTGTTGGTCAGTATTAAGTCCAGTATGGCTGACCCTCTTGTGGGTTCATCTACCATTTGATAAATGAAATTGTCAGCCAGGCAGGTCAGAAACTTGCAAGACTGAGGATGCTTTGCAGAGTTTGTTTCCCAGCACACATCTGGGAAATTGAAGTCACCCATGATGACAAGGTCCTGCCGTTTGGATATTTTCTCAAGCTGCTCACAAAGTGCAGCATCCACATCCTCTCGTTGGTCAGGCGGTCGATAGCAGACACCAACCACCACACTGTTTGTTTTCCCCTCGCTTATTTTCACCCAGTAAAATGTTTTCCCCTCGCTTATTTTCACCACTGTAGATATGCTCTCCTCCACTAGAATTTCCTGACAGGTAAGCCCTTTCCTCACATACAGTGCCACTCCTCCACCTCTTCGATCTATTCTGTTTTTTCTGAACAGTTCATATCCATCCACCATTACATTCCAGTCATGAGAATCATTCCACCAAGTTTCTGTGATGCCTACTAGATCATACCTTTCCATCAGCATGAGAAGTTCCAGCTCTTCCTTTTTATTGCCCATGCTTCGGGCGTGAGTATAAAGACATCTGAATCCTTTTACTTTTGGTTCCCTATGAGCTGGCCTTGCCGGTTGGGCTGCCTCCGATCGTTTTCCTTCCATACACTCCCTATGATGATCGTCTCCTTCCCCTAGTGGCTTCAGTTTAAAGCTCTCCTGATGAATCTCCCCAGGTTCCTGCCAAACACATTCTTCCCCAGTTTCGATAAGTGCAGTCCATCAGGTGCTAGTAGGCCTTCCTCAAGAAAGCCTATCCCATGGTCTCAGAAACCAAATCTCTCCTGCCGGCACCAACTACGCAGCCAGTGATTCACCTCCATTATCTTCCTCTCCCGACGCATTCCTCTTCCCTTGACAGGCAAGATTGAAGAGAATACCACTTGTGCCCCCATTTGCTTGAGCTTCCTCCCCAGATCTTGATAGTCTTTTTTAATAGGAGCGATGGTATTCAGGGCCATGTCATTTGTTCCCACATGGCCCATCACAAATGGGTAGCGATCCGTAGATTTGAGGAGTTTGGGCAGCCGTTCTGAAACATCTTTAATTTTCGCCCCTGGCAGGCAACACACGTCTCGGGTTAGGGGGTCGGGCCCAGCCACATGGCGATCCATTCCTCTTAGCAGGGAGTCTCCAATTACCAGTACTCTCCTTTTTTTTTTTTTCTCAACTCCATTTCCTTCTATCCCCGTGGCCTCTTCCCTTTGTCTTGGACTTTGTCTAATAAAAGAACATTTCCTTTTATACTCTGCTTAAAAATCTCCCAAGATGGAGAACCCACCAACTCCCGAGGAAGCCTGTTCCACTGAGGAACCGCTCTGACTGTCAGGACTTGATCCTGCAAGAAACTTGGAATCCAGCACTGATCACATTGTACTTCAAGAAAACAAGAATGGACCAGGATCAAGTTGAAACCTCACAGTGCTACCAAGTCCAATAAACAAATGTACTTTGATTCTAATTGTAAAAGAGTCTTTCTTGGGTGGTCCCTAGGTTTCAAAATGTTTTGGTTAAATATGTGAATAACCAAATACCTTAGATCATTTATTTCCCATTCTTTCCCCATGCAGTGCTATGTGAGTGGAGCCTCCATAACCTAATTACGTATACATGATCAAGTCTCTAAGATTTACGCACGTCTGAGCGTCCGTAGAGACCTCCTGTGTCTCTCCTTTGAAAAATTCTTCAAAATATTCTTTAAAAACTGGATTGGTCAGCTGGCTTCTGGTATTTCAGATGACGAGCCATTATTATTAATAATAATAATATTATTATTGCCTTCACTACATCTCAATGCCTCTTTCCGAACTTTCAAAAATACATTGTTTTTGTGAATGTAGGAAGGTGGGTGAATCATGTTTTTGAACATTCATTAAAGACTCATAGGCAATGTTAGATTTTTGCATGTTTACTTGGCATTACATTTTTCTAACCGTTTGTTCTGTTATTGCAGGTCTGAGTGGCTTGGAAAATATTTCCTGAAATGTGATCTTGTCGCTGGCATCTCCTTGCCACTGTTTTGGGCTCTGCAATCAAACATCTTGCGACACAGCAGAGGTATGATTTTGTCAAAAGGCTGATGACAGTATTCTGAGTTTGTAAATTATGGCAAATTGCTAGGATAGAGTTTGCTGTTTCGTGAGAACGAACATTTCGTTATTTAAAACTGCTGTGAAACACTCTGTAAAACCGCAGTTAAATTGACACCAGCTCTTTCATTCCTTAAAACAGCCTTTCTCAACTTTTTTACCATTGAGAACCCCCTGGAATATTCTTCAGGCCTCAAGAAACCCCAGAGCAGGGGTAGTCAAACGGCGGCCCTCCAGATGTCCCCGGACTACAATTCCCACAAGCCCCTGCCAGCATTCGCTGGCAGGGGCTTGTGGGAATTGTAGTCCGTGGACATCTGTAGGGCCGCAGTTTGACTACCCCTGCCCCAGAGGGTGCACAATGGTTGGGAAGCAGGGTACATGCCCTCCCGGTGTCCTTCCCCTTCCCACCCCCTCCAGGCTCATCATTGGCCATTTGGGGAGAGGGGTGGGTGAGTCAACATGACCATATAGTGCCATATCTGTTCCACTTAATATTTCTGGTAAGGACTTCGAGGAGGAGTGTGTCTCATGGCTAAGCTGACCAGGCGTCCGGAATCTAGCGGGACACTCACGCCTTCAAGCGGAAAGTCCCGCATCCTGCCAGAGTCTCCAAAAGTCCCGCCTCCTCCTTCCTCTGTAGGGAAATGTCGTTCCTTTTTTGCTCCTCCTGCCCTCCATTTTCTCCTTGCCTACGACTCAGATTTGCGCATGCCCTTTGCCCCTACCCCTGCCCCTGCCCCGCTTCTCTCTTCCGGCACTAGGCTTTTAGAATCATAGAATCATAGAATCATAGAGTTGGAAGGGGCCATACAGGCCATCTAGTCCAACCCCCTGCTCAACGCAGGATCAGCCCTAAGCATCCTAAAGCTTCCAGCCTGCCACTGGATAACAGAGCAGAGGGGTGGAGCAAGAACTGGAGTTTGATTGGCAGCGGCGCTGTCTTTACAGGGTGGCAATTTTTGATGCAGTTGCTCTGCTCCGGTGGTTAGTTTCATAGACTCCTAGAATCCTAGAGTGGGAAGGGGCCACAAAGGCCATCTAGCCCAACCCCCTGCTCAACGCAGGATCAGCCCTAAGCATCCTAAAGCAAGGGAGGGAAAGGGGGATTCTTCCCCCAGTGAAGCCACAACTGGCCCTGCAAAGTGGGGATGCTCGAGGCACCGGGAGGCGGCGGGTCACGCACCTTCGCTCTGCACATGTGGAGAAGGGTTCTCTGTCCGGCTGTCCTGTTGCCTGTTCATGTGTCAAAGAGGAAGGAGGAGAGAAGAAGCCTTGGCCCTCTGCCTGCCTCGGGGGGGGGGGGAAGCCGACTCGAAAGTTGGCGTTGCTCTCGCTAAACAAGTGCCAAGGTGCCCGCGGAACTCTTGCCTGGCCTCCCCAAAGCGACCTGTCGCTGGAGCGATCTGATCCCGCACAGCCTGGCCACAGCACCGCACCCGCAAACTTCCCAGCCTTCCATGCCTTTAGACACACACACACACACAAGCACACACGCCCGCCCATGCGTCTTCGGGGGGGTATTAACACGGCCCCGACTTCTCCCCATGTCATGTCGCGAATCATCTTCTCTTCATGCATTGAGAAGAAAGGAGCAGCCCACACACATCAGGATTGTTTTGCTGTGCACAGAAGACCCCCCCCCTCCCCAGGGCACTTTCAGCAGCAACCTCATAGAATCACAGAACCATAGAGTTGGAAGGGTCCATAGAGGCCATCTAGTCCAACCCCCTGCTCAACGCAGGATCAGCCCTAAGCATCCTAAAGCATCCAAGAAAAGTGTGTATCCAACCTTTGCTTGAAGACTGCCAGTGAGGGGGAGCTCACCACCTCCTTAGGCAGCCTATTCCACTGCTGAACTACTCTGACTGTGAAAAAAAAATTTTTTTTTCAAGAGTTCCCTTTCTATCTCCCCCCCCCCCCATTCTCACTTGCCCCTCTGAGAGTGGGGGAGTAAGAGGGGGCTGGAAAGAATGACTCATCTCAATAGATCCAGGCATATTCTGCTTCTCGGCTGCTGGCATGGGGGGGGGGGGGGTCGCTCCGATGGAGGCCAAGCAGGCACACCAGCCGCCCCGCAACCCGCTGCCTTTCGACCACCAAGGTACTGGGAGGGGAGGGAAGCAAAGTCTGGGAGGCTGGAGGGCGGGCAAGGGTGTCCTGCTTAGCCAGTATTACAATCTCGTCACCTTACTCTTGGCTTAAGTGCAACACAGCGCTTAACACCCACCCAGGGCAGCCATCCTGCCCCTGAGTACCACCTCCTCCAACCCGCTTGCCTGTCTGTCCAGTGGCCAGCCAATCACCTTCCATCCCCCACCCTTGACCACCCCCTCCTCCTTCCACTTCCCACCTCCTGAGGCAGCCCCTTCTCCTGCTGAACTAGTCTCCTAGAATCCTAGAGGGGGAAGGGGCCATAGAGGCCATCCAGTCCCACCCCATGCTCAGTGCAGGATCAGCCTCCAGCATCCAGGAGAAGGATCTGTCCAGCCGCTGCTTGAAAACGGCCAGTGAAGGGGAGCTCCCCACCTCCTGAGGCAGCCCCTTCCACTGCTGAACTACGCAGACTGGGAGATTCCCCCCCCCCGCCCCAATATCTAGCCAGTACACTTCTCCACGTAGTTTAAAACTATTCCTGCGGTTCTTATCCTCTGCTGCCAACAGGAACCTTTCCCTGCCCTCCTCTACCTCTCAGATACTTCAAGAGAGCCATCCTGTCCCCTCTCAAGCTCCTCTTCTCCAGGCTGAAGAAATTGCACCCCCTGTCTGTCTGAATCTCTGCAGGAAAGCCAAACTGACAAAATACCTTAACTAAGGCATCTGTCACTGCTGGGCCATCAGCTTGAGGGTACCTGGTCACATGGTCAACCAGAGCTCGAATGAACTTTATTCCTCTCTGGGTTCGTTTTTGGAAAGGTTCAACGATATCACTGCCCACTCATAGCAAGGCCTATAGTAGGAAGGGGCCGGAGAGCTGCCCTGGCTTTGCATCCACTTATGTAGACCTCCAGAGTCATCTAGTCCAACCCCCTGCACAGTGCTATATTACAATATTCCATCACACATCCTGGGCTAATCTGGGCAAGTAAAAATTAAACAGAAGTCTAGTCTAGTTGATTCCACCTGGATTGTCATGGGTTTCACAAATCTTTCATGGAACTACAAGCTTGTGTCTCAGCTATTTCCTCCTCTGAGCCAACACTAGGCTCCCTGCCATCTGGGATTCCCAGGTAATCTTCACGCCCTACCTCCACCTCCACAGTCTGCTCTTCATGGAAGCCAGACAGATCTAAGGCCTCGCTAAGAAAATCTACAGCCTCCTGCTGCACCTGGGTGGAACTACATGATCTCTCCTTTCGGGAGATCTGTCATAGAATCCTATAATCCTATAATCATAGAGTTGGAAGGGCCCTCCTGGGTCATCTAGTCCAACCCCCTGCACTATGCAGGACACCCACAACCCTCTCGCTCATCCACTGTCACCTGCCACCCCCTTGAGCCTTCACAGAATCAGCCTCTCTGTCAGATGGCTCTCCAGCCTCTGCTTAAAAATCTCCAAAGATGGAGAACCCACCACCTCCCGAGGAAGCCCGTTCCACTGAGAAACCGCTCTCACTGTCAGGAACTTCTTCCGGATGTTTAGACGGAATTTAGAATCATAGAATCCTAGAGTGGGAAGGGACCTCCTGGGTCATCTAGTCCAACCCCCTGTTCTATGTAGGACACTCACAACTACCTGCCTACCCACAGTGACCCCAATTCCATGCCCAAGTGATCCCCCCCACCGCCAAATTCCCCCATAGCAGAATTTGAAAAAAATTATCGAAAACTTTTAACTTTAGCATTATTTGGCACATAGATTGTTGCTAACATGCACACTTTACCTTCAGGGAGTCTCAGTTTTAGGATTAGTGATTTTCCTTTCTTGTCTTTTAATTCATCCAGGTCTTTTAATTGTGGATTGTTTATATAAATGGCTACTGCAGACTACGTTTTTCGTTAATTAATGTACATGTTTCTTCTTCATATGAGTTTCTTGTAGGCATAATATATCTGCATTTTGCTTTTTAAGTTGGTTTGTTTGTTTTGTGGAAAAGTTCATAGAATCATAGGATCATAGTTGGAAGGGACCTGCAGTGTCATCTAGTCCAACCCCCTGCACAATTTAGGAACTCACAATTACCTGCCCACCCACAGGGACCCCAATTCTATGTCTAGATGAATAAAGTTCAACCAAGCAATTCTGGGGAAACAGAAAACAACTCCATCCTCTGTGATAGCCGTTCATGTACTTGAAGATGGTGATCAGATCCCCTCTCAGTCGTCTCCTCTCCAGGCTAAACAGACCAAGCTCCCCCAACCTTTCCTCCTACGTCTTGGTCTCGAAACCCCACACAATCTTTGTTGCTCTCCTCTGGACACGTTCCAGTTTGTCTACCTCCCTCTTCAATTAGGGTGACCAAAACCGAACACAGGACTCCAAGTGAGGCTGAACCAGAGCAGAGTAAAGCGGTACCATCACCTCCCGTGATCTGGACACGATACTCCGTTTGATACAGCCCAAAATCCCATTTGCCTTTTTAGCCACCGAGTCCCACTGCTGACTCACGTTCAATGTATTGTCTACTAAGACTCCTAGATCCTTTTCACACATGCTACTGCCAAGACAAGTCCTCCCCCCCATCCTATAGTGATGCATTTGATTTTTTCCCACCTAAATGCAGAACTTTACATTTCTCACTATTGAAATTCATTTTAGCCCAGTTTTCTAGCCCGTCAAGATCCTCCTGTATCTGATTCTGCAAAGCACCCTTTGCAGTCTCCCTTAATATTTCCTGGTGGTGTTTTTATTTTATCTGTTTTGTTCCAATGTTGATGCCACTTCTGAACTCTTAGGTAAAATTTGCTTTGTGTTGCTTGAAGATTTTCCTTCAGGTCTTCCACTTGTGCTTCTTCATCCAGAAGCCTGGCTTCCTCTTGTTTTGATTACTTTCCTTTGTTTCCATACATAGATTCAGTAGAGCAGGGGTAGTCAACCTGTGGACCTCCAGATGTTCATGGACTACAATTCCCATGAGCCCATGCCAGCGTTTGCTCGCAGGGGCTCATGGGAATTGTAGTCCATGAACATCTGGAGGACCAGAGGTTGACTACCCCTGCAGTAGAGGAGGAGGGAAGAAAGAGAGAAAAATGGGGAAACAAATGAACCACAGAAGAATAAGAGAAAAACGGGGTTTCGTATTATGTATTACTGGAGTGGCGGGCTATAAATCAAAGTAATAATAATAATAATAATTAAATATTAAAAACATATTGGCGGAGGGGGGAATGATGAAAAGCCATTAAAAAGGGAGGAAAGGAAGAACATTTCCTTTTATTCATGAAAGCTCTTGCCTTGAATAAATCTTCTTTGGTCTTAAAGACGCTATTGGACACTGATTTTGCTGGCTCTTAAAAGTCAGTATACGTCTGTTATAACTCACCCAAAGTAGACACAAGAATAAACAATGGCTCTCTGCAGGGGAGGGGCCTGCGTTTGGTGTCTTAGTACCTGCAACCTGCCTGCCTACACCAGCCTTATCTCCCGCCCAAACACAGACCACTTTGATCCCGCCAGGGATTGTTTCTTCTTTGTGAATAGCGGCCTGTTCTTGTGGGAACAGATCGCAAGTATAATCTGCCTGGGACGGAGAGATTAGCACTAACTCCCTGGACCACACACCGTTCTGCTGAGTCTGGCCTTCTCCACAGCGCTGGCCGTGTTGTTGACACTCGGTTGTCAAGGCAGTTTTCAAAAAGGGCTTTGGTGCAAAGGGGGTTACGGCTTTTAAAGGCCAGTGGCTTGCAGATTCGACAAATAAAAATGTAAAAGGCAGGAGAAAGTGGAGAGCGCGGGTGTCGGAGACAGGCTGCAGGCAGAATGCACCCAGCCTGTTTAGTTTGACGTGGGTCACTTGCCTTCCATCGTATCCCCCTGTATCCCCCTGGGTTTTTTTTTTTTTTTTGCAACAACCTGGTTAGTGGTGGCTTTTGTGACTGAAGAGTGGACTGTAAAGCAACTGATACCATGGCTGATAAAGGCCCGTCTCTCTGCATTTCCTGGTTGCACTGCCCCTGTTACCCAACCTGCATCTGCGAAGGTAGTCCGGAAAGATTAAAACTCCCAAGAGTTTCCCAACCCACATCTGACACACACACACACACACACACACACACACACACACCAGTGGCCAGAAGGGACTTAGCTACCTTAATCATTTGATAGGTCTCCAGGTCCAACCTGGAGGCTGGCAACCCTATGCTCCGATCAGTTTGCTGGTCCAGGGTTGGGAAGGAGATTTGGGGAAAGGAGACAGGAAAGGGGGAGGTTTGGGGAGGGGGAGGGCCTCAGGGGTCAAATACCACGGGGTCCACCTTCCCAAGCGGCCATTGTCTCCAGGTGAGCTGATCCCTGTCACCTGGAGATCAGCCGGGATAGTGGGAGAGCTCCACCTGCAGGTTGGCAGCAACCGGGGAGCAGGCCTGCCCCACAACCAAGCCCGTTCCCGTTGCCCTCTTTGCTGCAGCCCAGGTCCGAGCTCAGTGGCTCTGTGGCTCTGCCAGCCCAACAGGTAGAGCCCCCCGCCTTGACTCCCCTTCCCCAGGTCTGCTGGGGGCTCCCCGGGCAGCAGCCCCCCACCCCCTCTGGGCCGGAAGTCACCCAGTGAATCAAAGGGCGGGTGTGCCTCGGTTGCTGCCTCTGGGCTCCTTCTGCACCCAGGGGATCACGTACTTCACTTCAGGAGCACAGCAAAAGCCTTATCCAACAAGTGCAGCTTGATCCTGTCAGATCCTGGAAGCTAAGCAGGGTCAGCCCTGATCAGTATTCGGGGGGGGGGGGGGAGACCAGCAAGGAATTCTAGGATTGTGCGGCAGAGGAAGGCAGGGACAAAGTACTCCCGTGTGCCTCCTGTCCTGTCCTGGATCACCCAGGCTGGGCTGGTCTCTTCAGATCTCCGGTCAGTGCTTGGACGGGAGACCCCCCCCCCCCCGGAGGCAGGCCACGGCAGACCTCCTCTGACCGTCTCATGCCTTGGAAACCCCACAGAGTCACTAAAAGTCTCCTGCAACTTGAGGGCACCCCTGCCCACTGCGGCACCACACTGACGCAGCTCTGTGCCAATAAAGGTATTGTGTGTGTGTGTGATTAAGACGTTTATTGGAAATCTTTCTGGAATCCACTGCAGAAGGAAAGTCAAGCCGCCAGACGTGCCGGTTGTGCGTCTGCCAAGGCCGCCTGGCAGGTCTCCGCTTCTAGAAGGATTTCACAACAGCCCCTCTGCCCTTTCCTAACCAGCCGTGCCTCTGGTTGGCCCGTCTGCTTGTTTGTTTGCTTGCTTGCTTGAGTCGCCCTGCGAACGGATCCCGAACGCCATCCGACGTCCGTTTTGGGGAAGCGGCAGGAGCCGCCGAAGCCGAGCGAGCGTCTTCAGAGTGGGGGGGGGGGGGGGAGAGGGCCTGTCGGGAAGCTGAGGAGCTCTCCTGCCTGCGGTTTTGGGGGGTGGCTCTGGAGCAGGGCGTGCCCCCGACGTCAAGGCGGTGACTCAGTTCTTGCTGCAAGGCTCCAACCCCCAGAGCGTCCCGCCGGTTATAAAAGGCCTCAGAGGGGTGGAGGCAGCACTCGAGCAGTCCGAAGAGGAAGAGGAAGAGGGACCGTCTGGGCAGGAGACGAAGGCAAGAGGATGAAGGTGCTTCTGAGCCTCCTGGCCTCCTGGCTGGTGCTGACCACCGCGACCACCCTGGTGCCCGAAGGTGAGTCTAAGGAGGAGAGACGTTTCCTTCTCGACGGAGGGCAAGCCAAGCGTTGGGCTGCTGGAGAGACGGGCAGAGCTGTGGGGCAGAACGTGCTCTGGCAGCGCAGCGCGTGTGCCGGATTGCAGCTAACGACACGTCGGGGCCGGCATGGGTGACGCCATCGCGAACGTGGGCCTGTGCCAAATTCCTGCCAAGTGGGGTGCCGGGCGGGCAACAGAGGCCTGGCTCGGTGGCAGAGCCCTAGGTTTGCCTGTCCCAGGCCCTGGGTGCAATCCGAGCCCTGGCCCCCGAAAGGACCTTCTCAGGAAGCTTGTGTTGGTCTGTAGGTGAAGAGCCGGGTTCGAGTCCAGAAGCCCCTTAGAGAGCCACACGTTTTGGCAGGAGCTAACCTTTCAAAGCTCCCTTGGCATCCAAAAGAGGCATCTTTGACTTCCAATATCTTTTGCCCCCAAAATCTGCGTCTCTGAGGTGCTGCTGGACTCGAACCTAGGACCTTCTCAGGCGCCAAGAGCTGGGAGAGCTGTTTCTCCGCCTGAGACGCTGGAGAGGGGCTGCCGGTCTGACTGCCATGGGTCAAGGGCAGCTCTGACTCCCATGGGTCAAGGTTCTCACCAACCTCACAGGGTTGTTGTGAAGAAACCAGCTCTACTGGGAAGCATTCCTTCCAGCCTGGAAGCTCTAGTGTAGGGAGAGGAAACCTGGGGAAGGGTCCCGCACCACGTCCTGGCCACCACCTTACTTTTTGTCACCCTCCGTCCTCACCATTGTAGGAATACGACACCGAGAGCCAGTATCGGGTAGGGGTCCGAGTGTCAGGCCAGGATCTGGACGAACCAGGTTCAAATCCCTTCTCTGCCACAGGACTTTGCAGGGTCAGACACTCTCAGCCTCTCCTACCTTGCAGGCTTGTTGGGAGGATGAAACGGAGGAGGGAAGAATTAAAAAGCCGAAGAAATAAGAATGATGTAAGAATTATGTAAGCCACTTTGGGCACCCATTGGCGAGAAAGGCTGGGTGTAAATAAACAAAAAAAAAAGGAATGCATGCAGGGCTTAGCCGCTTCATTGCAAAAATCCGGTGGCTCTTGAGGCCCTGTCATTTTACGGTCTCTGCCTTTTAGACTGACAGAGATCTCTGGCTAATCTCTGGGTGTAGAGCTGGACGCACTTGGGCAGTTACTCACATTCAGTTAATTCTCAGCTTGGTTTCCTGCCTTGGTGTTTGTGGCAGGATATTCCTGTCCCTTGGCCTGTCTTGCTCCTTACCTGTCTGCAGGGGTTCTCTTTCCTGAGCGGCGCAGGTGAAATAATTTATTTATTTATTTTATTTTTTATTTATTTAGATTTATATACCGCCCTCCCCGAAGGCTCAGGGCGGTTTACATTAAAACTAATCAACGATACATGAAACAGTCTTCGTTAAAACATACAGTAAATAATAACAGTGGTTGTAACCATATAACAGAATAATGTAACAGTATAACAGTATAATAAAATAATATAACGATGGAACGGTGCAATACCACAACAGGTCCAGAGCGCTCTGGTGGAGTTCTGGGAGGAAGGGGGGAGATGGGGGGGAGGGGGGGAGCGGGGGCCCTTCGTTCGTTGTTGGTTATATATCTGGTCTCAACCAAATGCCTGGTGGAGGAGCTCCTTTTTGCAGGCCCTGCGGAACTGTTTAAGCTCCGTCAGGGCCCTGATCTCCTCCGGGAGCTCATTCCACCAGGTGGGGGCCAGTACAGAGAATGCTCTGGCCCTGGTCGAGACCAGGCGGACTTCTTTAGGGCCAGGGACCATTAGCCGGTTGGTGGCGGTGGAGCGCAGAGCTCTTTTAGGGGCATAGGCAGGGAGGCGGTCCCTCAGGTACACTGGGCCCTGACCGTGAATGGCCTTGAAGGTAATTACCAGAACCTTTAGTCTGATCCGGAATTCAACTGGCAACCACTGCAGTTGGTGGAGAATGGGCCGGATGTGGGACCTCCACGGTGTTGCTGTGAGGATCCTGGCCGCTGCGTTTTGGACCAGCTGTAGTTTCCGGGTCAAGGCTAAGGGCAGGCCTGCGTAGAGCGAGTTACAGAAGTCCAGTCTAGAGGTGACCGTCGCATGGATCACTGTGGATCACTTCACAGCAATAATTTTGTCTGGGCTGCCTCTTGGATCCCCAAACTGTTTACATGTTCAACTCCTGCTATCTGCAGCTGATAGCGTTGACGGCTGGAGCTCTGCGGGCCAAACGGAGTTCCAAGCCTTTTATTACGGCTGGCCCAGTTGGCGGAATTGTTCCTGTTGGTGTGCTGTGCTTAGCTTTAATTGGAACAATACGCCATTGCTTTTTGGACTACGGAGTGTATTTACCAAGCTCTCTCGCGCTCTTCGAGTCTCCTGTATCCTCACAGAGGGAGAGAGACCCTCTCTGGCTTTTGGAGCATACTCAAAATAATTCCTTCCAAAAAGGCCAAGATTTCCAACAGAGGGTAAATTCTGGAGGCCTGTCGCATGGAGTATTGCACAGAGACCATAAAGGAGGTGGCCTTTTGACTCCTCCGGCTTGGTGTCATGGTTATGAGCAGTGGCCTCTGATCTGGAAAACCGGGGATGATCCCCCACTCCTCCACATGCAGCCAGCTGGGTGAACTTGGGCCAGTCCCAGTGATAGCCAAGGGTCGATATGGATCTTTAGGGTAGCTTTGCCTGGTGTGAAGCATTGCCCAATTAATTACGCCAGCTGGAAAACCTTGATGTATTTTGCATTTATTGTAGTAAATAGGAGAACACGGACACCGGGGGGTGAATCCTCGGAAAAACTGCCCGCCAGCCGTCCGATGACATAGCGTTCAATACCCTTTCCTTGGAGGCTGGGAGAGATGATGCCCTTTGCAGGATGAGCCAATTGCCTGGGGCTCCCCACTCCACCTCCAGGGAACTCCCTGTAGCCTTCCGGGTCTTTGCCTGGCCTCAGTCCCAGCCCCAAGATGTGCACTTTGCAATGCCGTCCTCATGCCTTCTGGCCTTGGCTCAAAAGATAGGATCGGGCTGACCCTGCTCAAAACATTCCCTCCTCCGACTCTTGGGGAAGTTGCATTCCGGGGAGGAACACGCTGATCTCTTGAGAAGAACCAAGGGCTGGAAACAGTCAAGCCAACGGGCAGAACGAGAATCAGTTCATAATAGCTGTACGATCCATCAGAAGGTTACAGTCATTTGCTTTCCCACCAGGCCATCACTCCCTCCTCCTGGAACTTTCCCAGGGTCTTCAGCTTGCTGAAACGTGGGGGAAACGTCCCTTTTTCGGAACCTAAATGAGCGTAATCTTCCTATATACCGGGTGGGAATGAAAAGCATAAAGCCTAAATCAAATTAAGTGATCAGATGTTCGGACAGTCAAATCTTCTCGTAGTTTCAAATGGGGACATGTTTCCAAAAATATCTACCTGGGAATAACAATGTATCAATTAGAGGCCCCCCCCCACAAATTATAATTTTTAAACCGTTTGCTTTTCAAATCTATTTTCAGCATTCATTTCCAATTTGCATGAAAGCCAGTTCCTATTTCAACAAACTCTAAAAGGCCACAGTTATCTTAGGGAGCTGTTGGAAGGCTTTAGGTTAGGGGTAGTCAAACTGCGGCCCTCCAGATGTCCATGGACTACAATTCCCACGAGCCCCTGCCAGCAAACGCTGGCAGGGGCTCGTGGGAATTGTAGTCCATGGACATCTGGAGGGCCGCAGTTTGACTACCCCTGCTTTAGGTCCTTGGGGAGAAAGCAGAACACTGGGCCGAACTGCCGAAATAAACACCAGAAGATTCTTCAGTAATATAAGTATAGATAGTAGCAAATTCCTCGAATTAAGTGGAATCTGGGCATCTCTTTGGGGAGCATTCGAACCAGGTGTACGGCCTCGGAGGCATTCAAAATACAAGACGGAAAGATATTTGCCTACACATAATAATTCTACAAGCAGTATAAAAGCAGCACATAAGGACCAACTCGTCTTCCTCCCCCTTCTTCCTTGTCGTCATCTTCTCAGTCACTGATGGATTCAGAAGGTGGCAATCACGTTCTTCACCACCATGCCATCAGCAGTTCTCTCAGAGCTGTTCTCTTGGAGCAGTTCTCTGAGAACTTTCTCAGGCCCCGCCTCCGTCACAGGCTGTCTGTTGTGGGGAAAGGAAGGGAGAGGTGTCAGTAAGATGTTTTTAAGCTCCTTTGGGTAGTAAAAAGCAGGATACAAAAACCAGCTCTTCTTGGAGAGCAACCCTGGCGTCGTGGTTAAGAGCGGTGGCCTCTAATCTGAGCGAATGGGTTTGATTCCCCACTCCTCCACATGCAGACATCTGGGCGACCTTGGGCTAGTCACAGTCCTGTCAGAGCTGTTCTCTCAGAGCCCTCTCAGCCCCACCTACCTTACAAGGTGTCTGTTGGGAAGGGCAGGCAATTGTAAGCCTCTTTGAGATTCTTTCGGGTAGTGAAAAGTGAGGTTCTTCTCTGACAGCTGCCCTTGGTGGTAGGCCACTAATATCCCCTGAGGAGTCAAATAATTTACCTTGACTCCACGGGGAAAAGTAATGTTAGGTAATGTTAGGTCTCCTCTAGGTCACGAGACTTTTGTCTCTGTCTACTGAACTACAGTGGCTCTGGTTTCCCAGAGTTGAATATTCCCTCAAATAGATGGACCCTCCCTGGCCGGACCCCGCAGAGCTTTTCTGAGAGCCACCTTGGTGTAGTGGTTAGGAGTGCGGACTTCTAATCTGGCATGCCGGGTTCGATTCTGCACTCCCCCACATGCAGCCAGCTGGGTGACCTTGGGCTCATCACGGCACTGATAAAACTGTTCTGACCGGGCAGTTCTCTCAGGGCTCTCTCAGCCTCCCCTCCCTCACAGGGTGTCTGTTGTGGGGAGAGGAAGGGAAGGCAACTGTAAGCCACTTTGAGCCTCCTTCGGGTAGAGAAAAGCGGCATATAAGAACCAACTCTTCTTCTTCTTCTTCAGTAATCTCAGGGCTCTCTCAGCCTCCCCTCCCTCACAGGGAGTCTGTTGTGGGGAGAGGAAAGGGAAGGTGATTGGAAGCCGCTTTGAGGCTCCTTCGGGTAGAGAAAAGCGGCATATAAGAATCAACTCTTCTTCTTCTTCTTCAGTAATCTCAGGGCTCTCTCAGCCTCCCCTCCCTCACAGGGAGTCTGTTGTGGGGAGAGGAAAGGGAAGGTGATTGGAAGCCGCTTTGAGGCTCCTTCGGGTAGAGAAAAGCGGCATATAAGAACCAACTCTTCTTCTTCTTCTTCAGTAATCTCAGGGCTCTCTCAGCCTCCCCTCCCTCACAGTGTTTCTGTGTGGGGAGAGGAAGGGAAGGCAAATGTGAGACTCCTTCGGGAAGAGAAAAGCCCCTTTCCTTGGGGTGTTCATCGGCTGGCTTGAGTAGCCACCTAGAGAAGTGTGAGACGAAACCCTCGTCCAGGATGTGAAGTTGCCAAGACTTAAAACAGGCTCCCACCAGCTCAAGGGACCATCGGCCCCTGAACGGCTGGGTTGCAATAACGGCTACTGCAAAGCCCAGGCAGGGGTCATTTAAACGGCCTCCAAAACTTTCACTCAGAGCTCTCTGTTGATGGGGGGGGGGGGGGAAGGCTCTTTTGCCTTGGGAAGAAGTCCCCGGCGGCCTTTTCCAGGATCGCTTTGTATGCACCCCCTCACGGGGTCCCAGGGAATCTCGGGTGGCCTCATTTCTTCCCAGCATGGGAGGGAGGCGAAGCCAAGCAACCCAGCAGACCTTGGCCTCCACCGCAGGGCTTGTGCAAACAGCCTGGACCCCTGCTGCTTTGTGGCTCAGCTGGGGCTGCAACCAAAGCAGGGAAAGGGTTGAGAGGGATGTGTGTGGGGGGGGGGGCACGCACGAGCTTGGCTGCCCCTGTAAAAGCTCCCTTCCGATTTCTTTGCCTCAGTAAGCCGTGCCGTGCAGGGCAAACTGTTTACCTTCCTCTCAGCAGAGCTGGGAGGGATTCTCACCTGATGTTTGCCCAGAACTTAGAGCGGATTTGCAAGCTGTGGCAGCCGCTGGCCAGTAGGACACTCCCAGGTTTGTGTCTCCGGCCAGGCTTGTGTCACTTGTGTCCCCTTTCAGAGGGGAACCGGGCTGGTCTGCTGTGGAAGAGCTGGGTTCGAGTCCAGTAAGGCCTCAGAGACCAGCGAGGTGCCTCCTGGACTCAAATCTATCTGGGCTACAGCAGGGTGGATTACTAACAGGCACCGTTAGCCACTCTGGACCTTAAAATGGGGGCTTTCAACGTTTCCTTGGGGGGAGGAATTGGCCGTCACCCCCAAGATAGATGGGGGGGGGTCTCTGTGTTGGTCTGAAGCAGCAGAACAAAGGTTGAGTCCAGGGGCACCTTGAGGACCAACCAAGTTTCGTTCCAGATAAGAGCTTTCGTGGGCTCGTATCAGATACTTGGCTCTACCGCCGAAGAAGGACTTTTAAATCAGTTCTTCTGTCTTCACTGCAAACTTTTATTGGGCTGAGCAATTCATCTGGCTGCTAAGTTCACCCCCCACCCCCAAGCCTCTTTCTCGGTCAATCTGTCCCCTGCCCACCAGCTGCCGGTCATTGGAGGGCCCAAGAGAGAAAAATAAAACGGGCGGCTAACGGTAGGCATCCTCCTTAGCTGGCTGCCGGGAGAACAAAATCCAAGCCCAGCAGTTTGATTCAAGGTATGAGCGTTCACGTGCCTGCACTCTTTTTCAGATACAGTTCTTAAAAGGATCATAGGATCATAGGGGCAGAAGGGACCTCCAGAGTCATCTAGTCCAGGGGTAGTCAAACTGCGGCCCTCCAGATGTCCATGGACTACAATTCCCACGAGCCCCTGCCAGCATTCGCTGGCAGGGGCTCGCGGGAATTGTAGTCCATGGACATCTGGAGGGCCGCAGTTTGACTACCCCTGATCTAGTCCAACCCGCTGCAGAATACATGATCAGTTTTTCTATTGTAAAAGGATACCTAGAAAGGAAGGGAAAATACCATATATTGTATAGGCTACAATACTCATGAAGCTCATATCTGACAATACATGTCTTATTCTTACACATCACATTGAGACAACAAACCACATGTTTTCAGATACATCGAAAGGGAAGTTATTCGTCCCGTCCACCAGCTGGTTCCGGGAGTAGCGGGTAATAAGTCTAAATAAACAAATAGATAATACAAATAGGTATCTCCCGTTAAAAGGCCCAAGCACTTGGTGATGGGAAAGATCGAACCGTGAGACCCTGGAAAGCAGCTGCCAGCCTGAGCAGACGAGACTGGCCCCGACGGACCGAGGAACTGACTCAGCTGGAAGCCACTTCCTGTGTGTCCCAGCTGTTATCTTCAAACGGGGCTTCCCTTCTTTCTGGGCGCCTGATCCGCATTTCCTGGCTGGCCTCTCTGGCATGAAAAGTGAAGCCACCCTAATAAACAAGAGCGAGCAGATTCCAGAGCCCGAGGAACCAGTCCGGTTTCCTCCTCATTCCGTCTCCCCGCGCGGGAGGAGGTTTTGGACAGCTTCCGAGCCAGCCCTCTGCCACTCCATCGCAGGGCTCGTTCGGCCTGGCCCGGAACGGCCTCTGCCTCCTGGGATGGGCTGCAGAGTCCCAGACACAAGGAAGTGGCCCTCCTGCAGTTCTCGAGGGAGGGTCCCCTTCCCTGGCATGAGAGGGTGTTGCCAATTGCTCCAGAGGTGTTCAGTAGAAGAAGAAGAGGTGCTTTTTATACCCTGCTGTTCACTGCCTAAGGAGGCCCAGAGCAGCTTACAAACGCACTTCCCTTTCCTCTCCCCACAACAGACACCCTGTGAGGGAGGGGAGGCTGAGAGAGCCCTGAGATTACTGAAGAAGAAGAAGAGTTGGTTCTTATATGCCCCTTTTCTCTACCCAAAGGAGGCTCAAAGTGGCTTCCATTCGCCCTCCCTTTCCTCTCCCCACAACAGACACCCTGGGAGGGAGGGGAGGCTGAGAGAGCCCTGAGATTACTGAGGAAGAAGAAGAGTTGGTTCTTATATGCCGCTTCTCTCTACCCAAAGGAGGCTCAAAGCAGCTTTCAATCGCCTTCCCTTTCCTCTCCCCACAACAGACACCCTTTGAGGGAGGTGAGGCTGAGAAAGCCCTGAGATTACTGAAGAAGAGTTGTTTCTTATATGCCGCTTTTCTCTACCTGAAAGAGTCTCAAAGCGGCTTACATTCGCCTTCCCTTTCCTCTCCCCACAATAGACACCCTGTGAGGGAGGGGAGGCTGAGAGAGCCCTGAGCTTACTGAGGAAGAAGAAGAGTTGGTTCTTAGATGCCGCTTTTCTCTACCCAAAGGAGGCTCAAAGCAGCTTCCAATCGCCTTCCCTTTCCTCTCTCCACAACAGACACCCTGTGAGGGAGGGGAGGCTGAGAGAGCCCTGAGATTACTGAAGAAGAAGAAGAAGAAGAGTTGGTTCTTATATGCCGCTTTTCTCTACCCGAAGGAGTCTCTAAGTGGCTTCCAGCCACCTTCCCTTTCCTCTCCCCACAACAGGCACCCTGTGAGGTGGGTGAGGCTGAGGGAGCCCTGAGATTACTGAAGAAGAAGAAGAGTTGGTTCTTGGATGCCGCTTTTCTCTACCCGAAGGAGTCTCCAAGCGGCTTACAGTCGCCTTCCCTTTCCTCTCCCCACAACAGACACCCTGTGAGGAAGGGGAGGCTGAGAGAGCCCTGAGATTTCTGAAGAAGAAGAAGAGTTGGTTCTTAGATGCCGCTTTTCTCTACCCGAAGGAGGCTCAAAGCGGCTTCCATTCGCCTTCCCTTTCCTCTCCCCACAACAGACACCCTGTGAGGTGGGTGAGGCTGAGGGAGCCCTGATATTACTGAGGAAGAAGAAGAGTTGGTTCTTAGATGCCGCTTTTCTCTACCCGAAGGAGTCTCAAAGTGGCTTACAGTCGCCTTCCCTTTCCTCTCCCCACAACAGACACCCTGTGAGGTGGGTGAGGCTGAGAGAGCCCTGATATTACTGAGGAAGAAGAAGAGTTGGTTCTTATATGCCACTTTTCTCTACCCAAAGGAGTCTCAAAGCGGCTTACAGTCGCCTTCCCTTCCTCTCCCCACAACAGACACCCTGTGAGGTGGGTGAGGCTGAGAGAGCCCTGAGATTACTAAAGAAGAAGAAGAGTTGGTTCTTAGATGCCGCTTTTCTCTACCCGAAGGAGGCTCAAAGCGGCTTACAATCGCCTTCCCTTTCCTCTCCCCACAACAGACACCCTGTGAGGGAGGGGAGGCTGAGAGAGCTCTGATATTACTGCAGAAGAAGAAGAGCTGGTTCTTAGATGCCGCTTTTCCCTACCTGAAGGAGGCTCAAAGGGGCTTACAGTCGCCTTCCCTTTCCTCTCCCCACAACAGACACCCTGTGGGGTGGGTGAGGCTGAGGGAGCCCTGACATTCCTGTTCGGTCAGGACAGCTTTATCAGGTCACCCAGCTGGCTGCACAGGGAGGATGACAAGTGGGGCATCAAACCCTCCTCACTCGGTTAGAGGCTGCCACTCCTGACCACGACAGCAAACGGGGAAGTGTTTGCTTGTGAAAGATACCTTTCCTTTTGCTGAGTTATCAACAGCAGCTGCGACATATTAAAAGCCGGAAGGGGCTACGTAGCACCAGTTGCCGTCTGGTTTTTGTGGCTGCCGGGTGATTTTGCGCTATTAGGGTTGGGGGATTCCTGAAAATTTGGGATATCTATTTTGATTATGTATTTATCTTTACATTTTCTTCGTGTTTTGTATCCTTTGCCTTTTATTTCCGGTATTCTTTGACACAGTATTCAGTTGCTGTTATTCTTCTGTGCTTCTTCCTGGTACCGGCCTGTTCGGTTCCTTCTTCAGCTTTTAAAAAATATCCTTCTCCCCCCAGATGACGGAGCAGAGGTGCCCCCGCCTCCCCCATCAGAGGACTTCCTCCAAAAAGAGATCGACCCTCTAGTGGACCTGCCGTTTCAGTTTGTGCTCCAGGAGGAACTGGACCCTTTATCGGACCCTGTGCTCCAGCGGGAAGGTGAGGGAACGGGTCTACTTTTGACCCGAGCTGGAAAAGAGGTGCATTCTGGGAAAACCAGCTGCTCAGAAGTTCATTCTGCAACTCCCAAGATGGGGGAGAGCTGCCGATTGGCTCTTGACTCCCTCGACTGCAGTGACATCACGTCATGTTCACCGACGTTCTTGCCGGCTCAGGGCTGGGGGCTGCAGGGACAGGCCCCTCTGCACATACAGGACCTGGGCGGTGGAGGGGTTCCCCTGGCCATGCAAACAGCTGGAAACGCTGTTGAAAGGGGTGTGCTTTAGTGGTAAAACATCTGCTGGGTATGCAGAAAGTCCCAGGTTCGATCCCCGGCATTTCCAGTTAAAAGGGCCAAGCAGTGGGTGATGGGTTATGTCAGTGCCCTTGAAAAGGGTCTAGAAACTTCCATCGGTGCAGGACGTCACAGCTGGGGTGTTGACTGGAGCAAGCTGGAGCCATATCAGTCCAGTCCTGTTCTGCCTGGAATGTTTCTGGGTTCCCAAAGAGACACCAGAAGAATGAAGAGTTGTTTTAAGGAGTGATTCCAACAGGTTTCTGCAAGGACTAGGTGAATGGCCTGCCTGGACATGTGGAGGGTGCTCCAGCTAACCCACAAAAGACTAAAATAAGGGAAACTCTTGCAATTATAAGTTCTGTCACTAGGTAGGGTGGCCACACACACATGCCCTGGTGGAGGGGGGGCTCTGCCAACCATCAGTTGGCCATTGGGAGGGAACTTGCCCCCCAAATGAAGGAGATCCATCTGATATGCAGGGATGTAGCTACGTCTCTGCCCACATGACCCCGAAGTGACATCATCACATCTGGAATGTCAAGGCGAAGCTCTGGCATTTGGGCAAAAACTCTATGGCAGAAGTCAAATTTCCCATCGGGTTTCTGCCCAAATACCAGAGCTTCACCTGACATCCCGGAGGTGATGACCTCACTTCTGGGTCACGTGGGCAGAGGCACAGATATGGGCCTGCCTATCGGAGGGGCTTCCCTGCTGCTCCCGGTAAGACCCCCACCAGGGATGTGGCAACCGCATCACAACACCACCTACGCTGCTTCCCAATTTGCTTCTGGGCACAATTTAAGGTTCTGACCCTCCAAGCCCGATAACAGCTTGGGGCCAGTGTACCTGAAGGACCTACCTGTATGGACCTACCTGTTCAATCCAGTCATATTCAAGGGCCTGCTTTGGGTGCCCCTTCCACCGAAGGCTGGACATCCCGAGGAAAGAGTTTAGCTGTGGCACCCAAACTCTGGAATACTCCCTCCCCAGAGACGTCTGTACTTTTCTCTCTAGCGGTGTCTTTTACAGCAGGGGTAGTCAACCTGTGGCCCTCCTGATGTTCATGGACTACAATTCCCATGAGCCCCTGCCAGCGAATGCTGGCAGGGGCTCATGGGAATTGTAGTCCACGAACATCTGTAGTCCAGGAACACCCTGCCTTACACCATTCTCCTCTCCTCCTATTAGTCTTCACAACAGCTTTGTGAGGTAGGCCAGGCTGAGAATGTGTGACTGTCCCAAGGTCAGCCAGCGAGTTCCCGCAACACAAGTCAGAATTTGAACCCGGGTTTCATCTTGGTCCCCCGCCCCATGCTGCCTTCGTAGGTGGCTGTCCTGTTTTAAGGAGGGCTATGTTTGTTTGCTTGTTTGCTTGTTTGTTCGTTTGCTTTTGCCATTTGCCAAGTTCTTGTTACATTTGTAGTTCTTGGGGTTTTAATGGGGTTTCAATTTGGGTTTTGTTATTGGGTTTTTATTGTATGGATTGTTTTTATGTGACCCGCTGTGAGCTGGTTTCCGAGATAAATAAATAAGATTCTCGGACGAGAGACTTTGCAAGGGGAATATCCCAAGGGGGGGTTTACTTACTTAGTACACTGAATATCTTTTAACTTTTCTCCTGGTGTCTCCTTGCCTAGCGTTTGACCTGCCCGTGCTGATCCATGGGGAGCCCCAGCCGGGCTTCGCTGCCCTCGCCCCCAGAGGACGGAGACCCGCCGGTGCCGGCTGCGTTCCCGGTCTCCCTTGTGCAGGCCGCCCACTTTACCCCAGCAACCTGGCCGAATTCCCCCCCGGCCGCCCCACCCTCACCAACCTGGACAGCATCTGTGCCGAAGGGAGGCAAAAGGCAGCCTACGGGCCCTGGAACCTGCCCCACACCGGCTTCAGCCACCTCGCCCGCCAGGGCCACGCCCTCAACGACCTGGAGGCCAGCATGAACCAGTGTTGCCAGCTGCCCACGGATGAGAAGCTCAACTGCAGCCAGGCCGCGGTGAGTAGCCCTCGCAGCTGCCGGCTGGGTGGGAGATTCCGGGAGACTGGGAGTGTGGACGGGATGGGCCTCAGCAGGGTGTAATGGCACCCCCAGCCCTTCCCTCCAGGGGATCCCGTGTCTGATGCAGACAGACTGGAGCGTGTCCAGAGGAGGGCTACGAAGATGGGGAGGGGTTTGGAGACCAAGACGTATGAGGAAAGGTTGAGGGAGCTTGGTCTGTTTAGCCTGGAGAGGAGACGACTGAGAGGGGATCTGATAGCCATCTTCAAGTATTTAAAAGGCTGCCATGTAGAGGACGGAGCAGAATTGTTCTTTCTTGCCCCGGAGGGACGGACCAGAACCAATGGGATGAAATTAATTGAACAGAAATTCCGTCTCAACCTCCGGAAGAAGTTCCTGACAGTCAGAGCGGTTTCTCAGTGGAACGGGCTTCCTCGGGAGGTGGTGGGTTCTCCTTCCGTGGACGTTTCTAAGCAGAGGCTGGAGAGCCATCTGACGGAGAGGCTGATTTTATGAACTTAGGCAGATTGTGAGTGGATGGGCCGAAGGGACTGTGGGGCATCATCTGGGCATGGAATTGGGGTCGCTGTGGTTGGGCAGGGAGTTATGAATTTCCTGCTTGGTACAGGAGATTTGACTCAATGGCCCTGGAGATTCTATGATTCTTTGTTTCTCAGGGAAATCTCAGCCCAAGCTGAGGAATCCACGTGGAATTTGTTGGGATAGGCAATATCTATAGCAGGGGTGGCCAAACTGTGGCTCTCCAAATGTCCATGGACTACAGTTCCCATGAGCATGCTGTCAGGGGCTCATGGGAAATGTAGTCCATGGACATCTGTTTGGCCACCCCTTCTTAATAAACCTATTGTGAGCAGCGGCTAATCTAGCCAGCCGGGTTTCGTTCCCCCTCCTCCTCCCCATGCAGCCAGCTGAGTGACCCTGGGCACATCACAGTCCTGTTAGGGCTGTTCTCATAGAGCAGTTTCATCAGACCTCTCTCCGCCCCGCCTAACTCACAGGGTGTCTGTTGTGGGGAGAGGGAGAGAAGTTGATTGGAAGCTGCTTTGAGACTCCTTCGGGGAGAGAAAAGCAGGGTATAAAAACCAAATCGTCTCCTGTTTTGAAGCAGATCCCTTGCAAATTCACTCTTACATGTGTCTAGTTTGGTTGGATCCTGCCATGGATGGGTGGTGGGTGGGGTGGAAACTGGGGCAGGCTTGTTTCAGACGCTGCGCCTGGTGCCATTTCCCATTTCCCAGCGATGTGCCAGAGATGGTGGAGAATAGCCTTGGAGGGATACTCTTAACCCCAAGAAGCCCGATGCTTGAGGGGGATTCTGGGGGAGGAATTCCTGGCCCTTGGCACGCAAGTACTCCAAGAGGCGTAGCTTCCGTCTGGGGCTGTGGCATGCTCAGATCCTGCCCACGCAAGTGACTGGCGACTCCTTCGTATCCGACGGACCCCAGCTGCTGAGGCAGCCAGACAGGCTGAAGAGTACTGAGGAGGGTCGATGGAGCCACGGTGCAGAAGCTGGGACTCCCGGACAGGACTGGCTGTGAGGGGCTCTTGAGACCTTCCCTTCCAAGAAGTCTCTGGACTTGAAGTCTGACCCAGAGGGCTAATCCCAGATATAGAGGGGGGGCAAGCAGAGGGAGATGTTGAAAGCGTATTTGTGCCAAGCCCTCTGGGGCATGCGGTCTTTGGCTTGCTGCTGCTTCCCTGGGTGTAAACTGCACAGAGCTTTCATTCCAACGCCAGGTCGATTCAGTCCCTGCCCTCAACACAGAATGCGATTTCCATTTTGATTTTGTCCGATTTAAATTTTCCCTCTGCAACAAGCACGATTGATCCGGAGTGACCCTACCTTTATCCTGAAATATTTTAGAGTGCTTTTACCCTCAATATTTTAATAATTGGATTGAGAAACCACGAGGAACTCCAGCTGCTTTGCATTCAATGCAGACTCCGTGGTAGAGAAGCCCTGATTGGCCAAGGCTACCAAGCTTTTCTTAAAGAGGAAGCCCTAATTTTCTCTCAACAGAAACCCTAACTTTTGTCGGTAGAGGTTTGCCTCGTGGTTCCCCCCCCTGCTGCCTTTGATCCTCTCCCCCCCCCCTCGTTCAATAAAAGAAAAGAAAGAAAGAGGCTCCTGCTGTGCTTGGCTCCCCCCTCCCCTTCTGAGCCTCCCTAAGCACGTGCAGAACACTTTTCTGTTTCAATGGGGGGAGAGGAAGACCCGAGTTCAAATTGATCTGGATTCAGCAGGATCCGCAACAGAATAAACAAAGTAAGTGCAGATTCAGCCCTGGCGTCGAAGCCAGCTTCCGGGCCGAGATGTAAACTTCGCGCTGACCCTCCCTCTCTCTCGCCTCTGCCTCAGTGGTCGGATGTCCTGGAGAAGTTCTGCAACTCCGAATTCGCTGTGAAGACCAGGCCTTACCACTGCTGCAAGCTGGAGGGGGCCAGCCGGGAAGAGTGTTTCGCCAGCAGTTCCCCTTTCCCGAAGTACGACTTCACCGGCGTGGAAGAGAAGCCGAGCCCCTGCCCCCACGGGGAGTGCAAGCCCAAGGACCTGGTGGGCGCTCACAAGCTGCCTGCCCTCTCCTTCCCCCCGGGCAAACCCACCGGCGCCAACCTCAGGAATATTTGCAAGCTGCGCAGATACCGGCCCGTCTACCCCCCCAGCACCCTCCCAAAGACGGGCTTCGGATGGTTTGTGCGCCAGGCCCGGGCGATCAACCGCCTGGAAAGCGAGTTCAAGAAATGTTGTCGGAAGGAGGACGTCGGCTGCGCTCACAGAGGGGTGAGTGGACGGGAGGAGCCCACACCTGGGCGCTGCTTCCCAGCATCCCTTGCTCCAGAAAGGCTGAGCAGACTTGTCACAGATCTGGGCCTCGCTCTCAACCAAAGTATCTCAGCACCTCACTACTGGAGGTGGGAGGGAATTATCAATACATTTAATAATAAGTAATAAATTTAAGAGCACCCCAGCCTCCTGGTATCACCGTGCAGGGCTAGGGACGCCAGCTTCCAGCAGGGAACGGGGGACCCCCTGGAATTACGGCTCCTGTCCACTCACAATGGATGGGGATTGCACCCCACTGAGGACCCCGTCCTCCCCAAATATCCTGGAATTTCCCAACCTGGATCTGGCACTGTACCCTCCCTCCTTCGTCAGTGGCCAGGAGGGGGAGCCTGGTGGCCCTCTTAACAGTGCTGTGGCAGCCAGGAATCCAACAGGCGTAGCTTTCTTCAGTTTGGTGATCCAACGATGAGGGGAACTGTGCTTTACGTGGTCAGAGCTGGAGATCCTGCCTGTGAGAAGGTGGCCGCATGACCCAGAATCCCTTCCGGTGTGGCTCTTAGTTGGAACAAGAACGTTGTTCCTTGGCTGCTGCCCCTCAAGGGAGTTCCAGAGGCATGGATGAGAGAGGCGAGCCAGCAGTCTTCCGGAGGTCTCAAAAGGACCGTTCCTCCACCTGCACAGTCGCCATCTCTGAGGCCAGCTCTGCCTTTCCTGAATCCCCCTGCAACCGCCCACTGGAGACCACCGAGTCAGCTGACTTCCCAGGACCCTCCTCACCCCTCACCTCCCAGCGGGGCTTTGTGCATCCTGAAGCTGCTACTAATCTGCCAAGGGGTGCAGAACCAGCTTCCTCTTCCGGGACACCTCTTGGGATTGTTTTTAGCCGTCTTTACCCCTTGTTTAATATGCTTTGGTCCCCCGTGACACCCCTGGGGCTCTGGACTTCTCACCTTCCCTCCTGCGCCACCAACGTAAAGTTGCGTTTTGCAAAACCCGAGGTTTACTTACGGGGTCTCCCAAGGGCCAGGAAGGTGGGGAGGTCTGGCCTCCAGTCGAAGATACACGGACACATATGTGGGGGTGTGCCCAGGAGGCCAGGTGTGATGCTGGTAATGGCATGGAAAGGGGAAAGAACGTGCTCAGAGGCACTCTTGTTTGCATTCTGTGGCTGAAATCTTGTTCTGGCTCTGAGCTCTAATTCAGATTAAGCCTCTTGCCTTGAAGATACAAACCTTTTTTTCCCAGCCAGGGGAGAGGGAAGCTTCAAGGTTGGGATGCCAGCCTCCAGGAGGGACCTGGGGATCCCCCGGAATTCCAGCTCATCTCCGGACTAGAGAGACCAGTTCCCCTGGAGAAGAGGGAGGATTTGGAGGGTGGTCTTTGTGGCATTATCCCCCTCTGAGGTCCCTGTCCCCCACCCCCAAACCTCCAGTCCAGATCTGGCAACCTTACTCCCCCATCCCTTGTCTGGGATTGGGGGCAGGGCGGGAGACCGGGCAACCTTACTTCAAGGGTTGCCAACTCTGATTTGGGAGATTTGGGGGACGGATCCTGCACAGATTAGGGTTTAGGAAGACTGACAGCCCAACTGTCCACTCTCCATGCCCTTTCTGGGGCGGGGGGTGTGCGTCTCCTGCCGTGCGTCTCCTGCCCCTGAGCCTGCCTTTTGCTTTTCTCTCCAGTGGGAAAAGGTCCTGACCCAGTTCTGCAAGCAGGAGGGCGCTGTGAAAACCAAGCCCCATTTCTGCTGCAAAGAATCGGAGGGGGAGGACCGCCTCACGTGCTTCACCAACCAGGCCCCCTTTCCGGCCTACGACAGGGAGGTCCAGGCGGTCAACCTGGCAGAGGTCACCCCGGCGCTCCTGGACCTGCTGTGCGGCCAGTTCACCCTCCTCGCCAAGCAGTAAGTCCGTCTTCTGTTTCACTGTTGTCTGGTGGGATCGCAGGGCTGGGAGGGGCGGCAGTCTAGCCCGACCCCCTGTGCAACACGGGACACTCACAACTGCCTGCCAATCCACAGTGTTGCCCCCCCGCCCCCCCCAGCCAAAATCCCTGGCCAAACTTCTTTATGAGAAAGAGCTCAGTGGAAAACTTACCACACACAAAACACTAGACAGGTCAAAGGTTCGCCACATGACCAGAGCTTAAAAGCAGTCAAGGGCTTCCACGCTGCCTGTTACCTGGTCCTTTCAACTGGAGAGGCCGGGAATTGAACTTGATAAGCAGAGCCTCTTTACCAAGTCTTATCTGCTCAGACAGGCAGCAGCCCCCCAGGGTATCAGGCAGAGGCCCCCAATATCACCTATAAACTGGAGACACCAGGGATTGAACCTGGGACCTTCTGCATGCCAAGCAGAGCCTCACTGGTCCAGGAAGGTTGGTATTACCTGCATATAGGTGGAGGGCGAGCACCGAATTAGCATGAAGATGTTTAACAAGGACCAAGCAGGAATAACAAGCTTAGTTCAAACTTTTCCATTTGCTTGGGTTACATTCTGGGGGGAACCTTAGTGCAGAAAATAAATAGGTCAATGTTGGAGGTTAATGGGCAGATGTATCCCTAACTGTGGAATGCAGAGAGTAATTATTTACCGTCAGCCAGCCTGGTGCGGTGGATGAGAGCGACAGCCTCTAATCTGGCAGGCTGGGTTCAGTTCCCCCCTCCTCCCTCCCTTGCAGCCAGCTGGGTGAGTGGCCTTGGGCCAGTCACAGATCTCTCAGAGCTCTCTCAGCCCCACTCACCCCACAGGATATCTGTTGTGGGAGAGGCAGGGAAGGTGACTGTGAGCTGTTTTGAAACTTCTTCAGGTCGTAAAAAGAGGAGAACAAAAAAACAGCTTCTTATGCTCTCAAATCTGTTCAACAAATTATTTACGCTGCGTTTTAATCTACTGCCCATCCTCTTTCTATATGCATGGCCTCATAATTCCCGTTTCATCGTACCTGAGGAAGCGTACATGCACATGAGAACTTGCGCATTGAATAAAACTTTTTTCGGCCTTAAAGGTGTCCCTGGGTGCAAACTTTATTTTGTTGGCAACCTTTTACTGGCCGCCCTTCTGTCTGTGTGGAACTCAAGGTGGCTACAGGGAAGCCCAGAAGGATCCCTGACTAAACCTCCAACCCGTGAAACTTTCTGCTGCTGTGAATTCTTTAGCATGGTCGGAGCCAAAGGCCTCTCCCTGGAGGTTCTGCCCCTCTGGGAATTTTCCCAGCAAGAGAGGCTTAAAGCAGAGCGGGTCATCCGGTGTGTGCGCCTGCTCTCCCCCTCGTGGCTGCAACTCTGAGTGCAGTTTTGGGACATCCTGTGAGGCACACTTCCCCTTTCCTTTTCAGCAGGAGGCTTTCAGGAGCATCCTGGGTTGGGGACGAAGGGCAAGGAAGTTAGAGATTGAGCTCAGCAGGATCTGAACATGCTGGGAAAGGGGGCCAGTGAGAACAAGATGCAATTCAATAGGGAGAAAGGCAGAGTTCTACATCTGGGTCACAGAAAAGAGAAGCAGGCATCCTGGAAGGGGGGATAGGAGCAGACAGAAGGATGCAAGAGTGAAGAAGGCCAATGCAACGGAAGCATCCCATCCAGATCACTGTCCCTATGCCGCATTGGCCAAAGCCCAGCTGGAGTCCGGCGTGCCATTCTGGAGGCCTCACTTCAAAAAGGACGTGGCCAAAATGGAGAGGGCGCTCAGGAGGATCCGGGGCCCGGGGACCAAGCCCTGTGAGGACAGGCTGAAGGACTTGGGAATATTCAGCCTGGAGAAGAGGAGGCTGAGAGGGGACAGGGTGGCTCTCTTGAAGGATCTGAAAGGTGGTCCCTTGGAGGAGGGCAGGGGAAGGTTCCTGTTGGTGGCAGAGGAGAAGTAAGGGTTCTAAACTATGTGTAGAATAGTATTAGCTAGATATCAATTAAAAAATGTTCCAGTCAAAGGAGTTCAGCAGAGGGATGGGCTGCCTCAGGAGGTGGGGAGCTCCCCCTCACGGGCCGTCTTCAGGCAGCGGCTGGACAGATCCTTCTCCTGGATGCTTGGGGCTGATCCTGCACTGAGCAGGGGGTGGGACTAGATGGCCTGTATGGCCCCTTCCCACTCTAGGATTCTAGGAGTCTAGTTCAGCAGTGGGATGGGCTGCCTAAGGAGGTGGGGAGCTCCCCCTCACTGGCCCTATTCAAGCAGCGGCTGGACAGATCCTTCTCCTGGATGCTTGGGGCTGATCCTGCACTGAGCAGGAGGTGGGACTAGATGGCCTGCATGGCCCCTTCCCACTCCAGGATTCTAGGAGTCTAGTTCAGCAGTGGAAGGGGCTGCCTAAGGAGGTGGGGAGCTCCCCCTCACTGGCCCTATTCAAGCAGCGGCTGGACAGATCCTTCTCCTGGATGCTTGGGGCTGATCCTGCACTGAGCAGGGGGTGGGACTAGATGGCCTCCATGGCCCCTTCCCACTCTGGGATTCTAGGAGTCTAGTTCAGCAGTGGAAGGGGCTGCCTAAGGAGGTGGGGAGCTCCCCCTCACTGGCCGTCTTCAAGCAGCAGCTGGACAGATCCTTCTCCTGGATGCTTGAGGCTGATCCTGCCCTGAGCAGGGGGTGGGACTGGATGGCCTCCAAGGAACATTCCCACTCCAGGATTCTAGGAGTCTAGTTCAGCAGTGGAAGGGGCTGCCTAAGGAGGTGGGGAGCTCCCCCTCACTGGCCGTCTTCAAGCAGCGGCTGGACAGATCCTTCTCCTGGATGCTGGAGGCTGATCCTGCACTGAGCAGGGGGTGGGACTAGATGGCCTTCATGGCCCCTTCCCACTCTAGGATTCTAGGAGTCTAGTTCAGCAGTGGAAGGGGCTGCCTAAGGAGGTGGGGAGCTCCCCCTCACTGGCCGTCTTCAAGCAGCGGCTGGACAGATCCTTCTCCTGGATGCTGGAGGCTGATCCTGCACTGAGCAGGGGGTGGACTAGATGGCCTGCATGGCCCCTTCCCACTCCAGGATTCTAGGAGTCTAGTTCAGCAGTGGAAGGGGCTGCCTAAGGAGGTGGGGAGCTCCCCCTCACTGGCCCTATTCAAGCAGCGGCTGGACAGATCCTTCTCCTGGATGCTTGGGGCTGATCCTGCACTGAGCAGGGGGTGGGACTAGATGGCCTCCATGGCCCCTTCCCACTCTGGGATTCTAGGAGTCTAGTTCAGCAGTGGAAGGGGCTGCCTAAGGAGGTGGGGAGCTCCCCCTCACTGGCCGTCTTCAAGCAGCAGCTGGACAGATCCTTCTCCTGGATGCTTGAGGCTGATCCTGCCCTGAGCAGGGGGTGGGACTGGATGGCCTCCAAGGAACATTCCCACTCCAGGATTCTAGGAGTCTAGTTCAGCAGTGGAAGGGGCTGCCTAAGGAGGTGGGGAGCTCCCCCTCACTGGCCGTCTTCAAGCAGCAGCTGGACAGATCCTTCTCCTGGATGCTTGAGGCTGATCCTGCCCTGAGCAGGGGGTGGGACTGGATGGCCTCCAAGGAACATTCCCACTCCAGGATTCTAGGAGTCTAGTTCAGCAGGGGAAGGGGCTGCCTAAGGAGGTGGGGAGCTCCCCCTCACTGGCCGTCTTCAAGCAGCGGCTGGACAGATCCTTCTCCTGGATGCTGGAGGCTGATCCTGCACTGAGCAGGGGGTGGACTAGATGGCCTGCATGGCCCCTTCCCTCTCTAGGATTCTATGTCTCTAAGAATATTTGGTGCTACCTACATGTGCCGCCATTTTCCGTTCACGCGTCTGATGACTCACGTGGGCCTCCATCTTGTTCCCCAGGAAACACGTCCCTGCGCTGGTGCGGAACATGACAGCGCCCTGTTGTGAGCTGCAGGGGGAGGAACGGACTCAGTGCGCAGAGCAAGAGGTGAGAGTCGCAGGGGCAGAGGACGGTCCCTTGCTGGTGGGAGAGGAGCCCCGGAGGCCACGGGCTCAGTTCAAGGGTGCGGATGAGACTTGTGCACAGGGGCACTTGTGGGGATTTCGGAACTCAGGGTCCTTCAGATTTTAACAGGATCTGGGCTGGACTTAGGGATGCCATCCTCCAGGTGGCACCTGGGGATCCCTTGGAATTATAGTTCATCCCCAGACTAAAGAGGTCTGTTCCCCTGGAGAAAGTGGCTGCTTGGGAGGGCAGAGTCCAAGGCATCCCACTCCCCTGAGGTCCCTCCCTGCCCCAAATCCCTCCCACTCCAGGCTCCACCCCCAAAGCAGGTATCTCTCAAGCCAGAGCTGGCACCCATGCTGCATTCTACAGATCCACGCTGCAAATGGCACGGTCCCCGGGGCCCGGAGCTTTCCCTTGACACAAGAGGCTCTTTCTGCAGAGGATGTAGGCTGGTATTGGGGTTGGGGGCCACCCTGAACGGAACTGATTTGCAGGATCCAACCCAATAAAAGCAACCTCCAGCAGGGTTGCCGACTCCTGGCTGGGATTTTGGGGGGTGAGAGAGACATTTTGTTGGCAACCTTGCTGGAGGTTGCTTTTATTGGGTTGGATCCTGCGAATGAGTTCCGTGCAGGGTGGCCCCCAACCCCAATACAAGCTGAGACATGCTGAGGGGTTCGGACTGGAGACCAAGTCGTAGGAGGGAAGGTTGAGGGAGCTTGGTCTGCTTAGCCTGGAGGGAAGATGATGAAGAGGTACTTGAAGGGCTGTCCTGGAGAAGATGGAGCACACTTGTCCTCTCTTGCCCCAGAGGATCGGACCAGAGCCAATGGATGGGAATTAATTTGAGTTCCTGCAGACCCAGGGGGTGGACTAGATGACCCTGGAGGTCCCATCCCTCTCTACGATTCTATGATCAGTAGACTATAATGTCATAGAATCCACCCTCCTAAGCAGCCCTTTCTCTAGGGCAGCTGACCTCTGTCTTCTGGAGGTGAGTTGAAATTCCCGGAGATCTCCCGGCAACGCCTGAAGGTTAGCCAACTTAACCTCCTTCTAAGGAAACCCAGTTTTGCAAAACGTCTGGCCCCACTGAGGGACCTCCCGAGGGCCTCTGGGTTTTGGCCACTGTGTGACCCAGAGTATTGGACCGGATGGGCCATTGGCCTGATCCAACGTGGCTTCTCTTGTGTTCTTAATCCCCACTTCTAAACATGAAGCCCTCTGGGAGACCTCGAGCCAGTCCCAGTTCTCCCAGAGCTCTTTCAGCCTCACCTGCCTCAGGAGGTGCCTGTTGTGGGGAGAGGAAGAGAATATGGCTGCAAGTCACTTTGAGACTCTCGGAGATATCAGAAGCAGAATATAAAAACCTCTTTCTCCTCCTCCTCGGCTTCTTCACCCACGCATGTGTCGTTTCTCTCCTCAGAAATCGGAGTTCATCACCACCCTGTGCGACTCCCCAAAAGCCTTCTGGAAGGACACAAAGAAATGCTGCTCCCTGGCCAAGGAGGCAGCCCGCCTCACCTGCTTCGACTCCGGCTACCTGAGCAACGTCACCTTGGCCAGCGCTGAACAGCCCGCCCAGCCTACCGAGCCCACAGAATAGATCGGGGCGGGCACCTTGCACACTTCCCCGGGACCCCCTGCCCTCCGTGCTGGCCTGCCCCACTCGGGGACTGACTGAGCTCTTTTCTTGGCCCTCCCCCTGCCGCTGCCCTCCGCACAAACTGGCCTTCCGTTCAAGGGGGCACCTCAGCCCCGGCTTCATGCACTTTATCTCTGGGCCGCTCACCACAGAGCAGTCCTAAATTTAAGGCTCTTGAGCCCTCTTCCGGTTCAGTCCGGGTTTGCCTTCCGCGCCCGGATTGCTGGACAGAGGCTGTTTCGCCTGGGAGAAGCAGGGGATGTCGGGGCCCTGTCTCTTGCTCCCTGCGCCAAGTGAAGCCGTTCCCACCAAAGGGAGCACCTCTGGGTCCCGGCGAGGACCCGGATCGCCCAGCAAGCCCCGACTGAGTCTGATCTCCGGAGCTAAGCAGGGTTGGCCCTGGCTAGTACTGGGGGGGAGCCCCCCCAGGGTGTAGAGGCAGGCAATGGCAGACCACCACAAAGGCTTCTTGTCCGGCAGCCGGGCAGTCCTTGGATCTCTCCTGGCTACTCTGCACATGCCAGATAATAAATAAATCCCTCCCTCCCCTTTCCGGGTCCTGCTCTCTGTTTCGCTTAAATCCAGCACCCCAAAAGATGGCAGAGACAGCTTCTGGGTCTCTGTTAAACTGAACGTTTAAACTGAATGTTTCAACTAGTTTAAGGATGTTTTAATTTGCTGTTTTATTTTACTGTTGCGCACTGCCCCCGGGCCTGCTTGCAGGGAGGGGTGGTATAAACATTGAATGATAGTTATATCAATAAATAAGAGGGCCATATTGATCTCCGGTGGATTGGTCTGCTTCCGATTTCACACGGAGGCAGCGGTTCAAGGACAAGGCCGGCCTGTGTTTGTGAGCCCTCTTCAGCTGGGCATCCCCAGCGTGGCGTCTTCTGCAGGCCGGCAGGATGGCGTCCTTGTGAAGGGAAAGACACTAGTCTGAGAAGCAGGAGAGGGCTTGGGTTGACGTTTTCCTCTGCTGAGCCCCGTTTTTGCCTGTAGGTAGCTCGGTCGTCTCCCTGTATTCCTGGCAACATATTTTGATATCCTCGTGCCATGTTTGCATACAGAGGCCTGTGGCCCTAATAAACCCTTTTTGTGGGAAAAGATTCTCCGGGGTCTGACTTCGTTCTTCTGTCCTCCGTCTTACTGGAGCCCTCTGGTCACTCCAGGAACACCAAACACCAGACTTCTTGAGTTGGGGCAGGAGCCGGTGGGAAGGGCTCGATCCTGTTTCCGTGGGCTTATTGTACTTTGAACACCGGGGATGTTTCATTGATGTCACCCACTGCAAGCCCGCTTGTGGGGAGGGACAGTATTAAAGCCAAATTATAATTATAAGTAAATATATAAACAGTTTAGAAAAACAGATGAGCAGCGCTAGGCCGTTTCATAGCAGGTTATTCTAACTGGTGGGTGCATAATAGATCATTATAACTTGGTGCGGAAAAGATTTATCCTCCTTTGCGCATAAAATAGAAGCTTCCCTAAAAGCAGGAGGTACAGTCAGGACCTGTGAAAGCCCCATGGCTCATTGACAGAGTCTGAATATGGCACCAGGCTTGCTGTCGTGGTTAAGAGGGGCTGCCTCTAATCTGGAGAGGCGGGTTTGAGTCCCTCTTCCTCCACATGCAACCAGCTGGGTGGCCTTGGGCTTGTCACAGTCCTGATAGTTCTGTTCTCCCAGCACAGTTCTTTTCAGCACTCTCTCAGCCCCACCTACCTCGCAGGGTGCCTGTTGTGGGGAGTGGACAGGAAAGTGATTGTAAGCCGCTTGGAGATGCCTTAGGGCAGGGAAAATGTGGGTATAAGAACGAACACGGAATAAAATAGTTTTAGACCAAGCCCTATGGAGATAGGTTGAGGGACTTGGGAATGTTCAGCCTGGAGAAAAGGAGGTTGAGAGGGGACATGATAGCCCTCTTTAAGTATTTGAAAGGTTGTCACTTGGAGGAGGGCAGGAGGCTGTTTCTGTTGGCTGCAGAGGAGAGGACACAGATACAGGGCAAGGAAATCCCCGGCCATGACAAGTGTGGGTTGATGTTTGAGACACGGGTTGGGGGGAGAGAGAAATGCCGTGGTCTTCCACCAGGGGGCACTCAGACTTTGCGCTGTCCAGGTTTGGAAGCCGCCAGCCCCAAAGGCAGCGCCTAATCCGTTTTCTGCACTCCCTCGCAGGACGGGCGCTGCTTGGCTCCATCCTGTGTTGACCGAGCGAGTCTGCAGACAGGCCCAGTGCCCTGGGGCAGGGAGGGAGCCTTCCGTGAGAGAGCCCCTCCGGCAAGCAGGGACCTGGAGCAACTCCAGCCCCCTGCCGGAAAGCTCTGGGGAGAGGGAGGCAGCAGAACAGGGTCCTCGTTGGGCTTGGGCAGAACCCGCATACTACCTACTGCATGGCCCACACAAAGAGACGCCCCTGATGAAGGGGCTTGGGGACCCAAGAAGAAGAAGGAGAAGAAGGAGGAGGAGGAGGAGGTTTTGTGCCCTTTACTACCTGAAGGAGTCTCAAAGTAGCTGACAAACACCTTTCCTCTCTGCACAACGGATGCCCTGAGAGGTGGGAGGGGGCTGAGAGAGCTCTCAGAGAACTGGGAATGGCCAGGGGACACCCAACTGGCTGCAGGTGGAGGAGGATTGAGGAATCAAACCCAGCTTTCCGGCCGATGCTCTTAACCACGACAGCAGGCACAAGTTCTGTTATCTTTGCTGCTCTTTGTTCTCTTTGGAATTCGCATAAATGAAGGAGAGTGCATGCACAGGAAAGCTTATGCCCAGGACAAATCTTTGAAAGCGGCTTCCAATCGCCCTGAGATTACTGAAGAAGAAGAAGAGTTGGTTCTTATATGCCGCTTTTCTCTACCCGAAGGAGGCTCAAAGTGGCTTCCAGTCGCCTTCCCTTTCCTCTCCCCACAACAGACACCCTGTGAGGGAGGGGAGGCTGAGAGAGCCCTGAAATTACTGAAGAAGAAGAAGAGTTGGTTCTTATATGCCGCTTTTCTCTACCTGAAAGAGTCAAAGCGGCTTCCATTCGCCTTCCCTTCCTCTCCCCACAACAGACACCCTGTGAGGGAGGGGAGGCTGAGAGAGCCCTGAGATTACTGAAGAAGGAGAAGAGTTGGTTCTTATATGCCGCTTTTCTCTACCCGAAGGAGGCTCAAAGTGGCTTCCAATCGCCTTCCCTTTCCTCTCCCCACAACAGACACCCTGTGAGGGAGCGGAGGCTGAGAGAGCCCTGAGATTACTGAAGAAGAAGAAGAGTTGGTTCTTATATGCTGCTTTTCTCTACCCCAAGGAGGCTCAAAGCGGCTTACAGTCGCCTTCCCTTTCCTCTCCCCACAACAGACACCCTGTGAGGGAGGGGAGGCTGAGAGAGCCCTGAGATTACTGAAGAAGGAGAAGAAGAGTTGGTTCTTAGATGCCGCTTTTCTCTACCCGAAGGAGGCTCAAAGTGGCTTCCAATCGCCTTCCCTTTCCTCTCCCCACAACAGACACCCTGTGAGGGAGCGGAGGCTGAGAGAGCCCTGAGATTACTGAAGAAGAAGAAGAGTTGGTTCTTATATGCTGCTTTTCTCTACCCCAAGGAGGCTCAAAGCGGCTTACAGTCGCCTTCCCTTTCCTCTCCCCACAACAGACACCCTGTGAGGGAGGGGAGGCTGAGAGAGCCCTGAGATTACTGAAGAAGGAGAAGAAGAGTTGGTTCTTAGATGCCGCTTTTCTCTACCCGAAGGAGGCTCAAAGTGGCTTCCAGTCGCCTTCCCTTTCCTCTCCCCACAACAGACACCCTGTGAGGGAGCGGAGGCTGAGAGAGCCCTGAGATTACTGAAGAAGAAGAAGAGTTGGTTCTTATATGCTGCTTTTCTCTACCCCAAGGAGGCTCAAAGCGGCTTACAGTCGCCTTCCCTTTCCTCTCCCCACAACAGACACCCTGTGAGGGAGGGGAGGCTGAGAGAGCCCTGAGATTACTGAAGAAGGAGAAGAAGAGTTGGTTCTTAGATGCCGCTTTTCTCTACCCGAAGGAGGCTCAAAGTGGCTTCCAATCGCCTTCCCTTTCCTCTCCCCACAACAGACACCCTGTGAGGGAGCGGAGGCTGAGAGAGCCCTGAGATTACTGAAGAAGAAGAAGAGTTGGTTCTTATATGCTGCTTTTCTCTACCCCAAGGAGGCTCAAAGCAGCTTACAGTCGCCTTCCCTTTCCTCTCCCCACAACAGACCCCTGTGAGGGAGGGGAGGCTGAGAGAGCCCTGAGATTACTGAAGAAGGAGAAGAAGAGTTGGTTCTTATATGCTGCTTTTCTCTACCCGAAGGAGGCTCAAAGGGGCTTCCAATCGCCTTCACTTTCCTCTCCCCACAACAGACATCCTGTGAGGGAGGGGAGGCTGAGAGAGCCCTGAGATTACTGAAGAAGAAGAAGAAGAAGTTGGTTCTTAGATGCCGCTTTTCTCTACCCGAAGGAGTCTCAAAGCGGCTTACAGTCGCCTTCCCTTTCCTCTCCCCACAACAGAGGCTGAGAGAGCTCTGACAGGGCTGCTCTGTGAGAACAGCGCCATCAGTGCTGTGGGGAGCCCAAGGTCACCCAACTGGCTGCATGTGAAGGATCGGGGAATCAAATGCAGCTCGCCAGTTTAGAAGCCACATTCCTAACCACCACACTGGCACTGGCACTTTAAGTCCTGGACTCCAAACTTTGTTCTAAGCTTCCATTGGGAGGGAACCTACCCCCCAAATGAAGGAGCAGTACATAAGCCTAATAAACAAACAAACAAACAAATAATCCTGCAGGTCATTTCAGAGGGTAGCCGTATCAGTGGCGTTGAACAGCTAGATTTGGGCCCGTCAGCATCTTAGGCTGAGCGTCAAAGAATTGAAGCTTTTGAACTCTGGTGCTGGAGAAGACTCTTGCGAGTCCCTTGGACTGCAAGGCGAACAAACCGGTCAGTCCTAGAGGAGATCAGCCCTGACTGCTCCTTAGAAGGCCAGATCCTGAAGATGAAACTCAAATACTTTGGCCACCTCATGAGAAGGAAGGACTCCCTGGAGAAGAGCCTAATGCTGGGAGCGATCGAGGGCAAAAGAAGAAGGGGACGACAGAGAATGAGGTGGCTGGATGGAGTCACTGAAGCAGTCGGTGCAAACTTAAATGGACTCCGGGGAATGGTAGAGGACAGGAAGACCTGGAGGATCATTGTCCATGGGGTACCTTGGACTGCAAGGCGAACAAACCGGTCAGTCCTAGAGGAGATCAGCCCTGACTGCTCCTTAGAAGGCCAGATCCTGAAGATGAAACTCAAATACTTTGGCCACCTCATGAGAAGGAAGGACTCCCTGGAGAAGAGCCTAATGCTGGGAGCGATCGAGGGCAAAAGAAGAAGGGGACGACAGAGAATGAGGTGGCTGGATGGAGTCACTGAAGCAGTCGGTGCAAACTTAAATGGACTCCGGGGAATGGTAGAGGACAGGAAGACCTGGAGGATCATTGTCCATGGGGTACCTTGGACTGCAAGGCGAACAAACCGGTCAGTCCTAGAGGAGATCAGCCCTGACTGCTCTTTAGAAGGCCAGATCCTGAAGATGAAACTCAAATACTTTGGCCACCTCATGAGGAGGAAGGACTCCCTGGAGAAGAGCCTAATGCTGGGAGGGATCGAGGGCAAAAGAAGAAGGGGACGACAGAGAATGAGGTGGCTGGATGGAGTCACTGAAGCAGTTGGTGCAAAATTAAATGGACTCCGGGGAATGGTAGAGGACAGGAAGGCCTGGAGGATCATTGTCCAGGGGGTCGTGATGGGTCGGACACGTCTTCGCACCTAACAGCAACAGCGTCTTAGAGGCCATCCGGGAAGGTTTTCTGGCTCTGGGCTTCCCAGCGTCCCTGTTCCCCAAAAGCTCTCTGAGGTGTCCTGGGACTCGGATCGCGCTAGCCATGTCAATGTGTGTCAGGCAGGCTGCTGGCCTGTGAGGCCCTATGTGTCAGGATTGTAGAATCTCTGTCATAAATTAGCCTGAGTTCCTCCATGTCAGTTATACTGCTTAATTGAACCTGGCGCCTGCTAGCCCCGGCCTTGTAGTTTGTAGCAATAAAATAGAATAGTGATGTTATTCTAACCTTATCTTGTTATGGGCACACAGGGTTGTTGTCAATTCTCTCAAGGATGGGAGTTTGGAATCCTGTTGTTGTTTCACATATGTCTTTTCTCACTAACCCCCCTCCTTGGGAACTGTCAAGTTTTGGGCGGGAGAAATGTATTGATAAGCTGAGGCAAATCTGGCTTCGAGTCAGATTTGACTTTCAGTCCAATGCGTATAGTGCTAATCAATGAAACTATTTTTCTTTTGAATAAGTTTTGTTGTGAGTTTCCTGTGCGTCTGACATCAAGTCAAATCTCACAACTCCTTTCACCTGCAAAATGCAGGGCGAGGGACATACTTTTTCTGAGCAGGGAGAGGGCCTGGATTGGGACCTCTCCCAGGGCGACGGCGCGAGTGCCGGCCCGCACAGCTCGGGCATGATGCGGGCAATCTCGGGGACAACCCCGGGGCCCGAGGAATTTTTGGAACGACACGTCACCCAGCGCAGGCGATTGTCTAAATACGACCGCCCTACTGGGGATGAGAGGTGGCCGGAGCACCTGGGACTGCCTAGCTACGCGCTGGAGCCTGTGGGTGAGACACAGGACTTGCAGTACAAGCTGGACAGGGTGACTAACTGGCTGCAGGATCTTTCGGGTCGGTTGGATCCGGAGGAGAAGCGCCGAACGCAACGCCTGCTGAAGGAAGTGCGTGGTGGTGGTGCGCACGATACCAGCCTGCGGCGAGTGAGTGGTGGGCTTGCACTGCGGGAGCACGGCATGGCGGACACGCAAGCGGCAGCGGATGCTGAGGCGTTGGCCAGGGCCAGGGCGCAGCTGGAAATCGAGGCGGAGGCAGAGGCTCGAGCGAGAGCGCAACGCGAACAAGAAGGCGAGGGCGAGGAGCGAGAGGACGAAGGCGGCGCGGGCGGCGACGGAGCCGGAGGAGACGGCGCGGACGGAGGCGAGGACGCAGCGGCGGCGGCAGCAGCGGCGGCGGCGGCGGACGTTGCGGGAGCCGAGGCGGCGGCGGCAGCAGCGGCGCGCGAAGCGGCGCGAGCGGCAGCGCGAGCAGCGGAGGCAGCCCGGGCGGCGGAACGAGCAAGAGTGGCGGCGGGGAGAGGACGAGGCATCGGCCGCGGTGCAAGACCCCCAGCACCGGCCCCGGCACCGGCGGATTGGGGCCCGGGGCGCCTACCAGCCCACCTCCGGGGTGTGGAGATGCGGAGCACCTACAAATTCAAGGCTAAGTTTTCCGGAGACCCCTCCGATTTTCCTACGTTTCTGGTGCACCTCCAGGCCTACATGATGGAAATGGGGTTCACTTTCCAGGACGATGCTGAGAAAGTGCGTTTCGTGGGCCAAGCCCTAGAAGGCAAAGCAGCCAAGTGGTTTGTGGACTTGTACCGCTATCACCCCCAAGCCATTCGTGACTACAACCATTTCATGAGAGCCCTGCGCCAGATGTACGTGGAACCGTTCGAGCGAGAAACCGCGGAGAAGAAACTCAGGGCTCACCGGCAAGGGAAGTTGTCAGTGGTCGAGTACGCCAGGGAGTTTAAAGAGCTGGCTTCCTCGGTGCCGGACTGGACGGAGCCCCAACGCGTGCTGTCGTTTGTGGGGGGCCTCAATCCTACTCTGGCAGACAAATGCCTCCTCCTGGAAGACCCGCTTACAGTCGAAGGTTGGGTCCAATTGGCTGGGGAGATGGAAAATCGATTGGAGCGAGCTTCGATGGTACAAGTCCTGGCAGGCAAAACCGTGGCGAAAACCTCCACCCCGGCGAAAACCAAGCCCCGAGCCAAGTTGGAGCCGTCTGAGCGCACCCGGCGCATGGAAAAAGGGCTGTGCTTGGGTTGTGGCCAAGCGGGGCACTTTCTCGCAAATTGCCCCACAAAAGCAACAGCGACCCCGAGGGCCGTGAGCAGCGCCCCACCGAAAGCCCAGCCCGCCAAGAAAACTACTCCCAAGAAAAGTGCCAAGTCTCTCCTGGTGCCAGTGGCTGCCGTGCCAGCAGTGGACGACTCGGAGGAGGGAAGCGGGCTGGAGGACGAGGATCAAGCCGAGGAGCAGTCGGGAAACGAGGACGGTCTGCTGTAAAGGCGCCCCGCCAGCAGGCCGCCAACAGGGGCAAACGCGTGGTGAGTGATTCCCCCTTACTACTCCTACCTGCCAAGCTCTCCAACCCCAAGTCGGGGAAAACAGTGGGGGTCCGGTGTATCGTGGACTCAGGGTGCACCCAATCCCTAGTGAGCCCGGCACTGGCCGAGACTTTGGGGGTGGGAAAGGTGCCGCTGAGGGAACCCTTGCCCATCACCCAATTGGATGGGAAATGTGCTCCCGGAGGGGAGGCCACGGCGAAAACGCGCCCAATGGACTTGGACATAAAAAAACATTGGGAGCAAATCCAGCCTTTGGTAGCCCCTCATTCTGCCTTCCCTTGTGTGTTAGGGTTGGATTGGCTGAAGGAACATGACCCCCTAGTGAAGTGGAAAGAAGGGACCGTGGACTTTACCTCTCCCGCCTGCGAGCAGCACGCTCGACTGCGGGATTCCCCACTGACGGGGGTTGTGGCCGCTTTGGGATCGGGGGGGACAGCGCTCCCTCCTGAGTATCAAGACTTTGCTGATGTGTTCGCGGAGGTAGAGTGCAACCAACTGCCCCCCCACCGTAAAACTGACTGTGCCATTGAATTAAAGAAAGGGGAACCACTCCCCAAAGCCAAACTTTATTCCATGAGCCCCCGGGAAATGGCGGAGCTTAGGGAATTTTTGGATAAGAACTTGGCGAGGGGTTTTATTAGACCGGCCACATCTTCATTGGCGGCCCCGGTCCTTTTTGTAAAAAAGAAGGACGGTTCGCTACGTTTGTGTACTGACTACCGTGGGTTGAATGCGGTCTCCACCTGCAATGCCTACCCGCTCCCCCTGATAAAAGACTTGTTGGGCCACTTGGGGAAGGCACGAATTTTTACGAAATTGGATTTGAGGGAAGCCTATTACCGAGTTCGGATCAAGAAGGGGCACGAATATCTAACGGCTTTTAACACCCCCCTGGGGCAATTTGAGTACACCGTAATGCCGTTCGGCCTCGCCGGCGCTCCGGGCGTGTTCATGAATATGATTAATGAAATTATGCATGATTTATTGTACCAAGGGGTGTTGGTTTACATTGATGATATTCTTGTCTATTCTGAGAATGTTGAGAGTCATGCTGATCTGGTACGCGAAGTGCTCAACCGCTTGCGGAAGCACCGATTGTTTGCTAAACTGTCTAAATGTGAGTTCCACCGCGATGCGGTGGAGTTTCTGGGGTTCCGTGTCTCCCAAGCGGGGATTGAGATGGACCCTGGCAAGGTGCGTGACTTGCTGGCTTGGGAACCTCCCCGCACCAGGAGGCAACTGCAAAGCTTCCTAGGGTTCGCTAATTTTTACAGGACTTTCATCCCCAATTTTGCCAAAGTGGCGCTGCCCCTCACTGACTTGTTGAAAACCAAACAGGGGGGAAAAACGGCGAGCCGCCCGGGGACGCCCCTTCTGTGGACTCCCCCCTGTCAAAACGCATTCGACAAACTAAAGTTGTTGTTTACGTCCGAACCAGTATTGGCCCATGCTGACCCTTCTAAGCAATTTACTGTACAAGTAGACTCCTCGGACGTAGCAATGGGGGCCGTGATCCTCCAAGAGGGGGAGGACGGAAAGTTACACCCGCTGGCCTATCTGTCTAAGAAATTCTCGGGGGCAGAGCGAAATTGGGCAATTTGGGAAAAAGAGGCGGCTGCAGTAAAACTGGCCCTTTCCACCTGGAGGCATTGGCTAGAAGGATCCGCGATCCCATTTGTAGTCTGGACGGATCATAAAAACCTTCAGGCACTTAAGCAGCCCCGATCGCTTTCCGCCAAGCAAATGAGATGGGCAGAGTTTTTCGCCCGTTTCAACTTCTCCCTAAAGCATCTGCCGGGTAAAATGAACTTTTTGGCAGATGCATTATCACGCCTGCCCCAGTACAACAGCAAACGAGACCCATTGGTAGACACCGTTTTTACCCCCGCCCAACTAGGGATGGCCGCCGTGACGCGCAGCCACGTAAAGACTGATACGCCCATCCCAGGGGGCTGGGTCCAGAAGGAGATGTCACAAGATCCGGAGTTTGGCTCCCTCCGCCCTGATCTGACTGAGAAGGGGGGGCTCTTTTTTAAGGGCGAGAGACTCTTTGTTCCTGTTGCGGCCAGGGGAAAAGTTTTGAAACTTTGCCACGACGCAAAAACTGCTGGACACTTTGGTTTTGTGAAAACTCTGCACCTAGTCAGGAGACAATATTGGTGGCCGTCCCTGCGCAAAGATGTGGAGAAATATGTGCAGGGATGCCCTATTTGTGTATTGCCTCAAAACCGGTTGGAGGCAAGAAAAAGGGGCTATTGCAACCACAGCCCACCCCCTCTCGTCCATGGACAGATGTCACTATGGACTTTATTACGGACCTCCCTCCCAGCCATGGGAACACCGTTATATGGGTGGTAGTGGATGCTTTTTCCAAACAGGCTCACTTCATTCCCTGCACGGGAGTGCCTTCAGCACCAAAATTGGCTTCTCTTTTCATTGAACACGTGGTACGTCTGCACGGGATCCCGACACGTGTCCTGACGGATCGGGGCCCCCAGTTCGTTTCTAAGTTTTGGAGGGAACTCCTGAGACTTTTGGGGGTGGAGCAAGCCCTCACTTCGGGCTATCACCCTGAATCAAATGGCCAGACCGAAAGGGTAAACCAAATCCTGGAACAGTACTTACGTTGTTTCATCAATCACCAGCAGGACAATTGGGTCTCTTTATTACCGATGGCTGAATTTGCCTACAACAATGGGGTTCATGCCTCAACTGGGGTATCACCTTTCAAAGTAGTGTATGGGACTGATTTGGCAACAGCCCCCACCTGGGAGCTCAACTCCACTGAGGCTCCTGACATAAATAAATGGGCAGCCACCATCAGTACAGGTTGGCCAGAAATTGTAGCTAGCCTCAAGGAGGCAAAACAAGCCTATAAAGCTCAAGCGGATAAGAAAAGGGTACCTGCACCTGACTGGAAAGTGGGAGACCTGGCCTATTTGTCTACTAAGAACCTGAGGTGCCAACAGAAGTCAAAGAAACTTGGCCCTAAATACGTGGGGCCATTTAAAGTGATAAAACTGATTAATACTGTGACTGTTGAGCTAGCTTTACCAAAGACTTATAGGAATGTGCATCCGGTTTTTCATTCCAGCCTGCTGCGGAGAGCTCCGGTCCCTGACGAGTGGCACCCTCCTCCAGACCAGCCTGTGCCAATTTTCATCGATAAAGACACCCACTATGAAGTCAACCAAATTTTAGACTCTCGTTTGCACAAGGGTCGCCTTCAATATCTGGTCGATTGGAAAGATTTCCCCTCGGGGGACAAAGAGTGGGTGGAGGCAAGGAATGTGAAGGCACCCCGCCTTCTCCGGGCTTTCCATCGAGCATTTCCGGATTGTCCCCGCCCGGTAGATGCCGGCTAGATGGAGGAGTGAAGTTTGTTTTAATGCGGAGGGATGTCAGGATTGTAGAATCTCTGTCATAAATTAGCCTGAGTTCCTCCATGTCAGTTATACTGCTTAATTGAACCTGGCGCCTGCTAGCCCCGGCCTTGTAGTTTGTAGCAATAAAATAGAATAGTGATGTTATTCTAACCTTATCTTGTTATGGGCACACAGGGTTGTTGTCAATTCTCTCAAGGATGGGAGTTTGGAATCCTGTTGTTGTTTCACATATGTCTTTTCTCACTAACCCCCCTCCTTGGGAACTGTCAAGTTTTGGGCGGGAGAAATGTATTGATAAGCTGAGGCAAATCTGGCTTCGAGTCAGATTTGACTTTCAGTCCAATGCGTATAGTGCTAATCAATGAAACTATTTTTCTTTTGAATAAGTTTTGTTGTGAGTTTCCTGTGCGTCTGACACTATGAAAGCACCACCAGCGTGGTAGTCCCGGGTCTTTGTGGAACACAGCTGAACATTCCCAACCAGTCCTGCAGCCGGACGTCCGACAACAGGCCCGGCCCCACACCTGCTCTGCTTCTGGCACAGGGACCCCTTGGCCTGTTCTTCGTGTTTCGAGGAAGAGCAAACAGCTGGATCTCTTGCTGCTGGAACCACGGGTCAGCGAACACGGTCCGCTTCCAATCCGGAGCTGCCTTCTGTGTGCAAACCGACCAGATCCGGATCTATCCCAGAAACACTGCAGAGTTCATTCTTGGCCCGTTTCTCGTTGACTCCTTTTTTCCAGAAACATTCCAACCCGTTCTCTCCGTCTGGGAGCTGCCAAGAGACCCGGGGCTGGAGGGGGAAAGGCTGGAAGATCTCAGTGTGGGGAGAAACCAGGCACTGGCGAGATCGAAAGCAAACAATCCCAGACCCCGTGGGCACTGCATTGCCCAGCGCCACCAGCCGGTGGGCAGGCCTCCCAAACCAACAGGCTTCTATCAACACACTCCCTGCTCCGCTTTCCAAACTCCAGAGTTCACAGGGGGGGGAGACCGTCCCGGGTGTTTAGAAACGCAATCCGAGATCCCCCGCTGGAGGACCGAGAGCTGCCCAAGCAATGAGAACGTGGCTGGTTCCTCTGGTGCCTCCCTGCCCAACACAACACTTTCTGGAGAAGCCAAATTTAAAGTCCGGTCGGGCCCCTTTAAGACCCACGAGGTCTGATTCCAGGGGTGAGCTTTCGTGGGCACGCACGCTTCCTCAGGTGCAATATCCTGAAACAGAAGTAAGCAGTTCATCCTTACAGGCAAAGAGTGAGAGTGAATTAACACACAGCACAACAACAACAAAACGGTTGGCAGATCCCGGAGATAAATGGGGAAAAAGAGCCATTTGGATTTGTTTGTGTTCCCTGGAGGAGGACTTGCAGGGGGAACTCCCTCCTGGGTTCTGCTGCTTCAGACCCACACGGCCACCCACTGAATCCCCTCCCTGTGCCGCCCCACGGCTGGGCACCCGGACATGCCGTCCCGCCCTGCCGTGGCTCCCTTCCTCCCCCAGTTAATGAGGCAGAGAGAAGGCACCGTCCCTGAGCCGTCTGCTGGGGCTTTTTGCAGGTCACCTGGTACCTGCCCAGGTGCGGCCTCCTCCCTTTCAGGGCCTGCCAAGGGGCAGCCGGGCGGCCTTTCCCTGCATAGTTTGGAACCAGGAGGATGAGACGAGCCTGTGGTTTGGGAGTTTGGCGTCTCGGAATAATCGCTGCAGCATTAACTCCTGGCCTCTTGCTCGGCTCTGAGTTTCATAAACCGGCCTGCCAAAACTCCCCCTTTGAACTGTTTTTTCTTACGGCTGATTTCTCTCCCTCCCGCCTCTCATCCCTCGATGGCTTTTGTCCTCCCTGCTCGGCTGCAATGCAAAATACGGATTGTGATCCCAAAGGAAGGCCCTCGCAGGGCAGATGATCACGAAGGGCAGCCAAGGTGGCAGGGCCAGAGCTGCCCAGGGAGGGGCCGGGGCTCAGAGGGAGAGCATCCTCTTGGCAGGCAGGAGGGCCCCGGTTCAATCCCCCCGCGGCATCTCCAATGGAAAGGACCACATACCTGGGGATGAAAAGACTCTGAGACCCTGGTGGACTGCTAATGGAGCAGATAATCGAAGAAGGTCAAATTCAGGATCACTCCGATCCATAGGTTCATGATGTATGATTAGAGGTCAGATGAAAGTCAGATTCAGGATAGCACCAATTCATGGGTTCAAGATGTATGATTAGAGGAGCTGGGGCTCAGAGCCTCTGCTTGGCAGGCAGGAGGTCCCCGGTTCAATCCCCAGCAGCATCTCCAGTGGGAAGGACCAGGCAGGAGGGGACATGAATCTACTGGGAAATATAGCAGATCTTGCCCATCCAAGAAGTGTGATCTTGAGTGCAAAGAATAAAACTCTCACAAAGTATATTGCCAAAAAGGCAAACTTACAATTATTCGATTACCGTATATACTCGAGTATAAGCCGAGTTTTTCAGCACAAAAAGTCCTTGTTGGCTTACACTCAAATATATACAGTAATTGAAATAAATTCTTTTATTGGCTGTGGGAAGTCAGCCAATCATTGCAATGCATTTTGCATATGCAAATGTATGGGAATGCTGAGGAAGTTAGCCTACAGGAAAGCATGTTTTTGGGGAACAATTTCCTGGCCAAGCATAGAAGGTTTTTCCTTTTTGAAAATCATCTGTGTTTGGCCAGGAAGGTATATAAGGCCAGGGGTCTTCTTCTCTGCCTTTGTTGCTGGCCTGTGCTGCTCTGAGTGGTAGAGTAGACTCTTACACTGACTCCACAGAGTGTGCTGCTGGCTGGCTGGCAGGCTGCTGCGCTGAACATTGGAAGCTCATCGCTGGAGAAGACATCAACGGTTTGACTGAGAGTCTGATCTTTTCCCCCTCATGCCTTCAATTTTCTTCTTCCTCTTCTTCCAAACTATTCTTTTTGGGTGGATTTTGGGGGTGCTTTGGGATTCCCTGTTTCTTTCTCCTAGTGTTTCTCTCTTCTTTTATCCGAGGGGCAGCATTGTTTGCCTTTTCTTCTTGGGGTTGTGTTCCTTTTAAAAGTTGATTTGTACAGTTCTTTCTTTCAGCATTCAGTTTTAAAGTTCTTTCAGGGGCGCTGTAGTTGTAGATAGAGTTGTCCCTTCTCCCAGTTTGGTAGCTGTTGAACTTGTTGTAGTAGGTGGCCAACTTCGGCAACTGTTGTTCTGCTCTGGTTTGCTGGCCTGGGGGGCACTGTTTGGTTCTCCTGACAGAGCTGTTCTCACAGAGCAGTTCTGCCAGAGCTCTCTCAGAGTTTCTGGCATTAGGAGAGGAAGGGAAGGCAATTGTAAGCTGCTTTGAGACTCCTTTGGTTAGTGAAAAGTGGGGTAAAAAAACCGTCAGCTATTCATCCTGTTGACTTTTCTGTATTTGTTGGGGGGGGGGGAGAGGCTGGATGGGAGAGCCTGTGAGGATGGAGCATGGATTAAGTGCTTAGGCCACCCTGAGCTCCTCAGTAGGGTAGGTTCATGTGATAATCCTGCTGAGGAAGAGGAAGGTGCCCATGTGACCCTCCCCCCTTGCTTTCTGATGCTACTGCTCAGTCCATGCTGATAACCTCAAACCAGCTACAGCTGAACCTCTGTTTGGACATAGAGACGAGGAGGAGGAGTCCAGTTTTGAAGGATTTTAACTCTTGTATTGCAGCTTGGTTGCTGAATGAGCGAAGGTATTTGCACTTTTAAACTTATTGTTACCATATTGTTCTTGCTGACCCTGTTTTGTGCTTACAGAGCTAGTTTACTGTTTTTCTTTGAAATAAATATTCAAAAACATTTAACCTACTGATGCCTCAAGTAATGTACATTTATATTTATCTTTGAAATTCACCAGTAGCTGCTGCATTTCCCACCCTCGGCTTATACTTGAGTCAGTAGGTTTTCCCAGTTTTTTGTGGTAAAATTAGGTACCTTGGCCTATATTCGGGTTGGCTTATATCTGAGTATATACGGTAGATCTATTAAAGGTGTTGGTTTGAAGTAGCACAACAAAATATGAGTCCACTCAGGCACCTTTAAGACCAACAAAGATTTATTCAAGGCGTGAGCTTTCATGTGCAGGCACCCTTCTTCAGACCATGGAGCAGGGATCCTAAGTGTACAGATGTAAGGAGAAAGTAAATTAGTGGCAAATTAGTAAACAGAAGAAGGAGTTCTTATATGCCGCTTTTCTCTCCCCCCGAAGGAGGCTCAAAGCGGCTTACAGTTGCCTTCCCTTTCCTCTCCCCACAACAGACACCCTGTGAGGTGGGTGAGGCTGAGGGAGCCCTGATATCACTGCTCGGTCAGAATAGTTTTATCAGTGCCGTGGAGAGCCCAAGGTCACCCAGCTGGCTGCATGTGGGGGAGCGCAGAATCAAACCCAGCATGCCAGATTAGAAATGTGCACTCCTAACCACGACACCAAACTGGCTCTCTCAGCAGCACAGTATAACAACATCCAAAATATGCAGGATGATAATTCTTTCCTAGAAAAGCAAATCAGTCTTTTGGGTGCAATTGTCATTCCCAACAACACTGGGGCAATAAAACTGTTAAGGTTGGTGATTAATGGCAGATATTTTTCCAGTTGTGAGAGGAGTAAGTAACAGAGACTTGTTGGTAGCCCCATCCATCTCCAGCCAAGCATGGAAGCAAACCCACAAGCCGTGCTGAGCTTGCTATCCTGTCTTCAGACCAGAGAGTTAGATTCTAAATAGCACTGCATACGTTTTCAATTAGATCTCGTTCACATTGAAGTTGCAGCCAATAAGAGAAGAAAAGCTGTCTTAAATCCCGAAGGAGTCTCAAAGTGGATAACAAACACCTTTCTCCACAACAGGCACACTGGGAGGGAGGGAGGGAGGTGGGGCAGAGAGAACTGCTCTGGCAGAAAAGCCCTAAAAGAACTGCAACTGGCCCAAGGTCACTCAGCTGACTCCATGTGGAGCACCCAAAATCTATTTTTCTCAAATATTTCTGCAACACAATATATTTATATGTGCTGCAATACATTTTAATATCATTTTAAACTGTTTCTCATTCTAGGTTTATCTCAAACATTTCTCCTTATATTTAAAAACTGATCTGTTTTCTCAAATAAGTTGTTAATTTTGCTATTACTCAATAATCAATGCAGCAGATTTATTTTGCCAGCGTTGGGAGTGGCGGCTTCTAAACCGGGCAGCCGGGTTTGATTCCCCACTCCTCCTCCACAGGCTGGGTGACCTTGGCCTAGTCACTTGGATTCAGTTCCAGGTGTTGGCAGAGTTTAAATATGCAAAGTGGAAGAGCACTAGAATGCTCAAAGAATAAAATAGTTTTATGAAGAAGAGTTATGTAAAAAAAAGAGGAGAGAGATAGTCCTATCAGTCTAACCGACTAATGTTATCTGGAGGGGAGGAGGCAGGAAGTGTGCTGAAAGGACCAGTTGAGCCAATCAGGGACACAGGATAGGACTATGTGAAAAATATCTGGATGTTCCTGATCTAAATATGTTAGATACGCATCTCCTCAGATGTCCCCTGAGGGAGATCATCTTTATGCTGTCGAATTATGCACACTATAGATTTTGCAAGTTCTTCTTCCGTGGAGTCTGGCCCCACTGGGAAAGCTGTCATGGTGGGCATCCCTGCAGCCCACACAAGAAGCAGGGAGGTCCCCGCCCTTGTTGGTGCAGGCAGAAGGCATGTTCGATTTTAAAGGTTGCAATGGTTTTGAGATGAATTATATGCATCGTTATCTGTGTGATTTTTGAATGACGGGAGCCACCCAGAGCCAGCCTGCTGGGAGGGGCGTGGTATAGATCCCGGTATCAATAAATAAATTAAAGCCCAACCTGACGAGACAAGTTAGGAACGTAAAGGTTGAACGGCAAGGGGAAAAAAAGTTTAAAACCCAAATATTTATCATAATAAAAGTTTAAAGCATCTCAGCAGTATCCATTGTGTAGTACAGCAAGTGCAGAATCAGGATTAACACCTGGAACACACAAGGAGCCAAATCCAGGCACGTTTTGACCCCTAAAGGGTCTTCCTCAGCGGCCAAATAAGTTTGTCTGTTCATTCATTCATTCATTCATTCATTCATTCATTCATTCATTCATTCACATTCGATTTATATCTCGCCATTCCCATACAGTGGCTCGTGGCGGGTCACAAGGTCCTCATTAAAAATCCCATTAAAACCCTCATTAAAAGGACAAAGCAATACAATATAAAAATACACATCGAACAGGCGAAATAACACCAGCCCCCCCCCCCCCCCCATGGCCAAGTCTAATGCACTTATACAGCGTGGGAATACATAATATTAGGGCTTGCTGGGTGGTAAAAAATCTGGAAAGGGAAGCCACAATTGATATATCTTGTATCTAAGAGTGTCTAATGTGGAGTCCTTAACTCAGTGGTTCTCCACCTTCCTGATGCCGTGACCCTTTAATCCAGTTTCTCATGTTATGATGACCCCCAGCCATAAAACGATGCCAGGGTTTTTTCACAGAAATTAAACCCAAACTGACCCATGGCATGAAGATCCATTGTTCATGATGATTGTATATAAATTGGATTTTTTCCCTGGGTTTCTCAGTTTGGTTCTGCCCCTTGTCCCACCATGCCGATCTCACTCTTTTCCGCTGCTGCAGACAGACGAACGCTCTATTTCAATTTACCCCGCAAGGCTGTTGTGTGGATGCCCCCCCCCGCCAAGCTGCTTGCCCTGCCGCGCCCCTTGTGAAAGGCTCATTTGACCCCCAAAGGGGTCCCGACCCCCAGTTTGAGGACTTAACTGCCTTAACTGGTCACGTTGTGATGCCGACAACTATTTTCGGAGATTCCAGGCTGGCTTGAGGGGTGGACATGGGGTTGCCAGCTTTTGGTGGCACCAGGAAAACTCTGAAGAAGCCGATTCCTCTGGAGAAACTGGCTGCTTTGGAGGGTGGACTCTGTGGCATTATACCCCGCTGAGCCTGCCCCCTCCCCAAATTTCGCCTCCCCGGTCTCACCCCCCCCCCACCACACACACACATTTCCAGGAATTTTCAAACTCAGAACCTCTCAGACTGTCTTTGGTTCTCCTCCGTCCTGTGCAGCCCTCTGGAGGGGTGGGGGGTGGCCCCCCATTTCCACGAGGGGCTGTTGGAGGCGGCACGGCTGAGGCCTGACGTCTGTCTGCCAAGCCAGCCAAATGTTGCCTCAATGCATTTTTTCCAAGAGTGTTTGTACAAGATCTAGAGCCACCCCCTGACAGCTTTAGGACCGAAATCCTTGTGGCAAGTCCCTTCCCATAAACCATCTGTGGAATGCTGGATCTTCGGAGACGATCCTCGTGGCAACAGGACAAACAGGAGGCTGGGGGGGGGGAGCTCAGGAACAGAGTTGTCAACCTCCAGATGGAGCCTGGAGATCTCCTGGAATGACAGTGGGCCTCCACATGACAGCTCCCCTGGAAGAAAGGGCTGATTTGCAACCTTACTCCCCTCCAAATTACGCCCTCCCCAGGCTCCACCTCCAAACCTCCAGGTCAATCCAAGCAGGATTTGGCAGGCCTATCCTCCCCCCCCCCCCCATCAACCTCTTTTTAACAAGATTTATCTTTGGAGCATCCCGCTGGCCTCTTCTAGGTAGGATCCTGCAGACAAGGAGGAGAGCGGTTCCTGGATTATGACATGAGCCAGGGGTGGCCGAACTGTGGCTCTCCAGATGTTCATGGACTGCAATTACCATGAGCCCCTGCCAGCATGGTACTGACAGGGGCTCATGGTAATTGTAGTCTGACATCGGGTTGATGGTGAAGACATTGAATGCGGTCAAGAATTCATTTTACCTGGGACACAAATGGATGCGAGTGACGATTGCAGCATGGAAGTAAAATGTCGAATTGCTCTGGGTTGCTTAGGAGGTTGAGAGGGGACATGATAGCCCTCTTTAAGTATCTGAAAGGTTGTCACTTGGAGGCGGGCAGGATGCTGTTCCCATTGGCTGCAGAGGAGAGGACACGCAGTAATGGGTTTAAACTTCAAGTACAACGATATAGGCTAGATATCAGGAAAACGTTTTTCACAGTCAGAGTAGTTCAGCAGTGGAATAGGCTGCCTGAGGAGGTGGTGAGCTCCCCCTCACTGGCAGTCTTCAAGCAAAGGTTGGAGACACACTTTTCTTGGATGCTTTAGGATGCTTAGGGCTGATCCTGCGTTGAGCAGGGGGTTGGACTGGATGGCCTGTGTGGCCCCTTCCAACTCTATGATTCTGTGATTCAATCCAAACCTGGAGAAGGAAGGACTCCCAAACGTAGAGGAGTTCGCTCCGTCATCTTCCCAAGAGCCGCTTATGGCTGAGAAAGTTGGACGATGCAAAAATCGGACAAGAGAAGAATCGATTCCTTTGAGCTCTGGTGCTGGAGGAGGCTTCTGCAGGTTCCACGGAAAGCAGAAATCACAAACAAGGAAATACCGCAGCGCATAAAGCCTCATCAATCACAGGGAGGCAAAATCTCGAAACTCCGGCTCCCTTCCTTGGGCCACATCATGCGATCCAGCTCAACGGAGAGAGCAATCAGGCTAGGATGGCCCCGTGGAAAAAGGAAACCAGGCCGACCAAGGGCATGGTGGTTGGACGGGGCCGAAATGGACACCGGCCAGAACATGACACAACCCAAAGAAGCGGCGCAAGATCAGAAATCGTGGCTGGCACCGTCATCATGAACATCTGGACGGCCAACGCTTGGCCACCCCCTGCATTCTGCAGCTGGCCAGGTGAAAGGCCCAGGAGGAGACCCAGACCCACCTCCTGGCAGGAGAGCACACTGAGGCTCACTGCTGGGCTGCCAACCTCCAGGCAGCGCCTGGAGCTCTTTGGAGTTTCCACCAGCCCACTGACCTGCAGCCTGGAGGAAACGGAATTGGGCCGCCGCTAAGGTTTCTCCCCACCCCTCCCCACGCTCCGTCTTTCCTGCTTTCTCTCCAGGAACCGATCCCTGGAGATTATTTGGGATTCCGGGAGATCTCCGGGCCCCGCCTGGAAGCTGGCAAACCCCGTTCCCACTTTGCAAGGGCCCAATCTCGTTCCCCCTCCCTCCTGTTCTGGCCCCCTCCAGCCCTGACCAGATTCCCTTCCGAGGCTCCTCCGCGCGGGACGGGGAGTGGAATTTGATGCCGAGAACGGAGCCCCACCAGGCTTTCCGCCCAGAGAACGGCCTTTCTGTCTCCTCCACGCTATATTTCCTTAAATATTTGCACATGGCGGGCGGGCGGGAGGGAGGGGATGCCAGCCACCAGAGCCGCCCCCTGTGCCAAAGCGGGAAACCACAGATTCCTGCCGTGGTGTGAGGTTACACGAAAGCAGACGGGGAGCCAACGCAGCGCAGAGCGGAGGCTAAGCCGTGTGGGGGGGGGGGGAACTGCTTGGGGCTCTTTCAGCCAGGCCGGGGACCAAATGAATGGGTCAGTGTGCTGATTTCCGAGGGCGAAAGAGGCTCTGTGCTGCAGGCCCGTTCCCCTGGAGGGGCCCTGGAGCCAAAGGCCACCTCCCGGTCAGCCATAAGCGGGGCTGGATTCCCTCGTGTGCCCCGGCAGTGCTCTGAACGCAGCCGAAAAGGCCCTTTCCCCCTCCGTATCCTCCGGCCACCCTTCTCCCCCCCCCCTGCACTTCCTTTCCTCCCCTTTGACCCTGCCCACGGGTGTCCGCAGTTCCTCTGGGCCGTGCCCCCTCACCTGGGCAGACCCCGTTCTGCACCTTCTGGCTTGGCCGGTGGGGGGAAGAATGCTGTCCTCTCGCATCACTGTGTGTCTGTGTTGTGCTACGCACCACCAAGTTGCTTCCAGCTGATGACAACTAGAGGCATAAGATTTGGTGGAGGGGGGGGGGGGTTCACCGTGTTGGTCAGAAGTGGCAGAACAAAACCGGGGTCCAGGGGCACCTTGAAGACAGGCAAAGCTTTCATGGGCAGGCACATCTCCTCAGAAGACGGCATAGAAACCGTCATCGTACATAGAGCAGGAGAGAGTAAATCAGCAGGAAATGCGTAACCAGCATCATGAAGATAACCCACAAATATGCAGGGCAGGGAAGATGTTTAGCACAATCAAATGCCTTGCTAGAATAGCAGACTGAGTTGGTCCGTCCTTTGGGTTCAGTTCCCGTTCACAAAGACGGGGAGCTACGTTGGTCGGAAGAAGCAGAACAAAGGGGGAGTCCAGCGGCCTCTTTAAGAGCAACAAAGTTTTGTTCTGGATAAAAGCTTGCATGTGCATGCATATTTCTTTGCTGGATAATAGAGATAAATAATAGAGATAGAGATAAATTCCCCTGGAGAAAATGTTACCTTTGGAGGGGAGAATCGACCCCTCCCCTCCCCAGGCTCCACTCCCAAAATATCTAGGAATTTCCCCAATTGCAAGCCAAGGGAATCTGCATGCATTTCTGATTTTGCCTGAATCTCTTGTCTCCGAATTAGTGCGGGGAAGCTGCCTCTGAAACTCCCCAGCTTCTGAGATTTCCCTTCTGTGCTAGTTTTGTCCATGGGAACAGGGATATTACACAGGCAGTAGCATTTGAACCCAGGCCTGGAGAGACACCCCTGCAGCCAGGAATGGCACGAGGGAATTCTGCCGGTCTGCTTCAGCCTGAATAGAGCAAGCTACGCTTAAGGCAACTCCCAGTCAGATCTAAGCTGTTCCTCAAATTGATGAGGAGCCGAAGTTTTTTGACCTGGGTGGTCCAGACTAGCCCGGTCTTGTGAAATATCCAGAGCTGAGCTGGGTCAGCCCTGGTTAGAACTGGGATGGGAGACGCCAGAAAGCCATGAGCAGCCACCTCTGTTTGCCTCTTCCCTTGAAATCCCTACAGTAGCGGTGGGCTAACTGTGGCCCTCCAGATGTCCATGGACTACAATTCCCATGAGCCCCTGCCAGCAGTCCATGGACATCTGGAGGGCCACAGTTTGCCCACCCCCTGCCCTACAGGGTCACCAGAAGTCAGCTGTGCCTTGATAGCATTATTCCTCTCATTTGCAACAGGGTCGTAGGAAGAGTGGCCTGCTTTGCAAGGTTGTTGGGAGGACAACTGAGAAATGTGAAGCTTCAGTGGCGGAGCCCCTGTGTGGCCTGCTTAGAGTCCCAAGTCCTGTGAAAATGGTCATGGCAGAAGTGCTTATTCTGTCTGAGAGTTTAGGCTGAACCTGCATTGAGCTGGGGGGTTGGCCTCTCTAGCCCCTTCCAACTCTATGATTCTTCTTCTTCTTTGGTTCTTTGACGGTTACCCTTTTGCTCTTAAGGACTAGAGACTTGTTTCTTTCTTTTAAAAACAAAGCTTTTGACATTTTGACATCCGGTGCCAAACCCCCCTGCTTGTGCCGTTGGGTGGTGAAACCCTGGAAGGACCCCAGCCTAAACATGAATGCCAGCTTTTCTGGTGCATGTCTGTACAGCGCACCTCGCACCCGTGTCAAAGATTCATTCATTGTTTGGCCAGGCTTTGGAGAGACCACCTGGACGCCAGCAGGGGAAAGACACGAATGAGACACAGACCAGCGGCTGGCTTCCATTTAAAGCAGGATTTGGCATCTTTCCGGGTTTCCTCCTCGATCTCCCGTGGGGTTCTTCTCTGGATGGACTCCAGCCAAGGAAAGCAGATGTTCACCAGGTGAAGCATGTCGTCCTCCCCGGGGGCTCTGCTTTTGGGGAGGAGAGGGTTCGAGAATGGAAGGCAAACGAAACAAATGAGAGAACGAGAAATGCTCAAAGCTGAAAGGGAATCGACAGACCTGTTCCCTCTTTGCTCTTCTGTACAGAGATCCTGAAGGGCTTCCTTTGGGATGGGGGCCTTGCAGGGGGTTCCCCCACAGCTCATTGCTGCAAGCCACCCCCGACCCTCCTAATGCAAGCCCCAAACCAACCAGGGCCAGATCTCAGGAGGGGGAGGCCATTCTCTGCAGAAGGTTGGCAGCCCTGGAAGGGGAAATCTCCAGAGATTGTAGGGTGGAGCCTGAGGAGGGTGTGGGGGGAGTTCGGCAAGTCCATCTTCCAAAGCTGCCATTTACCCCAGGGAGGCTTTAGAAGAGAATCTAGACTGGAATGGGGTCATGCAGGCCATCTAGTCCACCCCCTGCTCAGTGCAGGATCAGCCTCCAGCATCCAGGAGAAGGATCTGTCCAGCCGCTGCTTGAAGACGGCCAGTGAGGGGGAGCTCCCCACCTCCTTAGGCAGCCCATTCCACAGCTGAACTAGACTCCTAGAATCCCAGAGTGGGAAGGGGCCATGCAGGCCATCCAGTCCCACCCCCTGCTCAGTGCAGGATCAGCCTGAAGCATCCAGGAGAAGGATCTGTCCAGCCGCTGCTTGAAGACGGCCAGTGAAGGGGAGCTCCCCACCTCCTTAGGCAGCCCATTCCACAGCTGAACTAGACTCCTAGAATCCCAGAGTGGGAAGGGGCCATGCAGGCCATCTAGTCCCACCCCCTGCTCAGTGCAGGATCAGCCTGAAGCATCCAGGAGAAGGATCTGTCCAGCCGCTGCTTGAAGACGGCCAGTGAAGGGGAGCTCCCCACCTCCTTAGGCAGCCCATTCCACAGCTGAACTAGACTCCTAGAATCCCAGAGTGGGAAGGGGCCATGCAGGCCATCCAGTCCCACCCCCTGCTCAGTGCAGGATCAGCCTGAAACATCCCGGAGAAGGATCTGTCCAGACGCTACTTGAAGACCGCCAGTGAGGGGGAGCTCCCCACCTCCTTAGGCAGCCCCTTCCACAGCTGAACTAGACTCCTAGAATCCCAGAGTGGGAAGGGGCCATGGAGGCCATCTAGTCCCACCCCCCTGCTCAGTGCAGGATCAGCCTCCAGCATCCAGGAGAAGGATCTGTCCAGCCGCTGCTTGAGGACGGCCAGTGAGGGGGAGCTCCCCACCTCCTTAGTCAGCCCATTCCACTGCTGAACTAGACTCCTAGAATCCTAGAGTGGGAAGGGGCCATAGAGGCCATCTAGTTCCACCCTTTGTTCAGTGCAGGATCAGCCTCAAGCATCCAGGAGAAGGATCTGTCCAGCCGCTGCTTGAGGACGGCCAGTGAGGGGGAGCTCCCCACCTCCTCAGGCAGCCCATTCCCCTGCTGAGCTGAACTCCTAGAATCCGAGACTCAGCTTGGTGTAGTGGTTAGGAGTGTGGACTTCTAATCTGGCATGCCGGGTTCGATTCTGCGCTCCCCCACATGCAACCAACTGGGTGGCCTTGGGCTCGCCACGGCACTGAGAAAGCTGTTCTGACCAAGCAGTAATATCAGTGCTCTCTCAGCCTCACCCACCCCACAGGGTGTCTGTTGTGAGACTCCTTTGGGAAGAGAAAAGTGGCATCCAAGAACCAACTCTTCTCTTCTTCTTCTTCTTCTTCTTCTTCTTCTTCTTCTTCTTCTTCTTCTTCTTCTTCTTCTTCTTCAGTAATCTCAGGGCTCTCTCAGCCTCCCCTCCCTCACAGGGTGTCTGTAGTGGGGAGAGGAAAGGGAAGGAGAATGGAAGCCACTTTGAGACTCCTTCTGGTAGAGAAAAGCGGCATCTAAGAACCAACTCTTCTTCTTCTTCAATTATCTCAGGGACCTCTCAGCCTCTCCTCCCTCACAGGGTGTCTGTTTTGGGGAGGGGAAAGGGAAGGTGATTTGAAGCCACTTTGAGCCTCCTTCGGGTAGAGAAAAGCAGTATATAAGTACCAAGTCTTCTTCTTCCTCTAAAACCATGAAAATTAAGCAATTGTCTAGTTAAATTGACTGTATCTCTCCCTTAGGCATCTTCCTTGAGTCAATCTCAAGGGGGATTATGTTATTATGGGGTGGAGGGGCTGTGCTTTATTTTTATATCGTGGGGCATTCGTGTCGTGCAGCCAGGAGATCTGGGGTCTGTCTAGCAACCAGGCAAGGGACGCTCGGGGGTGGTTAGCCATCGCCTGTCTCCATGTCGTGACCCCTACTCTCCCTGGGTGCCCCCAATCCCTGGAGGTCTCCCATTCCAATACTAGCCATGGGCTGCCCCTACTCAGTTCCTAAGATCAGAGAGAATCCGGCTTCCCTCGGGGACCCAGGTCAGGGCTAAGGCCAACCAACTATTATTCAAGGTATGAGCTTTCTTGTGCACGCAGGCTTTTCCACATCAGGAACGGTACGTGTGGCATGAAACTCTCTAGGTGAGGGACAGGAAAGCACATGGCTTGTGGCTTTCTCACAGGGAGGACTCTGGCCCGGTCTGGCAAAAAGCGAGCCATCCCTGGAGATCAGAGCAACATTCAGAGTCTGTGTGGGGGGGATGTTTTTGCAGGCAGGGGGCACAGGGACGGTTATGCAACACAGCCAGGGTCACCTTGTTAAATGCCTAGAATTGGAATTAGCAAGGAAATCTATTTCGGGGAGCCAGGTCCAGCGGGCTAAGAATAGCCGGGCTTTGTTCCATGCGTCCAGTCGGATGGCGGTGCGGAGGTTCATGGGGTCAAGAGTTCTCTGGGCCCCGCCATTCATATCAGACTGGAACAGGACGAAGGAACCGAACCATCGTGGTCTCAGCACACTCCACACCGGAAGACAAAACAGGCACGGCCTTTTCCAGGCTGGAGGCTCAGCATGCGCAAAATTCCGGAAAGTGTCATGAATGGATAAAAAGGATACATGTGGGCAGCCCAAGCATTTGGGCTGAATGAAGGGACTAAAGGAAAGGTGGAGACATGCAGTCCCCTTTCCCTACGCCAAAATCTGCAGGGTTTTTCTTGGATGTTTGCTGCCCAGTTGCAGCTGTCTTTCCACAAGCCCATTGTGAGGGCCTGTGGCTCAGGGGCAGAGCCTCTGCTGGGCAGACAGAAAGTCCCAGGTTCAATCCCCAAGTGGGAAGGAGCTGAAAATAGGACAGTCTGAGGTGACTCCAAAAGGAAAAGAGACCTCCCCAATGGCTTATCAACAATAAATAAAGTTATTTCCAAACGTTCCGTGTCCTTTTCTTGAATGCTTTGTTGATTCAGTAGCCAAGGAGTTTATTCAGAAGTCAAGGACAGTCCTTGACTACTGAATAAACTCCTTACCTACTGAGTAAACAAAGCATTCAAGAAAAGGACACCAAACGTTTGGAAATAACTTAATTTTTTGTCGGTAACCCATTTGGGTACGTCTCTTTTCCAGGTTCCAGGAAGACCTCTCCCTGAGACCCTGGATAGCCCTGGGGAGGGGCCAGAGCTCAGGGGCAGAGCCTCTGCTGGGCAGGCAGGAGGTCCCCGGTTCAATCCCAGGCAGCATCTCCAGCTGAAAGGACCAGGCAGGAGGGGATGGGGAAGACCTTTCTCTGCCTGAGACCCTGGAGAGCCCTGGGGAGGGGCCAGAGCTCAGGGGCAGAGCCTCTGCTGGGCAGGCAGGAGGTCCCCGGTTCAATCCCTGGCATCTCCTGTTTAAGAACCAAGTAACAGGTGAATGGAAAGACCCTAGAAAGCAGCTGCCAGCCTGAGTAGGCAATACCAACCTTGATGAACCAAGGATCTGACTCCATAGAAGGCAGCTTCATATGTTCATATTTTCTCAAGGCATTCAAGGTTCAGAGGTTCTTCTTCTTCTTCTTCTTCATTTATGATCTATCTTGATGGGAGTCTGCCCCCCCGGGTCATCTGGAACTTCTTGTCCCAAGAAGAAAAAAATACATTTTAGAAGGGATGTGCTATTTGATTCAATCTGGCTGAATTTGGGCATGACTCAGCCGAATCTGGTCCGAATCACCACTCCCCAATAAGTTTAAATGGCTGAATCAACCTTGCTCAAATCGCTGAATTGTGAGTTGATTCAGTGCCACGATTCAAGCAAACGGCTGTTTAAACTTAAAGGGAAAGAGAAAGGGGGGAAATGTTCCCCTTTTGTTTTTTTGAAGGTGCCCATCCAATCTCCATTATTTTCTAAGGTGAGGGGGAAATATCAGATTCTCTGGTCTCTTTGTAAATTCTCACCATAGGAAATAATGGGGGTCACATGGGATCACCCTCTTTGGGCGCCCTGGTCCAATGTTTTTGCAATTTGGGGGTTCTTTTGAGGAGAGGCTCCTGCAAGTTTGGTACCTCTACCCCAAACCCCCACCCCCACAGAACCTGGAAAAGACGAAAAGGGGGGAGTTCCCATAGACTTGTGGATCGATTCAGATTAGGTCAAGCGAATCCAACTGAATAAAAAATACTAGGAGGGGGTTGGATGATTCAGATTCGAACCAAATTGCTTCGGACCAAATCCAAAATGGTCCGAATTTCTTTCTCTTTGCCCATCCCTCCATTCTAGCAATTGGGCGGTTTTCCGCTCTGTCCGTTTTGGGTGCATCGTATTAGCAGGATGTGAGATGGCAAATTATTGTCCTGCTTCGGCCAAAGCAGTTAGCATGCCCATGAGCTTGACCTCTCAAAGGCTCCTTCCTTCCTTCCTTCCTTCCTTCCTTCCTTCCTTCCTTCCTTCCTTCCTTCCTTCCTTCCTTCCTCTTTCTCTATTTCCTTCCTTCCTTCCTTCCTTCCTTCCTTCCTTCCTTCCTTCCTCTTTCTCTATTTCCTTCCTTCCTTCCTTCCTTCCTTCCTTCCTTCCTCTTTCTCTATTTCCTTCCTTCCTTCCTTCCTTCCTTCCTCTTTCTCTATTTCCTTCCTTCCTTCCTCTTTCTCTATTTCCTTCCTTCCTTCCTTCCTTCCTTCCTTCCTTCCTTCCTTCCTTCCTTCCTTCCTTCCTTCCTTCCTTCCTTCCTCTTTCTCTATTTCCTTCCTTCCTTCCTCCCTCCCTCCCTCCGCCCTTCCTTTCTAGCTTCAGCCTCCTCTTTTCTTCTGGCAATGAATCTGCAGCTGAGTTCCTGCTCATGGACAGAGAGCAGTTACAGTAACTGAAACATTGCAGTGAACTGCAGCATGCATGCAGGGAGGGGGTCATTTCTCCACAAGCCTGGGAGACAGAATGGCCACAACATACTCCCAGGTAAGCCCTTCTGCCATCTTTGGCTTTACCCCCAAGGATGTGGGTGGAAGGTCGCGCCCCACGACCCCTTAAGCGCTTGCAAGGGCCTGTCCCGGGGGAATGGGATGACCCTCATGTCTCTCCATGCTCCAGGCTCGTGCCGCTACAGCATTTCTTGGGCGGCCTTCCTTTGATGCTTCAAGGTTTCCATTTAAGCTGATCCCCCCCTCATCTGCCAGGACACTCTGGAGGGAGGGAAGCCCTGCCAAGATCTCAGCTCTGGCTGCAGGACTGATGGTGTGGGGGGGAATTAAAGGTCGCTGAAGGGGGGGGGACTGTTGGGTACAGAGGGATCTGCAGGGATGGAGGGAGGGACTACATTGCCAAACTTGCAAGGGTGGGGGGGAGTGAGTAGGGGGCCCAGGAGGGGGGAGGGGGGAGGGGGGCCACTCTGTGGGGGGCCTCCCGCACCCACCCACTGCCCACTAGCGCCCCCTGCATTTCGGATACAGCGGGCTTAATTTCCAGTCGCGATATAACACCCTATCTGTATCGGAAGAAGTCAGATTCAAGTGGGTCGCCGTGTTGCAGCACAACCAAACAAAACCAGAAGTGAGAAAAAAATCACGGGCATAGAACCCGAATGCAATATCTATTTCGTTAGGATGCACGTGTTTTACGAGAACATGTCTATCCCCGGTCACAAAAGGGAAAATGCACTCTGAATGGCACCATGCAAGTTCGTGTGTTAAACCCTGACCTTTGTGAAAGAGGGAAGCCTGACCCTGCCTGTGTGTTTTGGAATGGTTCTTGGCGCTTACGAGGCGCAGCTGATCGGACCAAAGGTGAGGGCAAAGAGCCAGCCTCCAAAGAGACACAGGTCTCCTGCCAGGCCCCCATTTTGGCTGACCTGGGCAGAAGTGTCCTGCTTCGAGCCAATTGCCAGAACCTGAGGCATCAGATGTGGCCCGGCTGTGCTTTCATTCATCGGCACTCTCCGGGAGATGCCCGTGTCTTAAATTCTCTTCTCAAAACCCACTATTCTGCACATGCTCAGAGGCCCTCTCTCTCTAGGCAAGGAAGCTAAGCAGGGTGGGCCTTGGGATGGGGCACCACCAAGAAAGTCCAGGGTCATTATGCAGAGCTGGACGATGGGCAGCCACCTCTGAATGGCTCTTGCCTTCGAAACAGGGATGCCAGCCTCTGGGTGTGGGGCTGGGGCTCCCCTGGTTTTACAGCACCTCTCCAGGCGTCAGAGATCAGTCCCCCTGGAGGAAAGGGCTGCTTGGGAGGGGCAGGACTCCGTCACACTGTAGCCATTGAGGTCTCCCCCTGCCCCAAATCCCACCCACTCCCGACTCCATCCCCAAAGTCTCCAGGGATTTCCCAGCCCAGAGGTCAGAGTGTGACAAGAAGGATAAAAGCTCTGCAGCTCCTCAGAAGCGTTTCCCCTCTTGGCTGCTTCTGCATCTCCCGGGCGCTTGGCGAAGGGGCTCCCAGCTGCGTCCAGGATGGGGTGGGCAATGAGGGTTGCCAGCTCAGGGAGAAGAAATCCCTCTGGATTTGGAGGGGAGGCTGGGGACGCAGGGGCGCTTAGCAGGGGGATCAGACCACAGAACCCACCTCTGAAGTTCCCCTTTCTGCCAGGGGAACGGATCTCTGTAGCCCGGAGATGAGCTATAATTCCAGGGGAACTCCAGGCCCCAGCTGGAGATTGGTAACCTTAGCCAGGGCAGGCAATGTTTTTTGGGGAAAGGCAGGGCCTCCCTTGTTCCAGAAGCTTCCTGGCTGGCCTCCCTGGCAGGCATCGGGCAAAGGGTAGAGCGTGTTGACAGGTCCCTCCGACTTATAACTTTCCACACAAAACGCCCGGCCAGATAAGAGCCGGAAGCCTCCCACAGCCGAGACCCTCGGGGGCCGCAGGGCAAGAGCTGGGGGGGGGGGGAGGAATTAAAGCGGAAGGGGAGACGTCTGCTTTGATAAGCAACCCCAGATCCCAAGAGAAACCCATGCCAGGCAGGGCGTCTTGGATCCCGGCTGGGAGCCCCAGCAGGGCTGAGCTTGACCTTTGGTGCCCTTGGCAAAAGGCCCAGCGTCATGCGGTTGCCAACTCTTGGGGAATTGGGGGTGGGGGGCAGCCTGGAAAGGGGGGCTTGCACGGGGGTGGGGAGGGATATTGCCATTTAGTCCAGTAGGGCTGCCAACCTCCAGGCCGGCTCTGGAGATCTCCTGGAATCTTGGTCTTTCCATTCAACAGAGTTCGGTTACCTTGGAGGAAGGGGCTCGGTCAGAGGGCAGAGCCAAGGGCACCCCATCCACATGGAGCTCCGGCCCCTCCCCAAACCCTGCTTTTCCCAGGCCCCACTCCCAGGCCTCCAAGGGCTTCCCAACCCAGTTGGCAACCCTTGAGCCCACCCTCCATCAGCCATTTTCTCCACGGCAACTGACTTCTGTGGTCTGAACGATACGATAAAGTTTATTGTCTGTATCTGAAGACAGTTACAATCAGACATATAGAATCCTGGAGTTGGAAGGGACCTCCGGGGTCATCTAGTCCAACCCCCTGCACTATGCAGGACACTCACAGCCCTCTCGCTCATCCACAGATGCAAAGATGTTAAGCCAGTGGTATTTGGGAGCAGTGTCCAAAATAGGCACGTGCGCTTTGGATCGCTCTGGTCAAATAATCTCCAAAGCATGGCTGCTTCCCAGACAGATCGGCCAAAGATGGTCCAAAACGGAAATTTCCATAGGGAAACAGAACCAAAGCACAATTTGCCGCTTTGGACGGTCATTTAAAGGGAAACAGACAGGTGGGAACTGCCTTAGCTTTCCGCCTTTGCTCGAGTTCCTCCAGTGCAAAGGGGAGGAGGGAGGGAGGCAGACCAATGAGGAGGCTTTGTTGGTTGGGGGGTGGGTGGGGGAGAGCCTATAAGGTTTTGGGGGAAGAACATTTCTTGGCCAATCAAAGAACGTTTTTCCTTTTTGAAAATCTTCTGTGCCTGGCCAAGAGGGTATATAAGGCTAGGGTAGATTCAAATGGGTCGCCGTGTTGGTCTGAGGTAGCCCAATAAAATCAGAGTCCAATCAGGCACCTTTAAGACCAACCAAGATTTATTCAAGGTGTGAGTTTTAGAGTGCAAGTCCTCTTCCTTCTTAATTGCTTCTCTTGCTGGCTGCTGGCTTGCTGACCTGTGCTGCTCTGGCTGAGGAGATCCTTTGAGTCTGACTCCCAGAGAGCGTGCTGGGCCTGGCTGGCAGCAGCTGCTGCTGCACTGACCACTGGAGGATCTTCATCCCTGGAGAAGACGTCAAACAGTTTGTCTGAGGGACTTCTGATCTTTTTTCCCTCTTGCTTCCTCACTTTTCTTCTCCTCACTTCTAATAACACTTGACTTGACTCCACTTCTTATTCTCAAACCAAATTATTCTTTGGGTTTCTGATGGGAGGGGTGGGGTGGGGTATGGGGCGGTTTTGGGGTGCTTGGGATTCACTGTTGTTGTTGCTGTTTTCCTCCTAGGGTTTATTTCTTGTTTTTCCCCCCTTCTCTGACTGAGTGCTGCTGTGGCCTGGGGGGCAGCACGGTTGGTTTGGTTTTTCTCCTTGGGGTGCTGTAAAGAACTCTTAACAGTTCTTATAGCTTTAATTCATTCATTCTCGGTGGTGTTGAGGTGGGGGCTGCCCTCTTTGGGGTAAATGGCCTGCTGGTCTGCTCTGTTTTGAAGCTGTTGCTGCTGCTGCCGTTGTGGCCTGGGGGCTCTGCTTGTTGTGCCTTGTTCATATTGGGGTGCAGTTTAAAGTTTTAAACCGTTCTTCCCTTTGTTGCTGTTGTTGTGGGTTGCCATCATTAGGAACTGTGGTTCCCTGGGTGGGCGGCCCAGTGTTCTGGTCTAATTTACTGCTGTTGCTTGCTGCTGTTGTGGCCTGGTGGGGGGGGAGACTGTTTGGTTCTTCTTGGGGTGCCTAATTAGGGTGTCCCCTCTAAGTTTTCATCTACACCAAGATGATGCCTGGAACTTATTCTTTTTAGGTCATATAGGAACCCGCCATCTTATGTGTTGTTGGGGATTGTTTTTAAGTTGTTTATTAATGGTTATGTTTTTGCTGAATTGTGGTACTTTTTTTGTAAACTGAATTGTGGTACTTTTTTGTAAACCACCACAAGCCAGCTTGTGGGGAACAGTCAGAGTAGTTCATAGTCAGAGTAGTTCAGCAGTGGAATAGGCTGCCTAAGGAGGTGGTGAGCTCCCCCTCACTGGCAGTCTTCAAGCAAAGGTTGGATACACACTTTTCTTGGATGCTTTAGGATGCTTAGGGCTAATCCTGCGTTGAGCAGGGGGTTGGACTAGATGGCCTGGATGGCCCCTTCCAACTCTATGATTCTGTGATTCTGAACGGGTGGTATATAAATATAAATAAGAAAAAATAAATAGGCACTAAGTACGCTGCACATCTAGCGGGGAAGATCGATGCCTGCGTGTTTGAGCTGGTGGAGATGCAAGGGCAGATTATAACAACTGACTGGAAGAGAGGGCAGCTGTGGATTCCTTTTTACCTCCATCTATGTATTTTATTTTAATTATTGTTTATTTTAATGTTATATGGAATTTTGGAGTTTTACTTTTACGCAGGTTTATGGGGTATGTTGTTATTATTGTGAGTCTCCTCAAGACAACTGGTAGGGTGAGGCAGGATATAAATCAAACTATAAATAAATCAAACAAACAAATAAATAAATGAGACTATTGCAGGAAATATTTTAAAGTTCCACTAATATTTTAGGACAGTACTTCCGTTCCTTCCCTAATTCCCCAGCTCAGGGTTGGAATGATAAAAGGCAAGCAGGACCTCTTCCTTACAGTTCAATAGTTAAAAACTACATCCAAGTTCTGTGTCTCTTCTCCATTGAAGGCCGGCTTTTTTGTTTGAGAGACTTCAAGCCCACCGGTTTCTTGGGGGGTTCTTAGTGGCAGAGGTGGGGGTCTGCTGTACATCTCTTCAACTTTCCTCCTAGACTTGTCAGTCAGGGCTCATAGTTAGATTTTTTGAAACCTTACCCTAACTTTCTAAAAAGGTTGAACTCAATTGTTTCCTGCTCAAGGTTGTTGTTGTTGTTGTTGTTATGTGCGAAGTCGTGTCCGACCCATCGCGACCCCATGGACAATGATCCTCCAGGCCTTGCAGTCCTCTACCATTCCCCGGAGTCCATTCAAGTTTGCACCTACTGCTTCAGTGACTCCAGCCAGCCACCTCATTCTCTGTCGTCCCCTTCTTCTTTTGCCCTCGATCGCTCCCAGCATTAGGCTCTTCTCCAGGGAGTCCTTCCTCCTCATGAGGTGGCCAAAGTATTTGAGTTTCATCTTCAGGATCTGGCCTTCTAAGGAGCAGTCAGGGCTGATCTCCTCCAGGACTGACCGGTTTGTTCGCCTTGCAGTCCAAGGGACTCGCAAGAGTCTTCTCCAGCACCAGAGTTCAAAAGCCTCAATTCTTTGACGCTCGGCCTTCCTTATGGTCCAACTTTCGCAGCCATACATTGCAACTGGGAAGACCATCGCCTTGACTAAACGCACCTTTGTTGGCAGGGTGATGTCTCTGCTTTTTAGGATGCTGTCTAGATTTGCCATAGCTTTCCTCCCCAGGAGCAAGCTCAAGGTTAGCTAGAGTCATTTCAAGCGAGCCAGGTTGAGCATCAGGGTTCTCTAGTTGTTTCAAACCTGCGACTGAAAACTGAGAGGAACAGAAATCTCCTTAGAAGTCTTGCCAGGTTAGGCTTTTCTAAACAAGCAAGAAAACAGCTGAGGGGAGGTGCCATAACAAGTTTTCAGGGTACTTTCAGACACGGTTGTCAGTGGAGTCAGATCCCTGTTTGTTAACTTAGGCAGAGTTTGGCCAAAGGCTGGCTGTGAATGGCAAGCCAGAAGGTCAGAGGGGCCCAAGGACAAGGCCCTGCTGCGGAAGAGTAGAGGGGTTGAGAGGAGGGGTGTGGCCTTCCCCCCACCCATGAAGAGGCCCTCCTTGGCACCACTTTCCGCCTCTCCAACCTCAGAGTGTTGCAATAAAGAAAGCCTGAACAAGTCTCTTTATTGAGGTGGACACTGGCGTGCCCCCTTCAGAGGGGCAGGCAGGGGCGGATTCTAGCACTGCTGGCGGGCTGCTGATCAGACAGCGGCAGGTCCATCATTGGCTTGCCCTCCCGAAATCCCCACCGCCATTCTGAAAATGTCTCACTGCCCTAGAGATCAAATCTAGGCCCGTCAGCGAAGGAGTTGTTTGGGTGGGCAGCCACAGCTGTCCCCTGCTGCTCCGGCATGCAGGGTCCCTTTTCCCTGGGGGAAAATTGGGCAGAATGGGAACAGCTCTCAGCATGAAGATGAGCAGCAAATCCTGCTTATTCCCATCATCTCCTGCCTGGAGGGTGGCATCTGCATGCTGGACCTGAGAGTGAGAGAGAGTCCCTCCTTGCTTTGCAATTTTCAGGTTTCTGAAGTCTCTGGGGCCTGGAGGGGTGGAGGTTTGAGCTAGAGGCTCCGAACTTTCAGGATGGCTTCAGGATGCCCTTCCCTGACATCCCTCCAAGTTTCAAGAAGATTGGACCAGTGGGTCCAATTCTAGGGGCTCCCCATCCTACCTCCATTATATCCAGTGATGAGAAACAATAGACTCTCTGTTCTGATCATAGATTCTCACCATTGGAAGTAATGGCCCATTGTGTCCTATGGTGAAGATCGGAATAGAGAGTCTGTTTTTCCCATCGTCGGATAGAATAGAGGTAGGATGGGGGCACCCTCTTTGGGAGCCCCCAGAATTGGACCTGCTGGTCTAATCTTTCTGAAACTTGTACGGGAGTCAGAGAAGAGCCTCCTGAAACTATCCTGAATGTTTGGATCCTCCCCCCTCCCCCCCAGGCCATGGAGACTTCATAAACCTGAAGCTCCCCATTAAAGTCAATGGTGCCATTGACTTTAATGGCTGAAGCACTTTGGAGATGCTCTTCCAAACCAGAAGCAGTCTAGATTTTTTTGAGTGTGCACATGCCTAGTCCAAAAAGTCCCAAGCAAGGAAATACTAGAATGCAGAACGCCTGATCTGTCACTGGGAGGCAAAATCACGAAACTCCGGCTCACTCACTTTGGCTGTCTCCCGCAACCCTACTTGATGGAGAGAGCAATTATGCTTGGCCTGGAGAGTGGAAAAAGGAGCCCAGGCCGACAAAGAACGCGGCGGTTGGACACAATCAAAACAGGCGCCGTCCAGAGCCCCGTACAACCCAGAGAAGCAGAGCAAGGTCAGAAATCGTGGAGAGTGTGGAGCCGTAGGATCGCAGAGAGCCAGACAGGGGGGGAGGCTAGACAGGGGGGGAGGCTAGACAGTGCCCCCCCTTCACGAATGTTTAAACCAGTTATGGAGCAGCAACGGAGGGGGGGGGGATTGCAGCAGGCCATCCAGGCAGCATCACTTGGTAGACTCATCTCAGAACGTTGCTTACAAAGGAAGAGGAAGAAGAGCTGTTTTTTAATATCCCGCTTTTCATGACCCGATGTAGTACCAAAGCAGTTTACAAACAATTTTTTTCTTCCTCTCCCCGCAACAGACACCTGGTGAGGAAGGTTGGGCTGAGAGAGCCCTGAGAGAACTGCTTGGCGAGAACAGGTCTAAGAGAACTGGACTGGCCCAAGGTCACCAGCTGGCTGCATAAGGGGGGGGGAGGAAATTCTCCAGATTAAAGACTGTTGCTCGTTGACCACGACTCCACGCTGGTGCTCTTGCTCTGATTTCTCCAAACTCTTATCAAGACTCTGTTATCTATCAATCAGCTGCAGTCCTGGGAGATATCCAGGCCGTCCTGGAGTCCCAGCCGGGCATCCCCCCACCCACATACGAATCCTCGGACATTGTCTGGGAAGGCTTCAAGACACGTTGAGGCCTGCCTAGAAAGGAGTCCACTCATAACTGGCTGCCAAATAGCTTGGGGGGGGGGTGACTGAGGGGGCGGCCCAGGGAGTCCATAACTGAGTTTGCAATCTGCCCACACACGCAAGCCCGTGCCAGGAAGGCTTGTGTTGTTCTAGCCCCCTTCTCATCAGAAGGGCTATTCCACCTGCAATATTTGGAAGAAGCCCCCAGGACAGTGCTTCCCCATCAGCCCCCCAGGGAATTCTGTGCCCTGCTGAATTTGTTCTGGCCCACCTGGGGACAGCCAACTCACTTCCTGCCAGGGCTCCTGTGCTGTTCAGAGTCTCAAACGGTGCTCAGCACACAAAGCTCCCTGCTACTTTCTGGTCGGGGTCTCCAAGCCAGGAAAAGCCCCTTCGCCTCCTGAATGTCTGCCTGTTCGTGGCACAGGTGCCCCCACTAAGGTCCCTCCCCTGCCCAAACGTATCAGCGGTGGCCAAACTGTGGCTCTCCAGATGTCCGTGGACTACAATTCCCATGAGCCCCTGCTGCCAGCTGTTTTGGGAATTGTAGTCCACGGACATCTGGAGAGCCACAGTCTGGCCACCCCTGCTAGGGATTGCTCGTCCTGTAGTTGGCAATCCAGAGTGGGGGGATGCTGGAGACGCTGGGGGAGAATCTCTCAGGGTTTGGATCTGGGAGAGTGTTGGTGGTGACGGAGGAGAAGCCAGCAGATAAAGCTCTCTGGCCGGCCGGCCAGGGGACCATGAGGTTTGGCCTTCTCCGGGGCTAATCTTAGCACATATTTCCTGCTCTTGTCCAAAGGAAACGGAGACAGAGTGAGTCAGAGGCGCCAAAAGAAGATTTATGGTGTGTGTGTTAAAAAGCAGTTCTTTCTAAGAAGTCAAAGAGTGTTTTTTTTTTTATTGGGGGAGGGGGGCTAACTGGCTCCAGGCCTCCGCTCTGCCATCTGGTTTCAATGCCCGCTCTCAGAGCCTCTGAGCGAGTGCAGATAGCCATTTTCCCCCTCCCCTGGTATTGAGGACTCTCCGCGGGAGGGGGAGCGGCAGGAGGGACCCGAGGGTCTCTTTTCCTGACCGTAGATGTGGCGCATTCCTGGGGAATCTCAGGGCAGAAGGAGAAAGAGCCAGCAGGAAAACTTTCCATGGGTGACCGGGATGGGAGATGCTGGGCTGACCACTTTCTGGGCACCCCAAGGAATGAATAACGTTAGGGAATAAGATGGGCAGGAGTTAGTGAGGAGAGCTGTTCTTTAGCATCCCGTTTTTTACTTCACAAAGGAGTCCTGAAGTGGTTTGCAAACCCCTTTCCCTTCCTCTCCCCACAACGAGTCTCTTTTAATGATTTCTTTTCACAACTGGGAAAGTGTCTGCATTAAGAACGAATGTGGACAGTTTTATTTCTCCAATGTTTTTGTGAACTACAACTGAACTCAAAAGGACTGATTTGTCAAAAGGGCTGTTTTGGCAAAGAATGATCTTTTGGCAGGCATCATACGGCTTAATTTGGATATTATGACACAGTCTACTAATTTGCCATAATTTGCTGTTGCCTTTATATCTCCACAGTTATGAAGGTGGTTCATTTAGCGTGAGGAAGAGTGCCTGCACGCAAAAGGTCACACCTTGAATAAATCTTTGTGGGTCTTAAAGGTGCTCTTGGACTCTATTTTTGTTGTGCTACTTCAAACCAACGTGGCTACCCACTGGAATCTCCCCATAACAGACACCCTGTGAGATGGGTGGGGCGGAGAGAGCTCTAAGAGAACTGCTCTATGAGAACTGTGACTAGCCCAAGATCACCAAGGGGGAGTGGGGAATCAAACCTGACTCTCCAGATTAGAGGTTCCCGCTCTTTGACAGTTACACCACGCTGGCTCCCTTTCCTCCAAGGGCACTGACCTTTGCTGTCCAGAGTTTAGTTGTCATGCCGGGAGATCTCCAGGCCCTCCCTGGAGGGTGGCAACCCTCCAGTCTCCCTCCTGGGACACATTTATTAATTCTTTGATTTATATACCACTGCTCTCAAAGTCTTGCAGCGGTTTACAATAAAATAGAAAAAAAAATGCTCCAAGGAGCAACACAAAAGCATGGGCAGAGTACAAGGTTCCAGGAATCATCCATGATCATGGTCATTGGGGGGATTGCCAACCTCCAGTTGGGGCCTGGAGTTCTCCAAGCATTACGACTGAGCATCCAGGCCTCAGAGATCCCATCCCCTGGAGTGAACGTGTATAAAACCGCCGTCTCTCGACTCCCCAAACCCCACCTTCCCCAGGCTGCACCCCCAAATCTCCAGGTATCTAGCAACCCAGAGTTGGCAACCCCTGTCCCTGGGAGAAAAGCTCCAAGTGACTCCATTGCTCAATTCCCGTTTCGATATCTCCTCCCCCCCCCTCCCAGCCACCTGCTTCTTCCCTTGGCGTTTGGGGATCTCTCGGCTGTAATTTTGTGCAACCAGTTAGGATAAATATTATGATGATAAATATTATAATTATAATGATTAAGACCCACCGCAAAGGACAGATGGCTTGCAGTCGAGTGAGGTTGCTTTTCTTGCCTCTTCCCCGTCCACCTGTTCCCCCAAAGATTTGGAGGGCTCACAGGCCACGGAGGTTTGGGGTTTTACTCCAAGCGGCAATTGCTGGTCGCCCAGGCCGGGCTGTGCCAACGACTCCCGGAGGCAGACCAGAGACCCACGCTGCCTCGCCCCACCCATGGCGCTGCCAAGCCAGCAGCTCCCCTGACCCCAAGTATTCTGCTGTGGTGCGAGAGGGCGGGTGGGGAGAGGCGGTGTGGGTTTCCCAGGGCTGGGGATGCCGCTCGCCAACTCTGAAGAAGCCAGAACAGGGACTCGGACTGCCGCATTATCCCAGAGGGCTTTTTAAATCTTCCTCTGAGGAGCTGAGCTCGACTCCTTTTGATTCTCACAACAGCCCTGTGAGGTAGGTTACTTTCAGGCCCAGAGGAACCAGCCCAGAGTTTCGAGCTCTCAGGGCTTTCAGGCCTTTGAGCTTTGTGCGTCCGTGTTACTTTCTGCTGCTGGACTATGCAAGATCTGTAGTGCGAGTGATTCAGGGGCATTTGAGGAATACCCTCCAGGGGGCAGCGGAAGAGAAGGGGTAGTTAGCATAGTTAAATCAGGAACTTCCTGATTGGCTGAACTGGAGACTTCCTGCTCCTTTGAATGCACTTCCTCCCTGCTTGCCTCCGGAGCTGAACGGACAGGGCAGTTAGACAGTTAGGTCTCTCTCTCTCTCTCCTCTTTCTCTACAAAGTTTGTTTCTCTTCTTAATAAAACTATTTTATTATTTTATTTATTATTATGCTCCCCAACGGTATTCTGCACAATCGCACCGCTTCTGGGGGTCCTCGAAGCCCAAAGAGACACAGAGCGTCTCTTGTTTCTGTGCATACCCAGAAGGCTGCTGAGGAGCTGAGAATACTGAGCAATTTGTAGAAACGTCCTGAGCACCCAAGACGTCCGGGGCCCCTCGCAGCTGACTTCCTTGAGGATGCATGAACACACCAGTCTCCCAGAGGAGCACCATCTTGACCCAAACTGAGCCACCCCAAACCCTGAGACCTGGGAGAGCTGCTGCCATCAGGGACCGAGGGTCTCCTTCAAGAGGAAGCAGCTTTCTGTGTTTGCGTCTTTCCACCTTGGACAGGCACGGCCAGGAACGCCTGGGACCGAAATAACAGGAGGCCAGCCCAGGTTGCAAGATTTTGCAGATGTTCTGTTCCTTGCTGGGTGCCGTTGGTAGGAAGGTGCATGTGGATCTCCTTGTTTAATGCAATCGGGTGGGTCTCTGGCTGGGTATTCGAGAAGGATTTTTTCCAATAAGAGTAGGTGAGCAGAGCAATCTGCAGGTGGAGGACTGTTCGCCACAAGCTCCAGATGGAATAAGGTATCTGGGGCAGGGATGCTCTGGTACTTAGGGGGCAAGAGTGGGAGGGCTTCTGGAGTTCGGGCCCTGCTGGTGGGCCTCCTGGTGGCCCCTGGGTTTTGGCTATTGCGTGACACAGAGTGTGGGCCTGGAGGGGCCACTGGCCGGACCCCACATGGCTTCTGTTATGTTCTTATGCCGGGGGCAGGCATATGCTGTCTCCTTGGTGCTTAGGGGGCAAGAGTGGGAGGGCTCCTGGAGTTCGGGCCCTGCTGGTGGGTCTCCTGGTGGCCCCTGGGTTTGGGCCACTATCTGACCCAGAATGTTGACCTGGATGGGCCACCGCCCAGATCCAATATGACTTTTCTCATGTTCTCATGCCCAGGGAGGTGGTGAGCTCCCCCTCATGGGCTGTCTTCAAGCAGCAGCTGGACAAACACATGCCGGGGCTGCTATACACCGATCCTGCATTGAGCTGGGTGTGGCTAGATGGCCTCTATGCCCCTTCCAACTCTGCATTTTTGCCACTGTCCTTTCAGTCCTCATTCTGCAAGGGTGTGTGTGTGAGGGGGGGGCTATTCCCCCCCCAAATTCCTGTCCCCTCCCTAGTCTAAGGAGCCAGTGGCTGAATACAGCCTCCCTCTGTTCCTCACAACGGCCGGCGTTTTCTTTCCTTCAGGAGTGCCCTGCACAGTCAGGCCTTTATGCACAGAGGTGCTCCAGAATGCATTAATGTCACGTCCAAAGTACACAGCTCCTGCCTCAGGGTGAGCTTCGGGGCCAGACCGGTAAGGAGCAGAGAAAGCTTTCACCGTGCATGTCTCTCCATCCTTGGACTCGAACCAGAAGCCTTGGAAACCTGGATCCAAGAAGGTCATTTAGAGGACATTTTGCTCATAAAATTCCACCTCTACCTGGGCATCTCTTTCTTTCTCATCTGACGGTTGTTCTGACTCAAAGGTCTTGACCAGATTGAGAAGTGGTGGCACCTGAAAGCACAGGCACTCCGATGGGATGGAATTAATTCTGTCTCAACCTCCGGAAGAAGTTCCTGACAGTCAGAGTGGTTCCTCAGTGGAACAGGCTTCCTCGGGAGGTGGAGGGTTCTCCATCTTTGGAGATTCTTAAGCAGGGGCTGGAGAGCCATCTGACAGAGAGGCTGATTCTGTGAAGGTTCAAGGGGGTGGCAGGTGACAGTGGGTGAGCGAGAGGGTTGGGTTAGGGTTAGTGCAGGGGTTGGACTAGATGACCCAGGAGGTCCCTTCCCACTCTATGATTCTATGATTCTAAATTCAGTCTAAACATCCGGAAGAAGTTCCTGATAGTCAGAGCGGTTTCTCAGTGGAACAGGCTTCCTCGGGAGGTGGTGGGTTCTCCATCTTTGGAGATTTTTAAGCAGAGGCTGGAGAGCCATCTGACGGAGAGGCTGATTCTGTGAAGGCTCAAGGGGGTGGCAGGTGACAGTGGAGGAGCGAGAGGGTTGTGAGTGTCCTGCATAGTGCAGGGGGCTGGACTAGGCCCCTTCCCACTCTGTTATTCTGTGATTCTAATGCAATTGAGACCAAATCCCTTTCAGATCAGACCAGAACCCACTTGGTATATAGGCCTTCCAGTCTGGCAAGCTGGGTTTTATTCCCCACTCCTCCACATGCAGCCAGCTGGGTGACCTTGGGCTAGTCACAGCCCTGATGGTGCTGTTCTCACAGAGCAGGCTGGTCACAGCTCTCTCTGCCTCCTCTCCCTCACAGGGTATCTGTTGCGGGGAGAGGAAAGGGAAGGCGACTGTAAGCCGCTTTGAGACTCCTTTGGGTAGAGAAAAGCAGCATATAAGAACCAACTCTTCTTCTTCTTCAGTAATCTCAGGGCTCTCTCAGCCTCACCTCCCTCACAGGGTGCCTGTTGTGGGGAGAGGAAAGGGAAAGTGACTCTAAGCCGCTTTGAGAGACTTTCGGGTAGAGAAAAGCGGCATGTAAGAACCAACTCTTCTTCAGATTTCACTCTCCTAATAAAATATGTTCCAAGGGAGGGGTGGCCAAACTGAGGCTCTCCAGATGTCCATGGAGACATTCTCTTGGGGCTTGTAGTCTGTGGACACTTGGAGAGCCAGCGTGGTCACCCGTGTTCTAAGGACTTCTGGCCAGATCCACATTTCACCTGGTTTGCTCAGTGGACTCAAAGGATAGCTCTGCACACATGCTCTAAACCAGGGGTCGTCAACCTGTGGTCCTCCAGATGTCCATGGACTACAATTCCCATGAGCCTGGCAGGGGCTCATGGGAATTGTAGTCCATGGACATCTGGAGGACCACAGGTTGACTACCCCTGCTCAAACTATACTCTTTGTTATATCCCCCTGTTTGCACAAGTAATGTCAGAGGAGAAAACAGGGGACCTGCCTTTCACTGTCCTGAGTCTCCGTAAGAGTAGGGACAATTCCTGGCTATTTGGGGCAGTGCCTGGGGACAGCAGAATCTGGGGCAGATCGGTGGGGCTGTGAAAGGACACCTTGGCGGTGCCTCTGCCTGCTGGGCATCCAGGCAAGGACCTCCGTGGATAAAGGCTGTAAAACCCACCCTCCAAAGCAGCCATCCTCTCCAGGGGACCCGTCTCTGTATTCTGGAGACCAGCTGTCGTTTTGGGATCACCAGTCCCCACCTGGAGGTTGGTATCCTGAGTGGGGGATGTTGTCTGGGGAAGGAGAGCACAGTGTCATGGTTGAGAGCAGCGGCTTCTGATCTGGTTTGATTCCCCGCTCCTCCTCCACATTAAACCAGCTGGGTGATCTTGGGCTCAGCACAGACCTGATAGTGCTGTTCTTGCAAAGCAGTTCTCTCAGAGCTCTCTCAGCTCCAGGATGTCTGTTGTGGGGAGAGAAAGGGAAGGCGATTGGAAGCCGCTTTGAGACTCCTCCGGGCTGTGAAAAGCAGGGTATAAAGCCCAACTCTTCTTCTTCAGACAGTCCATAAATGGAGATCCCCTGGGGATGCCCTGGATTTACAACTTATCTCTAGACCAGACTACAAAGATCAGTTCCTCTGAAGGAACTGGATGCTTTGAAGGTGGATTCTAAGACGGGGTCCCCCTCTGAGGGGCTTTTCCCCCACTGGCTCCACCCCCAAATCTCCAGGAGTTTCCCTGGCTGGATCTGGCAACCCAAGCCCCCCCCCGCCCCATCCTTTGCCAGTGGCCCAGGGAGACCCGGCTGTTCAGTCCTCCTTCCAGGGAAGCCATCTTCCCCAGGGGGTCGGATCTCTCTCTCTCCTGGGGTTGTAATGCCAGGAAGATGGGTGAGCGATTGAGTTGTGGGCATCCTGCATAGTGCAGGGGGTTGGACTAGATGACCCAGGAGGTACCTTCCATCTCTATGATTCTATGATTCTAAACCTCCGGAAGAGGTTCCTGACAGTCAGAGCGGTTCCTCAGTGGAACAGGCTTCCTCGGGAGGTGGTGGGTTCTCCATCTTTGGAGATTTCTATACAGAGGCTGGAAAGCCATCTGACGGAGAGGCTGATTCTGTGAAGGCTCCAGGGGGTGGCAGGTGACAGTGGAGGAGCGAGAGGGTTGGGAGTGTCCTGCATGGTGCAGGGGTTGGACTAGATGACCCAGGAGGCCCCTTCCCAATCTATCTTTCTCTAATTCTAGGCTGGCCACCCTCGGCACTGCTAGAGCCACACAGGTTTGGGGCTGGAGGGGCCTGCGTGGGCAGCCTGGGGCGGCAACAAGCGCTGCCAGGGCTAATTTGGGGCCTAGTCAGCATCGCTTTCATCGGCTGGCGGAGCGTGAGACCGGCCGAGCCGAGATCCGTCAACAGAGGCCGGTGCTTGAACCGTTGCCCAAAAGACTGATTAAGGGCTCCGGGGCATGCCAGGCTGGGGCGGGGAGGCCTCGCTTCCAGCCCGTGGGAGAGATTCCTGGTGGCTTTTCCAGCCCGGCAGACATAACAAGGGGCGCTGGAGCCTGGCAGCCCGAACCGCGACCTCTCTCGATGGGGGGTTTAGCCGGGATTAGCCGAGGGGGGTGCCAGGCAGGGGCAGGGAGAGGCCGCCCCCTAGATGCCACCCTGCCCCTCGGAGGCAAATGGGGAAAGATCTCCGGGGTTCCCAGCAAGGCCCTTCTGCAGCCCCACGAGGGGTTTCACTCCCATGTGCCCCGATTCAGAGCCCCCACATCAGTTTCCCCAAAGACTCCTGCCAAGTAAGTCAAAAGAAAACATAGGGAAGACATTGAAACAACGAAGAAATCAAAATCGTCCAAGATGCTGCGTTCCTTGGCTCCATCTTCCGCCCAAACGGTTCAGAAGGGCAGCCGCGACGGAGCTAGAAAGGATCCTTCAATGTAAGGTGGTGTTGCTGGCAACCGAGACCTGAATAAGGCTGGTGACAATAAGACAATTTGGAGGAGGACAAATATTTGTAGAGTTGGGATAAATTAGAAGCACCCTGGCAGGACTGAACCCACACACAAACATAAATAAAACAAGAATAATTTCCTAACTTCTCAGAACGAAGATTCAGGGTGGGTCACTGCTTTGGTCCGAAGCAGGGGAACAAAACCTGAGTCCAAGGACACCTTTAAGGCCAACAAAGTCTAAACGTGATGTGGTGAACCTGACAAGCTGTGCCTGCACTTGTACCGATCAAATCTGTTGCTCTTTAAGGGGCACTGGACTCAAACCCTTTCCCAGTCAGTGCTTTAGGATGCTTTGGGCTGATCCAGCACTGAGCAGGGGGTTGGACTAGATGGCCTGCATGGCCCCTTCCCACTCTAGGATTCTAGGAGTCTAGTTCAGCAGTGGAAGGGGCTGCCTCAGGAGGTGGGGAGCTCCCCCTCACTGGCCGTCTTCAAGCAGCGGCTGGACAGATCCTTCTCCTGGATGCTGGAGGCTGATCCTGCACTGAGCAGGGGGTGGGGCTAGATGGCCTGCATGGCCCCTTCCCACTCTAGGATTCTGGGAGTCTAGTTCAGCAGTGGAAGGGGCTGCCTAAGGAGGTGGGGAGCTCCCCCCCACTGGCCGTCTTCAAGCAGCGGCTGGACAGATCCTTCTCCTGGATGCTGGAGGCTGATCCTGCACTGAGCAGGGGGTGGAACTAGATGGCCTCCATGGCCCCTTCCCACTCTAGGATTCTGGGAGTCTAGTTCAGCAGTGGAAGGGGCTGCCTAAGGAGGTGGGGAGCTCCCCCCCACTGGCCGTCTTCAAGCAGCGGCTGGACAGATCCTTCTCCTGGATGCTGGAGGCTGATCCTGCACTGAGCAGGGGGTGGAACTAGATGGCCTGCATGGCCCCTTCCCACTCTAGGATTCTAGGAGTCTAGTTCAGCAGTGGAAGGGGCTGCCTCAGGAGGTGGGGAGCTCCCCCTCACTGGCCGTCTTCAAGCAGCGGCTGGACAGATCCTTCTCCTGGATGCTGGAGGCTGATCCTGCACTGAGCAGGGGGTGGACTAGATGGCCTGCATGGCCCCTTCCCACTCTAGGATTCTAGGAGTCTAGTTCAGCAGTGGAAGGGGCTGCCTCAGGAGGTGGGGAGCTCCCCCTCACTGGCCGTCTTCAAGCAGCGGCTGGACAGATACTTCTCCTGGATGCTGGAGGCTGATCCTGCACTGAGCAGGGGGTGGGACTAGATGGCCTGCATGGCCCCTTCCCACTCTAGAATTCTAGGAGTCTAGTTCAGCCATAGAATGGGCTGCCTAAGGAGGTGGGGAGCTCCCCCTCACTGGCCGTCTTCCAGCAGCGGCTGGACAGATCCTTCTCCTGGATGCTGGAGGCTCATCCTGCACTGAGCAGGGGGTGGACTAGATGGCCTGCATGGCCCCTTCCCACTCTAGGATTCCAGGAGTCTAGTTCAGCCATAGAATGGGCTGCCTAAGGAGGTGGGGAGCTCCCCCTCACTGGCCGTCTTCCAGCAGCGGCTGGACAGATCCTTCTCCTGGATGCTGGAGGCTGATCCTGCACTGAGCAGGGGGTGGACTAGATGGCCTGCATGGCCCCTTCCCACTCTAGAATTCTAGGAGTCTAGTTCAGCCATAGAATGGGCTGCCTAAGGAGGTGGGGAGCTCCCCCTCACTGGCCGTCTTCCAGCAGCGGCTGGACAGATCCTTCTCCTGGATGCTGGAGGCTCATCCTGCACTGAGCAGGGGGTGGACTAGATGGCCTGCATGGCCCCTTCCCACTCTAGGATTCCAGGAGTCTAGTTCAGCAGTGGAAGGGGCTGCCTAAGGGGGTGGGGAGCTCCCCCTCACTGGCCGTCTTCAAGCAGCGACTGGACAGATCCTTCTCCTGGATGCTTGAGGCTGATCCTGCACTGAGCAGGGGGTGGACTAGATGGCCTGCATGGCCCCTTCCCACTCTAGGATTCTAGGAGTCTAGTTCAGCAGTGGAAGGGGCTGCCTCAGGAGGTGGGGAGCTAACCCTCACTGGCCGTCTTCAAGCAGTGGCTGGACAGATCCTTCTCCTGGATGCTGGAGGCTGATCCTGTTCTGAGCAGGGGGTGGGACTAGATGGCCTCTACGGCCCCTTCCCACTCTAGGATTCTAGGAGTCTAGTTCAGCAGTGGAAGGGGCTGCCTCAGGAGGTGGGGAGCTCCCCCTCACTGGCCGTCTTCAAGCAGCGGCTGGACAGATCCTTCTCCTGGATGCTGGAGGCTGATCCTGCACTGAGCAGGGGGTGGACTAGATGGCCTGCATGGCCCCTTCCCACTCTAGGATTCCAGGAGTCTAGTTCAGCAGTGGAAGGGGCTGCCTAAGGGGGTGGGGAGCTCCCCCTCACTGGCCGTCTTCAAGCAGCGGCTGGACAGATCCTTCTCCTGGATGCTTGAGGCTGATCCTGCACTGAGCAGGGGGTGGACTAGATGGCCTGCATGGCCCCTTCCCACTCTAGGATTCTAGGAGTCTAGTTCAGCAGTGGAAGGGGCTGCCTAAGGAGGTGGGGAGCTCCCCCTCACTGGCCGTCTCCAAGCAGCGGCTGGACAGATCCTTCTCCTGGATGCTTGAGGCTGATCCTGCACTGAGCAGGGGGTGGGACTAGATGGCCTGCATGGCCCCTTCCCACTCTGGGATTCCTGGAGTCTAGTTCAGCAGTGGAAGGGGCTGCCTAAGGAGGTGGGGAGCTCCCCCTCACTGCCCGTCTTCAAACAGCGGCTGGACAGATCCTTCTCCTGGATGCTGGAGGCTGATCCTGCACTGAGCAGGGGGTGGACTAGATGGCCTCTATAGCCCCTTCCCACACTAGGATTCTGGGAGTCTAGTTCAGCAGGGGAATGGGCTGCCTAAGGAGGTGGGGAGCTCCCCCTCACTGGCCGTCTTCAAACAGCGGCTGGACAGATCCTTCTCCTGGATGCTGGAGGCTGATCCTGCACTGAGCAGGGGGTGGACTAGATGGCCTCTATAGCCCCTTCCCACTCTAGGATTCTGGGAGTCTAGTTCAGCAGGGGAATGGGCTGCCTAAGGAGGTGGGGAGCTCCCCCTCACTGGCCGTCTTCAAACAGCGGCTGGACAGATCCTTCTCCTGGATGCTGGAGGCTGATCCTGCACTGAGCAGGGGTGGACTAGATGGCCTATAGTATGTTCTATCTTGTTTGAGGCACAATAGACCACCTACCCCATGCCATCCCTCCCTGTCCTGCCTTGAGCTTCTACCAGGGATGACGGCATCCCATGGAGTCTCCCCCTTCCACCAGGTTTGTGAGACACCACTATTTTGCAAATGGTCATTTAGCACCAAGCACTTCAGTTCCTCCAGCTCAGAGCTGTCTAGCGAAGACAGACCTTCCCGGTGGCATCAGGGTCAAACTTGTCATCCGTCCCCTCCAACGCCCCGGGACTGCTCTGGTGCTTGCAGAGTTGGAGGCAACAGATGTCCAGAGGCGGCCTGCCCCTGCCTGCCCCTGCCTGCTGCCCCCGGACTTCCTTGGTGGTCTATCGAAATGTGACCCACGGCTGACCCTGTGTGGCTTCCATATTATGACAAGCTCAGGCTAGCCCGGGCTATGCAGGTGGCTTCAGGGAGAACAGCAGGTGATAAATAATCTGCATGAATATGGAAATCCACCCGTGATTGTTTAATTGTTGCTCCCTCTAGTTGTTCAAGAGAAATGAAGCCAAATGTGGAGTTTGCTGCCAGAGGAGGCAGTGATGGCCACGGGGATAAACAACTTTGAGAGGGGATTGGATAGATTCAAGGAGGAAAAGTCTCTCAGCTGGCCCTGCAGAGGAACTGGCTGGCCAGAGTGTGAAATGGGAAGATGGACTAGATGGGCTATCGGTCTGATCCAGCAGGGCTCTTCTTCTGTTCTGCCAGAGGAGAAAGATAGGGTGAATGAAACATTTTTAAAAATCAGTCATGTTAACACAAATTCCTAACATAATACATAGAATCCTAGCATTGGAAGGGACCTCCAGGGTCATCTAGTCCAACCCCCTGCACAATACAGGAACTCACAACTACCTGCTTACCCATAATGACCCCCATTTCATGCCCAAATGACCCCCCCTCCACCACAGATCTGCAGCATCCAGCCTGGCCTGGAGGGAATTCACCTCCCATCCCGCAGTGGCCATTAGAAGAAGAGGAAAAGTCCAAACCCCCTGGCTCCAGAGGAAAGTTCCCTGCCAGGAAAACGCAGTTGCCAACTCTGGGCTGGGAAAGGCCTGGAGATTGGGAGATGCGGCATTGAGAAGGCCAGGCTGGAGGAGGGGAGGAGCTTGCAGCTGAGGGCCCTGTTTGGGCCCCTGGGCCACACCGATGCAGTCCCTTTCTCCAGGGGAATTTCTCTTGGCTGTCCAGAGCTCAGAGGTCATGCTTGGGCACTGGCAAGGTCAGGAAAGGAAAGGCTAAAGGCCTGGGCCCCCCTTGAGTTCGAGAACTTTTTCTCAGCCTCCAGCTGAACTAGAAGGGGGGGGGACCCAAATGCAATAGGACCTGGGGGGGGGGCTTCCTTTACTGAAGGAGCAAGCAGCCTGTGCCAGTCCTGCCCTCCGGAGCCCTGATGTCTCTTTCGGCAAGCCCTTGGGAGGGAGGGAGAGGGAGGGTGGTGGGTGTGGGCCCCCCCTGTGGGTGTGGGGCCCCTGGAAGACCCCCGGGCTTCATTCTGGGCAGAAGCTCTCCTTTGAAGACCCACCGAGTTTGATGGTGAGGACCCCCCCCTTCCCCGGTTTCCCTGCGGGGCGAAGCTTCGGGGTGCCTGCCCGCCTCGGCCATCCCGTCCCGCCGCCCCCCACCGCTCCTGCCCAGCCCGGCCCTCGGGGGAGCCAGGCGCCCACTGGCAGGCTGCGCGGCCCCGATCCCGGCCGGCCCCTTGCGCGCGGCGGGGGGGGGGGGTCCCCAGGGGCGGGGCGGGCCTGGCCGGCGGGGGCGGGCCGGGAGGGAGGGAGGGAGGGAGGCGGGGGAGGCGGGAGCGCGCCCAGGAGCGCCGCTCCCGCCCCGTCCCGTGCGCGCGCCCCCTGCTCCGCCAGCTCCGACCGGCGCCCTGCCCGATCCCGGCACGGCTGAGCCTCGTGGCGCCCCCGGGCAGGCAGGCAGCGCGACCCCCGGCAAGACCCGCGGAGGAGGAGGAGGAGGAGGAGGAGGAAGGCAGCCCGCGGGCCGAGCCCCCCAAGCGCCTGAAAGAAAGTTGCGCTTCTTTCTTTCTTTCTTTCTTTCTTTCTTTCTTTCTTTCTTTCTTTCTTTCTTTCTTTCTTTCTTTCTTTCTCTCCCTCCCTCCCTCCCTCCCTCTCCCTCTCCCTCTCCCTCTCCCTCTCCCTCTCCCTCTCCTCCTTCTTTACAGCCCCCCTCCCCTCCCCTCCCCTCCCCTCCTGCCCGGCGCAACTTTTCTCCTGGGCGCCTCGACCCCCCCCCCCCCCCCGCGCCCTCCTGGGTTGCCCACCTCTGGTCTGGAACTGGGAATCGAAGCGAGACAGGTAAGGCGGAGGGCACCCTCCTCCCTCCCTCCCTCCCTCCCTCCGAAAGCCCGCAGGGTGCTGATGTTGGGGGGGGGTGGAAGGGGGGGAGATGATGGACATTGCCTTTTTTGCGGGGGGGGGGTTGTGCTTTTTGGGGCGCAGAGGGGCGGGTGTATGCACGTCTGTGGCTTCCCTTGCCTGGAATGCTTGCCTGGCTGTCACCTCTGTTCTTCAAGCCCCCATCCGAAGCGCAGGCTCTCTCGGTATGCTCAGAGGTACTGGCGTGTGCAGCGTAGTGGTTAGCCTCTTGGGCTTGAGCTGGGAGTCCCGGGGGCGAGCCCCCACTCTGCCTGTCCTCGGGCCAGGTGCACACTCTCAGCCAACCCTGGGTAAGAGGACCAGCAGAGGAGAGGAAAACAGTAGAAGCCCCTTTGGAGGCCCACTCGGGAGAATGGTGGCATATAAGTGAAGGCCGGGCCCTGGAGAGGGCCTGGGGCTGCACTGCCTCCCGGTCAGGGACTGGGGCTGGGGGTTGGCTAAGGAAATTTGCCCCCGCTGCCACCTCGCAAACTCATTCCTGGACAGAAAACCAAAAAAAAAGATGAGGATCCGTTGGCACCCCAGTGGCAGAGAGGCTGTTTCAGGCTTTTGGTTGAGGGGACCTTGCTGGACTCCCTCTGGGATCCCGAGGCTTTGAATAATCCTTCCCCCCCTCCGAGAATCTAGCAGACAGAGCAGGGTGGGTGTGGGGGGAGATTTCAGCACTGTCCAGGGTGGCTTCTGCCCTTCCCAAAACTGGGCTGGATTTCTGATAGAAGTCCGGTGCCAAGAAATCGGGCAGAGCCTGCGTGGGTGATCCGGTGCCCATTGTCTGCTGCTGACCGGTCATCCCAAGGCCGCTGAGATGATTCTGGGAACTGCAAAGCGTCCGGAGGGTGGAGATCCCCCCTTCCCTCCCCCTGGAGCCGAGGGTACTTTCCCATCCGTGGATGGAGGTGGGTCCCCAGGCGGGTCTGGAGCGGCAGAGTTGGAGTCCTGGGCCATCCTTTAAGACCGGCGAAGATTTATTCTGGGAGAACAGGCTTCTGCCCAGGTCAAAAGTGTGCCCTTGGGCCAGTCGCGTGTCCTCAGGCTAACCTACCGGAGAGCCAGCTGGGTCCCCACAGGGGAGAGAGGTGGGGTACAAATGAAGTGAACTGAGAATGAAAAACCTGGAACCAGGATCCACTGAAGCCAGCCGATAGCTTCAGCCCCAGGTGCACTGATGGGACATCGGCCCTAAGGAGCCAAGTTCTTATCCCTAACCCCCCTTAGGAGGTGTCTGCACACCTTGCGGCAGGGAGTCCCACAAGCCAGCCGTGCCCCGGGTGCGAAACCGGACCGCTTGCTGGTGGCCTTGGATTTTGTAGCTTCCAGCTCTGCTCTTACGAAAGAGGAGAGGGAGAAACAAGGATCTCAGAACCGGCTCCCTGAATTCGGCTGAGGCCTGGCCCAGCGGCTGTTGGGGCAGGACAGTTTCTGCTGGAGAAACAATGTCTTTTCCGGCACGACAAGACTTCTGTTTATTTTCTCAGACTCCAGGGCCACCCTCTGAACTGATCTTTCCGAAATCCCGCTGGCTTTCCCCTCCTCTCGTCCTGGGCATTATTGGAGAATGCCTCTTCCTGCCCAGTCTGTCCACGGGGACAGAAATGCCTTTGACAGAGGCTCGCTCTCAAAACACCCCCAGGATCGGGGCCTTGTCTGACGTCCGAGGAGGGAGCCTTTGCCTAGGAAGCCGGTTGGGTCGCTGGGTCCTGCGGTGTGCTAAGGAGAGGGGCGGGAGAAAGTGGGCCAGTGTTTTGGGTCTAACGACACAGTTTTGGCTAGGCCAGGTTTGTTATGAATTGAGCTGGAGTCCTTTTCCCAGAGCAGGTGGGCTCTGGTGTGGGCACACAGTAGGGGTGCCTCTTTCAAGGGGCCACCGGGCGGTCACTGGCTAGGACAGCTGACCTCCAGATGACCAAGATCAGTTCGTCCCCTGGAGAAAATGGCTGCTTTGCAGGGGGGACTTTGGGGGTGGCATCCCTAGCTGCGGTCCCTTGCCCCCTTAAGCCCCACCCTCCCTTCCCAGGCTCCACCCCCAAATCTCAACAAATATCCCAACCCAGGGCTGGCAACCTTTCCCATGATTGGTCCCATAAGACCCTTCTCCCCCTCCCTTTTTAATGTAATGCTGCCCATTCTCTTCCTGGCTTTGCCTTCCTTCTCTGGAGCATTTTCTTTCCGTTGAGTCAGGAGCAAGGCTTAATTTCTAAAAATTAAGCGGCTGTCTGTGCATGCTCAGAGACATTCACTTTATTGTAAAATCTCCCTCCATAGCTGCTGCTTTAAATAGGGGGCGTGGCTGGGGGTGGGGAGGGGTGGTGCTAAGTGGGCGTGGTTAAAAGAGGGGTGTGTCCTGTGCAGACCTGGGCGTTCCTCCCCCAACCTCTTTTCCTGATTTTGAATGAGGGATACCGATCCGGGCATGGGGGGAGAGCCATTTGGGGGGCGGGGGGCTCCCAGTGCTTGGGGGCTGTCCTGGCCCCACCTGGCTCAGCCCTCCTCCTGGCCCAGGAGCTTACCTACTGAGGGAGGGGCTGGCTCTGCGCATTCTTGGATGGGGTGCTGCCAGCGTTGGTCGGACGTGTCATGTGCGTGGCTGGCGCTGAAAAATTCCTTTGAGTACATTGCTGAGCATGCAGCTCACACATTTTATGGACGCGCCCAAAGGGCCAAGAACAACAGGGCGCTCGGGCGTTCTGCTGACGCCAGCAAAGGTAGCGAAGGCTGGACTTGGTTAGAGAAAGCTCACCGGCCCCCGGACTGGCAGGAAGGCACGAGCCATGGGTAGGGGGCCTGAGGAATAATCAGACTGTGCGTGGGGTGGACAAAAGAGATGGAGAGGACCCCCCCCCAAATAATACTGGAACAATTGTGGACTTTCACTGGTGTTGATTGGCAATCTATTTGTCAGTGCCCTCTAGCCATGATGATTAAAGGGAACCTCCACCTTCAGGGGCAGTCAGCTGATGAATATCGGAGCCACAAGGTGACAGCAGGGGAAGGCCTCGGCCGCCGTGCCCTGTTGTTGGCCCTCCATCCAAAATGGTTGGCCATGTTAGATGGGAGGCTGGACTGGAGGGACCCTCCCTGGCCTGACCCAGCAGGGCTCTTCCGATGTTCCTGGGGAGGTCTTGGCCTCTCTGCCCTGTTGTTGGTCCTACAGAGGGACATGTGGCCGCAGTGTGCTACAGGATGCTGAACTAGAAGGACCGCGAGGTCTGATCCTGCTCTTTTAATAGACTGGCAACCAAGTACTTCTTGATCCAATTAAGTTGTATAATTGTGTGCCACAGAATTTGGCGGCAGTTGCTGGAATTGGTGACTTTAAAAGCAGCTGATACGAATCCAGAGAGTACGGAACCATCCGTGGTGATGGTTAAATGAGATCTCTGTACTTAGAGGTGGCCATTGGTGGGGTGGAGAAACGCCGTGCCTTGTTTGTAGGCCTTCGTGGGGCATCTGGTTAGCTAATGTGGATAGTGAGGATGCTGGGTTAGATGGCCCATTGGTCTGATCCACAAAGGCTCGTTGCAGAATCTTTGAATATGTTGATAGACCGGCAAGCTTTTTGGTCCATGGCTTCTTTTTTACTGCCCAAAGGAGTCTCAAAGCGGCTTGCGGTCGCCTTTCCTTCCTCCCCCCTCAACAAACACCCTGTGAGGTTGGTGGGGCAGAGCGAGCTTTGAGAGACCTGCTCTGTGAGAACAGCTCTATCAGGACTGTGACTGGCCCAAGGCATGTGGAAGAGGAGGAGTAGGGAATCAAACTCGGCCGCCAGTCTTAAATAATGAGCCACACTGGCTCTTGTCTGGTCCATAGAAGGAGGGGATGGGGAAGGCCTGAGACCCTGGAGAGCAGCTGCCAGTCTGAGTTGGCAATGCTGACTTGGCTGGACCCACGGTCTCGTTCGGTAGACGGCAGCTTCACGTGTCCTTCACGTGACGGACTCTGCACGAGCGCGCATGGCATGTTGCACACTGACCTGGCAGAACAGCCTGTCTCTGAATCCTGAAACGGAACGGTTCGGGCTCAGTTCGGCCCTGGCCGTCCATCAGCCGGTTGTAAGATCCTGCTCAGGAGAAGCCGTCCAGGGGGAAAGAAGCAGCCCTGGCCAAGGGCCCTGGCTGAGGGAGGCACCAGGGTGGGAGAAAGCAGGGGGAAGCCGGCTGGTGGGACGGCCCGAAGAGCAACGCAAAGCCAGTCCTGGGGGGCAGAAGGACCTCGATTCTCCTCCGCATCTCTAGTGACTCCAGGCCCCCAATCTAAACTTATTGCTGTTACCCAACAGTGACTGATCAGGGGCAGAAAAGGGGGCTTCCGGAGAAAGGGTAAGGAGGGCAGGGATCTTTAGCTTGGAGCAATTATGATTAAAGGGTGACATGAGCGAGGTTTACAAACTTATGCACGAGACAGAAGAGGTAGACAAAGGAGGACTTGCCCCTTTTCTCACAGTGGGGAGGGCTCCTGGAGTTCGGGCCCTGCTGGTGGACCTCCTGATGACCCCTGGGCTTTGGCCACTGTGGGACACAGAGTGTTGGTCTGGAGGGGCCACTGGCCTGATCCAACAAGGCTCCTCTTAGGTTCAGTTGTTTACTCTGAGTGTGGCTCTTAGTAGATTCCTACTATGTAATTCTGGCATCCTTCAGTGTGTCCCCTTAATACTTGTGCTGCTTCACCACTGCTTCTGCTCTCTCAAGGGTCCCAAACTTCATGCACTGCCTGGGCTTCTTGTGTGTAATTTATTGACTTGCTTATTGACATACCCCCAACGAGGACGCCTCGCCCCCATTTAGTCCTAACAACAACCCTGTGAGGGAGGGAGGTGAGTCTGAGAGTGAGTGAGTGTCCCTAGGTCACCCACAGGGATTCGAACCTGGGACACTTCGGATGGCATTGACTTCTTGCGTCTCGCCTGCTTTGAGTCCCGCCGCCTAAGGCGATCTGTAAGGAGTGCAAATAAATAAAAGCATTTTTATAACAGGCCCTGATGGTGGATATTGGGTGTGATCCTGTTCAGTACTTAGCCATGCTTTGTGGAGGTACACTGCAGTCCTGAAATGACTTTCCTAGGTGTGTGGTTAGGTTAGGCTGCCTCGGCGATCACCGAAGCCCGAGGTGGCTAGTGATGCACCGCAGAGAGGAGGGGTGGCCGCGGTGTGCCAGCCAGCGGCCGCTGGCTGGCACACCGCAGCCACCCCTCCTCTCTGTGGCGGCTGGCAAGACTGAGGCCACCCCTTCTCTCTTTAGAGCGGCACTCTCCTCCTATGTGCCACTTTGGGCTTCGGTGATCGCCGAACCGAGCCAAACCGAACCGCACAACCCCAGAAACCGTATTGAGTCATGTAGGATTGGCCGCGGAGTAGAGCTGTGTAAGATTACTCCCTTAGTGATATTCTAGAGAGAGGGTGGAGGACTGATGAGTCGTAAAGTCTTAGCTGATGGTGCAAACAAAGGGCTGTCACCTCCAGGGGCTGCAAACAAAGCTGGAGCTAGGAGAGCGTCACCGTAGTCCATTCTTGTCCCTTCCCCGCGCAGGCCGGCTCCAACGGCCACAAAAGCCCTTTGGGATCCCGCAGTGCGCACCAGCATTAGTGAATGACCTCCGGAACATTTGCTGGCGTCCCGTTCTCTGCCCCTGGTGCAAACGTTTAAAAATAATCTCCCAGCTTTGGGAGAGAAAAATATATCCATCATGTTTTCCAGGTATTAACGCTTGGTTCCGAGCCAGGATGTTTGGCTGACGTTGTGCGGTGACAGGACAGTGGAAAACTCCTTTCCCTCTTCCCTCCCTGAGCGTCCCCTGCTGGGTGAGACCCTTTGCAAAAGTGCAGCCAGTTGAGAAGGTGGAAGGCAGGATCTGCTCCCCGCAGCCCAGCCCAGTCATCCCTAAATTAGGATGAAGGATCGGACAGGGGAGAAGAGTAAGTCTTTTCAGGGGTCTGCAGTATTCTGTATTATATATGTTATACTAGCTGCAAAGCCCGTTCCTAAGAATGGGCCTTGAAAGGGTTCCCTCCCCTGGCCCCCGGCCAGGCAGCTTAGTGGCTTTGGGCCGGATCAAGTGGGGCGGGCGGGGGCTGTCCATCTCGTTAGCAGGCCCTGAGAAAGAGCTCCTTAGCAGGCAGTCAGCAGGCCCAGAGGCCTTCGTTAGCAGGCCGGGAGGCCCAGCCTAGCAGGCTGAGAGGCCCTCGTTAGCAGGCCCTCCACGATGCCCTTTGATTTTCTAATACAAAAGAAATTCCATCTAAACATCCGGAAGAAGTTCCTGACAGTCAGAGCGGTTCCTCAGGGGAACAGGCTTCCTCGGGAGGTGGTGGGTTCTCCTTCTTTGGAGGTTTTTAAGCAAACATTGGATAGTCATCTGGCAGAGAGGCTGATTCTATGGAGGTTCAAGGGGGTGGCAGGTGACAGTGGAGGAGCGATAGTGTTAGTGTCCTGCATAGTGCAGGGGGTTGGACTAGATGACCCAGGAGGTCCCTTCCAACTCTTATGATTCTGAATTCCGTCTCAACATCAGGAAGAAGTTCCTTACAGTCAGAGCAGTTCCTCAGTGGAACAGGCTTCCTCGGGAGGTGGTGGGTTCTCCATCCTTGGAGATTTTTAAGCAGAGGCTGGAGAGCCATCTGACGGAGAGGCTGATTCTGTGAAGGCTCAAGGGGGTGGCAGGTGACAGTGGAGGAGCGAGAGGGTTGTGGGTGTCCTGCATAGTGCAGGGGGTTGGACTAGATGACCCAGGTGGTCCCTTCCAACTCTTATGATTCTGAATTCCGTCTCAACATCAGGAAGAAGTTCCTTACAGTCAGAGCAGTTCCTCAGTGGAACAGGCTTCCTCGGGAGGTGGTGGGTTCTCCATTTTGGGAGATTTTTAAACAGAGGCTGGAGAGCCATCTGACGGAGAGGCTGATTCTGGGAAGGCTCAAGGGGGTGGCAGGTGACAGTGGAGGAGCGAGAGGGTTGTGAGTGTCCTGCATGGTGCAGGGGGTTGGACTAGACCGGTGTTCCCCATCTACCAAGTTGCGGCCCGGTAACGGGCCTTGAAGCCCTCGGTACCAGGCCATAGCGGGGGGAGGGAGGCGTGGACACTGGCACGCCAGCAGGCGCACCTCCTTCCTGCCCCACGGTGTGGTGCTTGCTGTGCCAGGAGCAATTGGCCGCCTCCTAGGACAGTGAGTGCTGTGCTGTGGGGGGAGGGGGAGGCGTGGGCCCTGGGGACCATGGGGGAGGGGAGAGGGAGGCGCACCTCATACTGAAAATGGGGGAGATGGGGGGGAAACACACACACAGCATTTTTGAAGTTGCCTTGGTTGTGTTTTTAAAAGAAGCATGCCCACGGGCAGATCGCTGTGATGGCACCGGGAGGACCGGGCTAATAGCATTCCGCCTACTTATCCTTACGTGGAGGGTATGCGCATGCGTCCTTAAAGGACAAAACGGCACTCCCCCCCTGTCCCACACGCAGTGGTCCAGTCCCCAGGCCGTGGCTGGCTGGCTGGCTGCCGAGCAGTTACCTGTGGAGATCTCCTGGGCGAGATGAGCAGGATCAGTGGCGATGTGCGCAAGGGCCATTTTGGCGCTCTGAGGCAGAGGCGGCGGCGGCTAGTGCTGAGCACTCCTCGAGCCTGCCGCTGGCCATTCATGCGCTGCCGCCTCTGCCTCGCCTCCCCTCCTTGCGCCTCGGGGTTGCCATTGCTATTCCCGCGGGTTGGCACGGGGCGTGCTCAGCCTCCCTTTGTTCGGCACCTTTGTGGCGAGTGGGGGGCTCTCAATGCACACCTGTGTCCCAAAGCATCCCCTGGCCGCGGGGCGTCTACGTCTTGATGTCCCGGAGAGCCACCCCCAGCCCGCCTGGCCACCTGTCCTCCGTGCATGTCAGGATCCATGGGGTGGCTTCCCCACACGTCTCACTCTCGCTCTCTGGAACACAAGTTGCAACTGGCGAAAGCACATCTTAGGACTGACTTGGGCTTAGTTTTTAAGATTTTGACTCCAGTTATGATTCTATTATTCTATGAAACCTCCGGAAGAAGTTCCTGACAGTCAGAGCAGGTTCCTCAGTGGAACAGGCTTCCTCGGGAGGTGGTCGGTTCTCCTTCTGTGGAAGATTTTAAGCAGAGGCTGGAGAGCCATCTGACGGAGACGCTGATTCTGTGAAGGTTCAAGGGGATGGCAGGTGACAGTGGGTGAGCGTGAGGGTAGGGAGTGTCCTGCATAGTGCAGGGGGTTGGACTAGATGACACAGGAGGTCCCTTCCAACTCTAGGATTCTATTAAACATCCGGAAGAAGTTCCTGACAGTCAGAGTGGTTCCTCAGTGGAACAGGCTTCCTTGGGAGGTGATGGAGATTTTTGGAGATTTTTAAACAGAGGCTGGAGAGCCATCTGACGGACAGGCTGATTCTGTGAAGGTTCAAGGGGATGGCAGGTGACAGGGGATGAGCGAGAGGGTTGTGAGTGTCCTGCGTAGTGCAGGGGGTGGACTAGATGACCCAGGAGGTCCCTTCCAACTCTGTGATTCTATGGCCCCCGGAAGGCCATGCGCCGTCTTGCCACCCAGCAGTGGCGCCTCCAAGCCTCTTGTCTTTCCTTCAGCTTGTGGTTTCCCCGAACGCAAGAATGCTCTGAAATCCAACAGCCTTGGTGAAAGGAGGGCGGGCCGTGACCCAATTTTCCTTGTGTTGTGTGAACAGATCATTACTCATCTTGCTGGCGACGTGCGCCTCTTTGCGCCTGCCAGTTGTGCGCGCCGCCATAACCTGCTCGGCCCCATTCCCTAAAAATCCGCAGCAGCAGCTGCTGAGCTGGGCTTTAACCCTCCCCGGCATAGGCGGCTATTCCTCCTCCCCGTTCTCAGTTGGGAAAGCTTTGGCAGACTTCTCCCTCTTCCTTCCAGGGGTCAGGAACGCACCTCTGCTCCAGTTCTTCAACAGTGGGACGGACCCTGCGCTGAGCACTCCGGGCTGGCCCCGCATGGCTTCATTGCATAGCAATGCACATCTGCCGGTCCCTGAGCTGGGGAGCCTCCTTCACCGGTGGGAAAAAGGGAACCTGGGTCTGTTCGGAAGGTATCTAGGACCCGGGGCCCCGGCTGCGCTGGGTGCAGCGGGGGTGGGGGAAGGGCCTGGTTGCATCAAATGGGGGTTGCAGGTGGGGCCATGGAGGGGGTCTGCTGCCAGAAGGCATGGTGAGGGTCACAGGAATGGAGGACAAGTGTAGGAATGGCTGCTAGCCAGGACGGCTGAGGGGAACCTCATTATTCAGAGGGACTGCCCTGATGGACCCCAGAGCTGGTAGATGAGTGCAGGGGAAGGCCTCAGCCTCCATGCCCTGTTCGTGGCCCTGCAGAGGAACTGGCTGGCCCCTGGGTGAGACAGGAGGCTGGACTGGAGGGACCCTCCCTGGCCTGACCCAGCAGGGCTCTTCTGAGGGTCTTCTCAGGGGAAGGCCTCGGCCTCTCTGCCCTGTGGCTGGCCCTGCAGAGGAACTGGCTGGCCCCTGGGTGAGACGGGAGGCTGGACTGGAGGGACCTTCCCTGGCCTGACCCAGCAGGGCTCTTCTGAGGGTCTTCTCAGGGGAAGGCCTCGGCCTCTCTGCCCTGTGGCTGGCCCTGCAGAGGAACTGGCTGGCCCCTGGGTGAAACGGGAGGCTGGACTGGAGGGACCCTCCCTGCCCTGACCCAGCAGGGCTCTTCTGAGGGTCTTCTCAGGGGAAGGCCTCGGCCTCTCTGCCCTGTGGCTAGCCCTGCAGAGGAACTGGCTGGCCCCTAGGTGAGACGGGAGGCTGGACTGGAGGGACCCTCCCTGGCCTGACCCAGCAGGGCTCTTCTGAGGGTCTTCTCAGGGGAAGGCCTGGGCCTCTCTGCCCTGTGGCTGGCCCTGCAGAGGAACTGGCTGGCCCCTGGGGGAGACGGGAGGCTGGACTGGAGGGACCCTCCCTGGCCTGACCCAGCAGGGCTCTTCTGAGGGTCTTCTCAGGGGAAGGCCTCTCTGCCCTGTGGCTGGCCCTGCAGAGGAACTGGCTGGCCCCTGGGTGAGACAGGAGGCTGGACTGGAGGGACCCTCCCTGGCCTGACCCAGCAGGGCTCTTCTGAGGGTCTTCTCAGGGGAAGGCCTCGGCCTCTCTGCCCTGTGGCTGGCCCTGCAGAGGAACTGGCTGGCCCCTGGGGGAGACGGGAGGCTGGACTGGAGGGACCCTCCCTGGCCTGACCCAGCAGGGCTCTTCTGAGGGTCTTCTCAGGGGAAGGCCTCGGCCTCCCTGCCCTGTGGCCGGCCCTGCAGAGGGACTGGCTGGCCCCTGTGAGAGACGGGAGGCTGGACTGGAGGGACCCTCCCTGGCCTGACCCAGCAGGGCTCTTCTGAGGGTCTTCTCAGGGGAAGGCCTCGGCCTCTCTGCCCTGTGGCTGGCCCTGCAGAGGAACTGGCTGGCCCCTGGGTGAGACGGGAGGCTGGACTGGAGGGACCCTCCCTGGCCTGACCCAGCAGGGCTCTTCTGAGGGTCTTCTCAGGGGAAGGCCTGGGCCTCCCTGCCCTGTGGCCGGCCCTGCAGAGGGACTGGCTGGCCCCTGTGAGAGACGGGAGGCTGGACTGGAGGGACCCTCCCTGGCCTGACCCAGCAGGGCTCTTCTGAGGGTCTTCTCAGGGGAAGGCCTCGGCCTCCCTGCCCTGTGGCTGGCCCTGCAGAGGAAGTGGCTGGCCCCTGGGGGAGACGGGAGGCTGGACTGGAGGGACCCTCCCTGGCCTGACCCCGCAGGGCTCTTCTGAGGGTCTTCTCAGGGGAAGGCCTCGGGCTCCCTGCCCTGTGGCCGGCCCTGCAGAGGGACTGGCTGGCCCCTGTGAGAGACGGGAGGCTGGACTGGAGGGACCCTCCCTGGCCTGACCCAGCAGGGCTCTTCTGAGGGTCTTCTCAGGGGAAGGCCTCGGCCTCCCTGCCCTGTGGCTGGCCCTGCAGAGGAACTGGCTGGCCCCTGGGGGAGACGGGAGGCTGGACTGGAGGGACCCTCCCTGGCCTGACCCCGCAGGGCTCTTCTGAGGGTCTTCTCAGGGGAAGGCCTCGGCCTCCCTGCCCTGTGGCCGGCCCTGCAGAGGGACTGGCTGGCCCCTGTGAGAGACGGGAGGCTGGACTGGAGGGACCCTCCCTGGCCTGACCCGGCAGGGCTCTTCTGAGGGTCTTCTCAGGGGAAGGCCTCGGCCTCTCTGCCCTGTGGCTGGCCCTGCAGAGGAACTGGCTGGCCCCTGGGGGAGACGGGAGGCTGGACTGGAGGGACCCTCCCTGGCCTGACCCAGCAGGGCTCTTCTGAGGGTCTTCTCAGGGGAAGGCCTCGGCCTCTCTGCCCTGTGGCTGGCCCTGCAGAGGAACTGGCTGGCCCCTGGGTGAGACGGGAGGCTGGACTGGAGGGACCCTCCCTGGCCTGACCCAGCAGGGCTCTTCTGAGGGTCTTCTCAGGGGAAGGCCTCGGCCTCTCTGCCCTGTGGCTGGCCCTGCAGAGGAACTGGCTGGCCCCTGGGTAAGACGGGAGGCTGGACTGGAGGGACCCTCCCTGGCCTGACCCAGCAGGGCTCTTCTGAGGGTCTTCTCAGGGGAAGGCCTCGGCCTCTCTGCCCTGTGGCTGGCCCTGCAGAGGAACTGGCTGACCCCTGGGTGAGACGGGAGGCTGGACTGGAGGGACCCTCCCTGGCCTGACCCAGCAGGACTCTTCTGGGGGTCTTCTCAGGGGAAGGCCTCGGCCTCCCTGCCCTGTGGCCGGCCCTGCAGAGGGACTGGCTGGCCCCTGTGAGAGACGGGAGTCTGGACTGGAGGGACCCTCCCTGGCCTGACCCGGCAGGGCTCTTCTGAGGGTCTTCTCAGGGGAAGGCCTCGGCCTCCCTGCCCTGTGGCCGGCCCTGCAGAGGGACTGGCTGGCCCCTGTGAGAGACGGGAGGCTGGACTGGAGGGACCCTCCCTGGCCTGACCCGGCAGGGCTCTTCTGAGGGTCTTCTCAGGGGAAGGCCTCGGCCTCTCTGCCCTGTGGCTGGCCCTGCAGAGGAACTGGCTGGCCCCTGGGTGAGACGGGAGGCTGGACTGGAGGGACCCTCCCTGGCCTGACCCAGCAGGGCTCTTCTGAGGGTCTTCTCAGGGGAAGGCCTCGGCCTCCCTGCCCTGTAGAGGGACTGGCTGGCCCCTGTGAGAGACGGGAGGCTGGACTGGAGGGACCCTCCCTGGCCTGACCCGGCAGGGCTCTTCTGAGGGTCTTCTCAGGGGAAGGCCTCGGCCTCTCTGCCCTGTGGCTGGCCCTGCAGAGGAACTGGCTGGCCCCTGGGTGAGACGGGAGGCTGGACTGGAGGGACCCTCCCTGGCCTGACCCAGCAGGGCTCTTCTGAGGGTCTTCTCAGGGGAAGGCCTCGGCCTCTCTGCCCTGTGGCTGGCCCTGCAGAGGAACTGGCTGGCCCCTGGGTAAGACGGGAGGCTGGACTGGAGGGACCCTCCCTGGCCTGACCCAGCAGGGCTCTTCTGAGGGTCTTCTCAGGGGAAGGCCTCGGCCTCTGTGCCCTGTGGCTGGCCCTGCAGAGGAACTGGCTGACCCCTGGGTGAGACCGGAGGCTGGACTGGAGGGACTCTCCCTGGCCTGACCCAGCAGGGCTCTTCTGAGGGTCTTCTCAGGGGAAGGCCTCGGCCTCTGTGCCCTGTGGCTGGCCCTGCAGAGGAACTGGCTGGCCCCTGGGTGAGACGGGAGGCTGGACTGGAGGGACCCTCCCTGGCCTGACCCAGCTGGGCTCTTCTGAGGGTCTTCTCAGGGGATGGCCTCAACCTCTCCGCCCAATCCCCTGCATCTCCAGTTGAAAGGACCAGGCAGGAGGGGATGGGGAAGAGCTTTCTCTGCCTGAGACCCTAGAGAGCCCTGGGGAGGAGCCCGAGCTCACTGGCAGAGCCTCTGCTTGGCACACAGAAGGTCCCAGCATCTCAAGGATCAGATTATATGTGAATTGAAAGACCTTTTCCTGAGACCCTGGAAATCCCTGGGGAGGGGCCAGAGCTCAGGGGCAGAACCTACACTTGGCAGGCAGAAGGTTCAATCCCTGACAGCATCGGGACTCTGGGTCTGACCAGTTATCGGGTATCTCCATGTGTCAGTCTGGCTTCTTCCCTAAAGAATCTGGTTGGGGGGGGGGAGCTGAAATCGCTTATGCAGAGACATCCCCCCCCCCCTCCAAACCACAGATCTCTACAGGCAGAGAAGGACGGAGAAATCCCTTTCCAGCTGTGGGGCGGCTAAGCATTTGGACGGGGGGCAGGGGGGAGGGAGATCGGTCCCGAGGGAAAGTGTGTCTTGCGCTGGAGGCCGGCTTTGAAGCATTCCCCGGTCGGAGAGGGTTTGGCCCCCCCGTCCCTCCCTCCAGCGTCTGCGGTTCTGCCAACGAGTTCCTGCAGAATTCCTTCGTTTGTCTTTTGCAAGCCGGGCGCTTCTCTTCCTGCCTCCGGTGGGCGGGTGGGGCCTGGCGCTGCAGAGGTTAAGTAAGACCCCAGCCCCTTTCCCAGCTGTAATCCCCAGCGCACCCCTCTTAAATCCCCTCTCGGTGTCTGCCTGGAGCTAGCACAGGGGGGGAGCCTCCCCCCTCCCTCCCCTCGCTAGTCCCTCCTGGGCGGCCTCCCCTCCCACCCAGAGGTTTGTCAGCTGGCCAAAGATTGACTGCTTTGGTTTCCTTTTGCAAAAAGGGGCTTGGGTCCAACCTTGGCCGCCGTTCTAGCATCTGTCACCTGGTCTCCTGGAATGTGTCTGTGCTTCAAAAAGCTCTACCTGTTGGTTTCTGCCTGCCCCCCCCCTCCCTGAGCGACTAGCCGCTGTTGCTCGGTGGCTGAAATCTGTGTCCTAACAGGGCTGAATGGTCTAAACTAGAGAACGTGTGTGAAAAGGGAGGGGGAGAGGAAAGAATCCTAGAATCCTAGCATCCTAGAGCCGGAAGGGACCTCCGGGGTCATCCAGTCCAACCCCCTGCACTATGCAGGGACTGACAACGACCTGCCTACCCACAGTGACCCCAGTTCCATGCCCACGTGATCCCCACCACCACCAAAATCTCCAGAATCCAGCCTGGCTTGGAGGAGATCTTTTGGAACTGGACTGGTATGTCCCCTCCCCCCTTCTCCCCCTCGCTGGCCGTCTCTGGCCTGGGCTTGCAAGGGAGACCGCTTCGTCCACCGTGGCCCCCAGCAGCACCCACTCTGTGCTCCACCTGCCTTTCTTTCCTTGGCTGCTGGGGCAGCTGTGCGCTTGGGTGGCAAAGCCCTTCAGGCTGGCAGGCGGGGCAGAGAGGGGGGCGGGAGAGGGGCAGCAGTGAGTTCTTGGGAAGGTTCAGCCTGGAGGAGAGGAGTCTGAGAGCAGACAGGGTGGCTCTCTTGAAGGATTCGGAATGCTGTCCCTTGGAGGAGGGCAGGGAAAGGCTCCTGTGGGCAGCAGCGGAGAAGACCTGCAGTCAAGGGTTTAAACTACGTGGAGAAGGGTATCAGCTAGATATCGGGGGAAATGTTCACCGTCATAATAGTTCAGCAGGGGAAGGGGCTGCCTAAGGAGGTGGGGAGCTCCCCCTCACTGGCCCTCTTCAAGCAGCAGCTGGACAGATCCTTCTCCTGGATGCTGGAGGCTGATCCTGCCCTGAGCAGGGGGGTGGGACTAGATGGCCTACATGGCCCCTTCCCACTCTGGGATTCTAGGAGTCTAGTTCAGCAGTGGAAGGGGCTGCCTAAGGAGGTGGGGAGCTCCCCCTCACTGGCCTTATCAAGCAGCGGCTGGACAGATCCTTCTCCTGGATGCTGGAGGCTGATCCTGCACTTAGCAGGGGGTGGGACTAGATGGCCTACATGGCCCCTTCCCACTCTGGGATTCTCTGAGTCTAGTTCAGCCATGGAAGGGGCTGCCTAAGGAGGTGGGGAGCTCCCCCTCACTGGCCTTATCAAGCAGCGGCTGGACAGATCCTTCTCCTGGATGCTTGAGGCTGATCCTGCACTGAGCAGGGGGGGGGGGGGACTAGATGGCCTGCATGGCCCCTTCCCACTCTGGGATTCTAGGAGTCTAGTTCAGCAGTGGAAGGGGCTGCCTTAGGAGTTGGGGAGCTCTCCCTCACTGACCGTCTTCAGGCAGCGGCTGGACAGATCCTTCTCCTGGATGCTGGAGGCTGGAGGCTGGTCTTGCATATAGCAGGGGGTGGACTAGATGGCCTGCATGGACCCTTCCCACTCTAGGATTCTAGGAGTCTAGTTCAGCAGTGGAAGGGGCTGCCTAAGGAGGTGGGGAGCTCCCCCTCACTGGCCGTCTTCAAGCAGCGGCTGGACAGATCCTTCTCCTGGATGCTTGAGGCTGATCCTGCACTGAGCAGGGGGGGGGGACTAGATGGCCTGCATGGCCCCTTCCCACTCTGGGATTCTAGGAGTCTAGTTCAGCCGTGGAAGGGGCTGCCTAAGGAGGTGGGGAGCTCCCCCTCACTGGCCGTCTTCAAGCAGCGGCTGGACAGATCCTTCTCCTGGATGCTTGAGGCTGATCCTGCACTGAGCAGGGGGTGGGACTAGATGGCCTCTGTGGCCCCTTCCCACTCTAGGATTCTAGGAGTCTAGTTCAGCAGTGGAAGGGGCTGCCTAAGGAGGTGGGGAGCTCCCCCTCACTGGCCGTCTTCAAGCAGCGGCTGGACAGATCCTTCTCCTGGATGCTTGAGGCTGATCCTGCACTGAGCAGGGGGTGGGACTGGATGGCCTCCGTGGCCCCTTCCCACTCTAGGATTCTAGGAGTCTAGTTCAGCAGGGGAAGGGGCTGCCTAAGGGGGTGGGGAGCTCCCCCTCACTGGCCGTCTTCAAGCAGCGGCTGGACAGATCCTTCTCCTGGATGCTTCAGGCTGATCCTGCACTGAGCAGGGGGTGGGACTGGATGGCCTCCGTGGCCCCTTCCCACTCTAGGATTCTAGGAGTCTAGTTCAGCAGGGGAAGGGGCTGCCTAAGGGGGTGGGGAGCTCCCCCTCACTGGCCGTCTTCAAGCAGCGGCTGGACAGATCCTTCTCCTGGATGCTGGAGGCTGATCCTGCACTGAGCAGGGGGTGGGACTAGATGGCCTGCATGGCCCCTTCCCACTCTGGGATTCTAGGAGTCTAGTTCAGCAGTGGAAGGGGCTGCCTAAGGAGGTGGGGAGCTCCCCCTCACTGGCCGTCTTCAAGCAGCGGCTGGACAGATCCTTCTCCTGGATGCTTGAGGCTGATCCTGCACTGAGCAGGGGGGGGGGACTAGATGGCCTGCATGGCCCCTTCCCACTCTGGGATTCTAGGAGTCTAGTTCAGCCGTGGAAGGGGCTGCCTAAGGAGGTGGGGAGCTCCCCCTCACTGGCCGTCTTCAAGCAGCGGCTGGACAGATCCTTCTCCTGGATGCTTGAGGCTGATCCTGCACTGAGCAGGGGGTGGGACTAGATGGCCTCTGTGGCCCCTTCCCACTCTAGGATTCTAGGAGTCTAGTTCAGCAGTGGAAGGGGCTGCCTAAGGAGGTGGGGAGCTCCCCCTCACTGGCCGTCTTCAAGCAGCGGCTGGACAGATCCTTCTCCTGGATGCTTGAGGCTGATCCTGCACTGAGCAGGGGGTGGGACTGGATGGCCTCCGTGGCCCCTTCCCACTCTAGGATTCTAGGAGTCTAGTTCAGCAGGGGAAGGGGCTGCCTAAGGGGGTGGGGAGCTCCCCCTCACTGGCCGTCTTCAAGCAGCGGCTGGACAGATCCTTCTCCTGGATGCTTCAGGCTGATCCTGCACTGAGCAGGGGGTGGGACTGGATGGCCTCCGTGGCCCCTTCCCACTCTAGGATTCTAGGAGTCTAGTTCAGCAGGGGAAGGGGCTGCCTAAGGGGGTGGGGAGCTCCCCCTCACTGGCCGTCTTCAAGCAGCGGCTGGACAGATCCTTCTCCTGGATGCTGGAGGCTGATCCTGCACTGAGCAGGGGGTGGGACTAGATGGCCTGCATGGCCCCTTCCCACTCTGGGATTCTAGGAGTCTAGTTCAGCAGTGGAAGGGGCTGCCTAAGGAGGTGGGGAGCTCCCCCTCACTGGCCGTCTTCAAGCAGCGGCTGGACAGATCCTTCTCCTGTATGCCTGAGGCTGATCCTGCACTGAGCAGGGGGTGGGACTGGATGGCCTCCGTGGCCCCTTCCCACTCTAGGATTCTAGGAGCCTAATTCAGCAGTGGAAGGGGCTGCCTAAGGAGGTGGGGAGCTCCCCCTCACTGGCCGTCTTCAAGCAGCGGCTGGACTGATCCTTCTCCTGGATGCTGGAGGCTGATCCTGCACTGAGCAGGGGGTGGACTAGATGGCCTGCATGGCCCCTTCCCACTCTGGGATTCTAGGAGTCTAGTTCAGCAGTGGAAGGGGCTGCCTAAGGAGGTGGGGAGCTCCCCCTCACTGGCCGTCTTCAAGCAGCGGCTGGACAGATCCTTCTCCTGGATGCTGGAGGCTGGTCTTGCATTGAGCAGGGGGTGGGACTAGATGGCCTCTATGGATACTTCTGCCCCCCCTCCCCCTAACCGCAGGTCCCACCAGGAGTCCTGGGCCCTGCCAGCTGCCCGATCTGAGCAGATGCGGAGGCCAGCCCGGGGAGGGGAGGGGAGGGGAGGGGGAGGCTGTGCTTCCTCCTTCAGCAGGGAGGAGGGGGAGTGTGGGGAGAGAGCCTGCTACAAGCAAACTCAGCCGGCTCCAGGTTTCCTGCCGGGGGTCGAACAAACTCTGCCGCAGGGCTTCTCCTCTGAGCCGTCGCTGGTGTGTTGCCACGAGCTCCGCTGCAGCTGAGCCAGATGTCTTCAGCACGGGGTGGGGGCTGGGGGGTGGGAGGGGGATGCAGGGAAGGGAAGGGAGAGCTCTGAAGCGGTTGTGGGGCCAGGCCGGTCCGGAGGCTGCCCTGCAGGTGAGTGAGCAGAGGCAGGGCGGGGCGGGGCTGGCTGAAACCTGCCTGGCAAACCCCATTGATGCAAAGTTCTTCCGGCAGCTGGCCGAAGGTGTGGAGGGGGGAACCGGAGAGGACAGAGTGGGGGGCGGGAGTTGAGCAGGACGCTCCAATGGTCAGGCAGTGGGGCCTCTGCAAGGTTGCCAACCTCCAGGTGGAATTACAACTGAACTCCAGGCCCTGGAGAGGACTTCCCCTGGAGACAAGGGCTGGGTCAAAGGCTGGACTTGTCAGCATTAGACCCTGCTGTAGTCCCTCTCTCTCCAAATTTACCTCCCCAGTAGGGCTCCCAATCTCCAGGCTGGGGCTGGAGGTCTTCTGGGATTATGACTGCTCTCCAAGCAGTTCCCCTGGAGAAATAATGGTTGTTTTGGTGGGTGAACTCTGGCATGGTATTCTGCTGAAGTCCCTCTGCTTCCCAAATCCCACCCTCCCTACGCTCCAGCCCCAAATTTACCCACCCTGGATGGAGTGCAGCTGACAGTGGCCCACTCCGCCAGGAACCCGGGGGTGATTCTTGATGCCTCCCTCTCTATGGAGGCTCAGATCACGACGGTAGCACGGCTGGCATTTTCCCACCTCCGCCAAGCCAAACTTCTAGCGCCCTACCTGGCCCCGGAACACCTGGCCACAGTGATCCATGCGACGGTCACCTCTAGACTTCCGGTCAAATTCTGGATCAGGTTTAAGGTTTTGGCTGTCAGTTTTAATTCCACACGTGGCCTGGGCCCAGAGTACCTGGGGGACCGCCTCTCAGAAGTTTCTAACAATAACAACACACTCTACCACCTCCAACCTCCTGGTGGCCCCTGGCCCCAGGGAAGCCCGCTTGGCCTCAACCAGGGCCAGAGCTTTCTCCATCCTGGCCCCCACCTGGTGGAAGGAGCTCCCAGAGGAGATCAGGGCCCTGACAGAACTGAAACAGTTCCGCAGGACCTGCAAAAGGGAGCTCTTCCACCAGGCATTTGGTTGAGGTTGACCCAAATCAGTGCTTCCCACTGGCCCCCCCAGCCTCCCTCCTATCTGTCCAACCCACTGGCCATCAGTGTGCGTTAGTTGACTTGACTTAATGTTCTCCCCCCTGTGCCCCCGTTCTACTGGGTCCTCTACTGTTACCACTGTGTCGTTATTGTTAGAAACATTGAGTGATCTGTATTGTTTGTTTTATGTAAACCACCCTGACCTTCAGGGAGGCTGGTATATAAATATAATAAATAAATATTAGTGGTATGATACCCGGGGGTAGGGGACGGACGGCGATTGGCTGGCCGCTGGACAGACAGGCAAGCCGGTTGGAGGAGGAGGCACCCGGGGGCGGGACATCTGCCCTGAGTGGGTGTTAAGCGCTGAGTGGCACTTAAGGCATGAGACCAGCTCCTCCTCCAAGGCCTTACCAGAAATATGAAGTGGAACACATGCTAACATTTTATATTTGTTATTTGTTTTCCTGTTTTTACCGTATTGGTTTTAATGTCAGTCTCCATGAGACCCTCGGGGCGAATGGTGACTAAACACTTGAATGGATAATAGTATAAATAAATGAATACCTGGATATTTGGGGGCGGAGCCTGAGGGGGGCGGGGCTTAGGAAGGGGAGAGACATCACCAGGGCATGATGCCTCACAGCCCACCCTCCAAAGCAGCCAGGTCCCTCAGAGGAACTCTCTCTCTCTCTTGTCTGGAGATGCATTGTAATCCTAGAGATCTTCTGGCTGCACCTGGAGGCTGGCATGGTGTCCAGCTGCTTTGCTTTTTATGAAATGATGTGCGTTTTTTGTGCTTGCGTGGAATCCCAGCATATGCGTCGCTCTACACCAAAAAAAACAACAACAACACAGAGCCTTGAATCACACCCAGATGGGAAGGCCGAGCTGGCCTGCTGGAGAGAAACACGTTTTGGAATCGGAGCATAGAACTCTTTGTCTGCGCAACTCTGTTGTAGTAACGGCACATCTGTGACCGGCACATGACTGCTCTGCAGCGCGAGAGGAGCAGAGGAGCCGCTGGGCCTGGCGAATCACCCGCCAGATCGCAGAAGGGTGGGGTGCGCCGTGCGGACTGGCCAAGGGCCGGAGCCAAACTCGTTGCACGGTGCGCTGTGTCCAACCTTGGCTCCCTGGCTTTCCTCTCATTGCTGGGTTTTATTTCCCAGGGATGCAACCCCCCCCCCTGTAGCCATGCCAATTTTGAGGGAGGGGAAGGCTAGCTCTTTCTTTAACTGTTTTCTTCTAAACATGAAGTAGTAAGAAGAGAATGTCTCAAGAATTGTGCTGAAGCAGGAAGGGCAGCCGGTCAAGGCAGAGACTCACGCTTGGGGTGGAAGAGTTTCCGAGGGCGGCCATCTTGGTCTCCAGCAAGAACAGCTGGTCTCATAGAGGAGAAGGCTCTCGGTGGCTGAGGGGAGCCTCCACATGCAGAGGCACTAATCCTCTGAATCCCAGAGCCAGGAGACAACCTCAGGAAAAGGCCTCGGCCCTGCAGAGGAGCTGGTTGTCTCCTGGGTGGGATGGGAGGCTGGACTGGAGGGACCCTCCCTGGCCTGACCCAGCTGGGCTCTTTGTATGGTCTTATGAAGGCCTCTATGGTCGGCTGTTGGCTGTCCAGAGTAACTGGTTGGTCACTGTGTGAGATGGGACCGCTGGACGGACCAGTGATTTCATCCATCAGGGCTTTTTTGATGTTCTCCTGAGTCCGGTAACACCTGAGAGACGTGCAAGATTTTGCGGAGCATAAGCTTCCCAGAATCAGAGCTTCCTTCCATAGATACAAGTAGGAGCGGCGGCCTCTGAGGAATGTTTCGGAAAGGACCTCCTGGGTCATCTAGTCCAACCCCCTGCACTACGCAGGACACTCACCACCCTCTCGCTCATCCCCTGTCACCTGCCACCCCCTTGAGCCTTCACAGAATCAGCCTCTCCGTCAGATGGCTCTCCAGCCTCTGCTTTAAAATCTCCAAAGATGGAGAACCCACCACCTCCCGAGGAAGCCTGTTCCACTGAGGAACCGCTCTGACTGTCAGGAACTTCTTCCGGATGTTTAGACGGAATTTCTTTTGAATTAATTTCATCCCATTCGTTCTGGTCCATCCCTATGGGTCAAGAGAGAACAGTTCTGCTCCATCCTCCATATGGCAGCCTTTTAAATACTTGAAGATGGTTCTCAGATCCCCTCTCAGTCGTCTCCTCTCCAGGCTAAACAGACCAAGCTCCCCCAACCTTTCCTCCTACGTCTTTCCCCCACCTGCCCCCCACCTGGGATAGAAGGACTCCAGGATCTGGGTTCCTCCGTTTGACTCTTGAAGGGGGCTTCGGTTCTTATGAGCTCACCCTTTGCAGATCTTGTTGGTGGGTGCTACTGGGCTGGACTCTAGCTGGAGAGATGGGAAGAAGCGGGAGGGGGGGGGTCTGGCAATCTCTAGATGCTTTAACCCTTTCCTTCCATGCAGTTTTGTTGCTGCTAAACGCTGCCCCAGAGTGGTTATTGCCCCTGTAAGCAAAGACGACCCAAGCTAGCCCAATGTCAACAGGCCTCATAAGCTAAGCAGGGCATAGTCTGCTTAGGGCTTGGATGGGAGACCATCGAGGAAGTCCTAAGGTTGCTCTGCAGAGGCAGTGAAGGGCAAACCTCCTGTGTTTTCTGTCTTGGATGGGCCAGGCTAGTCTGATCTCACCAGCTCTTGGAAGCTAAGCAGGGTCAGTCCTGGTCAGTATTTGGATGGGAGACCATCGAGGAAGTCCTAAGGTTGCTCTGCAGAGGCAGTGAAGGGCAAACCTCCTGTGTTTTCTGTCTTGGATGGGCCAGGCTAGTCTGATCTCACCAGCTCTTGGAAGCTAAGCAGGGTCAGTCCTGGTCAGTATTTGGATGGGAGACCATCGAGGAAGTCCTAAGGTTGCTCTGCAGAGGCAGTGAAGGGCAAACCTCCTCTGAATGTCTCTTGCCACGAAACCCCTACAGGGTCACCCTGAGTGGACCGTGGCAGCATTTCCTGCCCCTGTTTTGGCCCAGCCGGGCCAGCCCGCTCTCGGAAGCAAAACAGGGTCGTCCCTGGTTAGTCCTCGGATGGGAAGTCCAGGGTTCCCACAGCAGACAGCCCATGTTCACATCTTGCCCTGAATTGCAGCTGGATGAGACGTTCAACCAAGGCTGGAAAAATATGAGGTGCCTGCATATTTCCCCTTCCTGCAACCAGGGAAGAGGGAGGGGGGTTTCCAGCAAGGAAGCTAGAGAGGAGGAAAGGGGGGATGTCCCTGAGGACTGCCCCAAGGGAGCCCTCCTCGTAGCCGTCCCAGTGTTGGCTCAGTGGTGGCCCAGATTTTGTGGCCAGAGTGCTTGGGCTTCTCTCTGGCCACCCTGTCTGAAATTCTCTTCCTTGGCAGATGGATTTCCAAAGCTGCCTCTGCCCCCACCTTCTTGGGGCTCTGCCCCCCACCCCCGGAGCAGGTCCTGTCTGGCCCGTGGAGGCCGCCACGTCTAGATGGGCCCTGAGGTTCCTGCCTCTGCTCTCCGTGACCCAGCTGTTGCTCTCCTCCTCCCAGCGCAAAAGGCCGTGCATCCCTCCCTCCTGGGGTCAGCTCAGGCCACGTCTTGCTGGGTGTCAGGTGGGACTTGTCAATCCCGGACTGGCCTTTCGTTTTGAGAATCCCCTTGCAGATTTAGGGAGGGGGGGAGCAAGCTAGCTCACCCCCTCCTTCCCGACCTCAGCTGTCTGCTCTTGGCAGCCCGGACCCCCACTGTTCATTGTTCTTTTGAAGGAGGCGGCTTGGCCAGCTCCCTCCGTGGACCTTATCGGAGCCTTCCTCTGGACGGGAAAAGACCCGGTCAGTCTGTCGCTTTCGTGGAGTGCCTGGCTCCTCCAAAGTGCTTCCTCCTTTGCTCTCTCTGGGAGATCTTATCGAACTCCCCCCCCCCTTCCACTCCAAGGTTCCCACATTCTGCTGTTGCAAAGAACGCTCCTTCCTGGGGGGGGGGGGAAATGTGAGAAACCAAACTTCCTCCCCCATACCCTGCACGGCTATCCTTCAGTGGCTGCTGTGCCAAACGAAGCTCAAGTTTCTAGTCCTCTGTCAAAATTTCTAGCCCTCAAGTTTCATAGAATCATAGAATCATAGAGTTGGAAGGGGCCACACAGGCCATCTAGTCCAACCCCCTGCTCAACGCAGGATCAGCCCTAAGCATCCTAAAGCATCCAAGAAAAGTGTGTATCCAACCTTTGCTTGAAGACTGCCAGTGAGGGGGAGCTCACCACCTCCTTAGGCAGCCTATTCCACTGCTGAACTACTCTGACTGTGAAATTTATTTTCCTGATATCTAGCCTATATCGTTGTACTTGAAGTTTAAACCCATTACTGCGTGTCCTCTCCTCTGCAGCCAACAGAAACAGCATCCTGCCCTCCTCCAAATGACAACCTTTCAAATACTTAAAGAGGGCTATCATGTCCCCTCTCAACCTCCTTTTCTCCAGGCTGAACATTCCCAAGTCCCTCAACCTATCTTCATAGGGCTTGGTCCCTTGGCCCCAGATCATCTTCGTCGCTCTCCTCTGTACCCTTTCAATTTTATCGACGTCCTTCTTGAAGTGAGGCCTCCAGAACTGCACACAGGACTCCAAGTGTGGTCTGACCAGTGCCGTATACAATGGGACTATGACATCTTGTGATTTTGATGTCCTCCTAGTTCACCCTTCCCCTCCAGAATGTATTTTTGGGAATGCATTATTAGGACTGGGACGGGATGACTTTTGCCGCAGCATCTTTATCATCGTGGGGTTTTGAATGTATTTTGAATTTATTCTTTATGCCTGTTTTAATGGGGTTTTATTGGTGTTTTTATTCAGACCTCGTTGTAACCCTCCTTGAACCTTTGGGGAGAGGCAGGCAACAAACTGAAATGTTAAATCCATAAATAAAGGCAGTTCCAACACAGAGAACACAAGAGAAGCCCTGTTGGGTCAGGCCAGTGGCCCCTCCAGCCCAGCCCTCGGTGTCCCACAGTGGCCAAGACCCAGGGGCCCTCTGGAGGTCCACCAGCAGGGCCAGAATTCCAGCGATCCTCCCTCTGTGGCCCCCCTGAGCACCACTGCCCCAGACATAAGGACATAAGAGCAGCTGTGTCCTAGCCACCACGTCATGCCGGTTGCAGAGTCTTTCGCCGGAGGGGTGTGGTGTTGGGTGGGCGACTGGCGCTCTTTTTCGGAGGCAGTGACCTTTCGGCCAGATTTCAGTCCCACGAAGCGCCGTCCTCTTTCCCACACATCTCTAAGCTGTGGATACCATTCCCAACGCAACCGGATTGATTTGGAGAGATAAAGGGCAGGGGATGTTTGCTGGTGCGAGTAAATTTGGAGCGGCCACCCGATCCGCTGCCACGTAACAAAGATTTGGCCCGTTCCCAGGAGGATAAAAATACCCGGGGCCGGATTAGCAGAGGGCTCAAGCAAACAAACAAAAGAGCAAGGCGAGGACCTGTCTGCGTGTTTGGGTGGGTTCCCTTCCAGGGCCCTGGCAGCTTCCCTAAAGCGAAAGCTCTCGGTTGCTGGGTCCTGCTGTGGCCGTCAGGGAGACGTAAATCAGCTAAGCTCTCTTTACTGGGTCCGTGCTTCGTGCGCACACCACAGCGGACTTCATAGAATCATAGAGTGGGAAGGGGCCTCCTGGGTCATCTAGTCCAACCCCCTGCTCAATGCAGGACACTCACCACCCTATCACTCCTCCACTGTCACCTGCCACCCCCTTGAGCCCTCACAGAATCAGCCTCTCCGTCAGATGGCTCTCCAGCCTCTGCTTAAAAACCTCCAAAGATGGAGAACCCACCACCTCCCGAGGAAGCCTGAGGAACCGCTCTCACTGTCAGGAACGTCTTCCGGAGGTTTAGACGGAATTTCTTTTGCATTAATTTCATCCCATTGGTTCTGGTTCATTCCTCTGGGGCAAGAGAGAACAACTCTGCTCCATCCTCTACATCAGGGGTAGTCAACCTGTGGTCCGCCAGATGTCCATGAACTACAATTCCCATGATCCCCTGCCAGTGTTTGCTACCGCTGCTCTACATGGCAGCCTTTTAAATACTTGAAGATGGTGATCAGATCCCCTCTCAGTCGTCTCCTCTCCAGGCTCAACAGACCAAGCTCCCCCAACCTTTCTTCATACGTCTTGGTCTCCAAACCCCTCACCATCTTTGTTGCCCTCCCCTGGACACGCTCCAGTTTGTCTACATCCCTCTTCAACTGGGGTGCCCAAAACTGAACCCAGGACTCCAAGTGAGGCCGAACCAGAGCAGAGTAAAGCGGTACCATCACCTCCTGTGATCTGGACACGATACCCAAATCCCATTTGCCTTTTTAGCCACCGAGTCACACTGCTGACTCCTGTTCAATGTGTGGTCTACTAAGACCCCCAGATCCTTTTTGCACATGCTACTGCCACAACAGCCCTGCGAGGTCTGCCTGTGTCGATTGTGGAAAGGGAGCCGTCAGCTTGTAGCCAAATCTTGGCGACTTGTTTGGGTTTTCAAGGAAAGAAATTTGGAAGATGCCTCTGCACAGTAACTCTGCGCTCCCTGAATGGTCTCCCATCTAGGGCCGACCCTGCTCACCCTCCGAGATCTGATGAGACATGGAGCTCGGGGAGGCCAGCCTGGTCAGGGTCTGTTGAAATTATTATCCCTCAGATTCCCAGGGGTGGGTTGACCCCGGGAGACCTGGCCTGCCTGAGCCTGCCGGTTGGACGCACGGCTGCCCGGAAATTCAACCCCGGAACCTCCTGATTCGGAGTGCTTTGTTTTTCTCACTGCCTGCACCAGATCTCCAAACTGCGGTTCATACTGTATTTGCTGCCCAAAGCCTGTTGCTGCCTCCTTGAGGTCTAGAAACTTGGCTGTTGGGTGTGTCTGTTCTTGGGCTCCCGGATTCTAGGCCTGGTCCCACAGGTTTTGCTGGATGTCTCATAAACAGAGGGTAGTTCATGGGAAGGTGTTTTCCTGCCTCTGGGGAAGGGATTTTGAGCAGACCGGAGGCCCAGCACCTTCTGAGTCTCAGCAGAGCCCCGGGGCTCACTTTGGCAAAACAGAGTCCTTTCCTGGTGAGCCAATTTCCTAATTTCCTCTTCTCCCTTCCCTCTCCCCCTTGAGCCATGAATGGCTTTTTATGAGTCCCGATAAGCAACTGACTCTGTGGATTCTCTCTCCGCGAGGGGTTAAAAGTTCAGCGTGGGGGCAGAGATTTAAAATCCAAATCCGGACCCCCCCCCACCCCCGCCGAACCCCACGCCCCCCTTTACAGAGAACTCTGATAAGTCAATATTGAAAAGCCGAACGGAAAGAACTCGAGCGCTTCCGTTGTTGACTTCCACTTATTTGCCTTCTTTTTTTTTCCAGAATTCCTTCCGGCAGCCGAGAGGGTCTTCCAAGAAGGGTCTCCCCCGGGAGGCACCCGGCCGAGCAGATGGTGAAGCCACCCGGAGCCTGTCGGACCCCGAGAGAGAAGCGCTGATCCCTTGGGAGACGTGGGGATGGCCAGCCGAGGGGGCCAGGTCGGCAGAGGGCGAGGGCGCAGGCAGGCTCCCGTGGGGCTGCCCCGGAGGTGAGCAGAGGGGCAGCTTTGGAACTTGGGCCCCGCTGGTTGGTTGGGTCCATCGCCTAGTGGGCCGAGGCGCTCCGAAAATTGTCATAGGGAGGGTGGTAGATTCTGGGTTGGGAAACATTTGTCGATTTCCCGGCCATGGGGAATGTGGGACCTCAGTGGGGCACACAACCAGGGGGGGTCTACCCTCCAAAGTGCCCTTTTTCTTCAGGGGAACGGATCTGGGGTGTTTGGAGATCAGTTGTAATGCCAGGCGATCTCTCGGTGCCCCGTGGGGGTTGTAGGGATGCCAACTTCCAGGTGGGACCAGGGGACCTCCTGGAATTCCAGTTGACTCCATAGACACCTGGGTCTTTTCCGCAGTGACCTAAATTTCACGTAGGCGCTCTTTTAGCTGTGCAGGATTTCCTCGATTTCACGCAAGAATTGGGCTCCTCGGCGTGGAGTCGGAGGAAAGGTTTCTTTTGCGCAGCTTTTGGGAGGTCTGAGAAACGGCGAATTCGCGGTAATCCAATGTTTGTGGTCAGCATCCGAAGCGGTTTCTCTCTCCTTTCCCCGCCCTCAGCATACTTTCGTGGACCGGCAATCCCACCTCCCTGCTTCTCTGCCTCCCTTTTCGTTCCCTCCTCACTTTGCTGCCATTTTATTTTTGTATTTCTGGTTGCGTTAAGACGCATGATCGTTGTTAGAAATGAACGCGCCCAAAAAAATCTCCATTAGCGACTAAACTCGGCTTAGAATGACCACAGGTGCGTTTGGAGCTCTTAGGAACCCCCCTGAAACCTCCAGCCGTGGCACTAGATGTGGGGTTTCTGAGATACAGTTTCTTGTGGTCTTTTTGTCTTTCTGATTGCATTAAGACGCCTGATCCTAATTATGACCCGCCCCCCCCCTCCCGGGCTTCCTTGAATGTCTTTGTGGCCCTGCAGTGGCTGTTTTCGATTCAGCCTGCCTTTTTCCCGCCCTTCTTTTTGCGGGGCAAGCCAGAATTGGCGTCCTTCTCCCACCCTCTGCTTTTTTGCCTTATTCCTGAACAGGTGCCCCCCCCACCCCCACCCCACAATCATTTCAATACAAATTTAGAATTGGGTGTTCTTAGTGAGAACCTTCAAAAGTTAATCCTTTCCTTTTACTTTCTGCTTCAACACAAAAATTTCTACGAATGCTCTCCTGTTTTTTTCCAATCACGATGCCGCCAAACTGCCCGGGTTCCTCTGGGCTGCTGCTTTCCTAATCACCAGGACTGGAAACTTGTGCTCCTGAGAGAATAAAGTTTGAGTAAAATATATAAAGATCATAAAGTTTGCATCCAGCGGCACTTTGAAAAGTAACCAAGTTTTATTCTCGGTGTAAACTTCAGCTCTGGAGAAGTGGGCGGGTAAAGGACAGCTAAATAGAAAGGGCGGGGACGTCATTAAAACCAGGGGTAGTCAAGCTGTGGTCCTCCAGATGTCCATGGACTACAATTCCCATGAGCCCCTGCCAGCGTTTGCTGGCAGGGGCTCATGGGAATTGTAGTCCATGGACATCTGGAGGACCACAGGTTGACTACCCCTGATTAAAACGATGAATTAAAGACATAAACATTCTCTAATTTCCCCCTACTAATTACGCAGCAGGTGGAGGGGAGGGATTTCCAGAATTTTCGACCACAGCGTGTACCCAGAATAGGACTTTTTAAAATGCACGCACGTTTCTCCAGATGTGAAGCAGTGTGTCTGGACATGAAGGCTAGGAGAGGGCATGTACGCAAAAGATTATCCCCGGAATAAAATCTTGTCGGTCTTCAAGGTGCCACTGGACTTGAACTCTCGTCCTGCTGCTCCAGACCAACTCAGCTAATGTTTGTGCCTCCTGGAATTTTCTACGGAGATAATGCTCGAGACAAGGAGGTCAGAAGGTCCTCTGGCCTGGGGCATCAAAAGAGGTTTCTGTTTGGTTCCAATTTAACATTCCTTCTCCTCCTCCCAGTTTTCGCGGCGGAGACCGACCAGGTGAGGCCTGGAATGTCTCGGTTTCCTCTCTGTCTGGCGCCTGCAGGTACCCGCCCTCCCTCCTGGGCATCGGTGCCAGATGTGACGGGGCTGCGTCTCTTCCGACAGCTCCGGGGTCCTCCTTGAAGCCCCCGCCCCCCCAGCCAATGCACCTAAGTTATGTGCCGTTGAAAACGAAAACAAACCAACAAATAGGTTAAATGTTCTTGCAAACCGGATTGGGGGGGAGGGGCATCATATAGGGTTTGAAACTCTGGTTTGGTGAATTCCTAGAGATTAGGGGGCGGATTTTGGGGAAGGGGGATCTGGGGAGGGTCATAGAGCAGGGGTGGCCTGGTCAGCACTGGGGTGGGAGACCACCAAGAAGGCCAGGGCCGCTACTGGCCAGATGCAGGCTACGGCAGGCCAACTTGGAATGTTCTCTTGCTAGGAAAATGCAGCCGCAGCAGGAAGAGTCAGGCTGCTGCACCCCTCCTGTCCCCCAATTCCTCATGCCCCCTGGATCCTTCCACCACCCCTGGTGGGGGAGCGAATTTCCATTTTGGGAATGGACCTTGTCTGGAGACCAGATAGAATTCTGGGAGGTTTCCAGGCCCCACCAGGAGGTTGGCAACACAAGCAATAAGCTCAGGAAGGCGAGCAAGGGAGCAGGGCGGCTCTGGCAGGGCCAAGCCCCACGGGAGCTGTGCTGCTTCTCGGAAAGGCGATGGCAGGGCTGGGAACAGGGCAGAGGAGGGCGACCAAGAGGCCGTGGGGGGTGGATAGCCTTCCCCATGAAAGAGTCTGGGGGACTTTTCCGTTTAGAAAGGAGACAATTAAAGAGAGACTGGATAGAAGTTTAGAAAATTACTCATGGGGCCGAGAGAGCTGATAAAGCAGACCCCCCCCCCCCACTCCCAAAGGGCCTCCAAGGAAGCAGATGGGCAGTAGGTTCAGGCCGGACAAAAGGAAATACCACTTTACTCAGAGAGGGATTAAAAAGGCGGGAGGTTTTGCATGCGGCCAGAAGGTTCCCGCTGAGGACTTCTGTGGTTTCCACAGACGGTCCCACTGGGAAGCCCCGACTGCCATCTGCCTTGAGCCCCCCCCCCCCTCCAGCTTCTGCAGGGGGAAGCCGATTAGGCCGCTGGTACCAGAGCGCCTGCGTTCCAGATGGTGGGACAAATCGCTTTGATCCCACGGGGGGCTTGGGGAATTTTAGGAATGACACCATGTGGTCCGCAGCTCCCTCTGGAAGCCTTGATGTCTCTCTTCCCCCCCACCCAACATTGTGTGGGGGAGCTGAGTGTTCGTCAGGATCCTCCCGACCCCATTTCCATGCACATCTCCGGCTGCTGCGGAGGACAGCCACGGCGGGCCGTCTGGTTTGAGGGACGTGGCTCTAAGACCTGGACGCCCAATGCCCGATGGCCCAGCCTCCTAGGACCTGCCCCCAAAATGAGGGATGATTTGGGAAGGAAAAAGCGCGGGACCATCTGCGACCAGAGTCTCAGTTCTTCCTCCTTGGTGGCCCTCAAATCCCCTTCGGGGAGAGCTTTTCCTGCTGCCCTCCACAGAGCTGCTTCAGACCCACCGGGTGGGAAGTCCTTTGTCCTCCCCCTGGACCCCCAGCCCTCAGAGGTCACATTTTGGAAGGCTGGGCTTCCCCAGTCCCGGCGTTGAAAAGCACAGGCCTTTCTTTTTGGCCATGGTGGGAGGGAGGGAGGAGGGTTGCCAGCCTCCAGGTGGGACCTGGGCATCCCCTGGAGTTGTAGCTCACCTGTGAGCTGCAGAGGTCCGTTCCCCTGGACAAAATAGATGCTTTGGCTCCTCTGTGTAAAGTTGTCTTTCCTTCTGCCTGCCCTGAACCTACTGCCCGCCCGCTTCACGGGGATGACTTCGCGTTTGAGCCTTTGGGATGGGGGAGAAAAAGTTTCCTTTATCAACTTTCTCCATCCCACGCATCATTTCATAAAGCTCGGTCATGTGTCTCTCCCTCCCCCTCAGTCGCCTCTTTCCTAAACAGAAAAGCCCCTGGCACTTCAGCCTTTCCTTTCAGCGGGGAGGTGCGCCTACCCCCTCCTCCTCTGAAACGGTGGCTCCACAAGCCATAATCCCCTGCTCCTGGTTCTCCTGCGTCTTCCGTGTGGGATTGTGCCAAGGGAAACGCATGTCCCTCTTTGACCAGAAGCTGAGGTCCGCTGGGGTCTGGGCGTGGTCCTTGCGTGCCACGGCACACCTGGCCTTTGTGCCCAGGGTAACCTTGTCACAAAACGGGGGGGGGGGAAAGGGGAGCGTTTGGGGAAAGCGGTCACCTGGCAGGTGAAGCTGCTGCAGGTGTGGAGCGGAGCGGAGCCGTCCGGGTTGGGGATCGTGGCATCTGCTCCTGCTCCGAAGCGCACGTGGGCGTCTTTTCCCAAGCAGGGAGCCGGGCAGCTCCGGAAGGCCATTCCGGTGATGTCATCGGAGGACCGTTTGCATCTGTCGGCCGATGGTCTTTACGTGCTGTTCTGTTTCATCTCGGGTGTTTACAACAAGGGGCTCTTTTTCGAGGAATTCGGATTGGTGCATTGAAACCAGTCAATGTTTTCCGCTTCGGGTGTTGCCTGCGACAAAGGATTTGCAGCGTGGAAGCGTGGAAATGAACGCTAACAGATCGGGGAGGTGTTCAAGTTCCTCCGGGTGACTCCTGCCGATGTCTTGTGAAGGGCTTTCGAACGTATTCTTCTGCCCACGAGCCCTGGGTCCTTAGCCTGCCACGGTCCCACACTGGTTTGAAACTGGCGGAAGATGGGAGCCTGGCCATTGACGCGTGTTAATGACTGCTTGTGCAACCAGCTGTTCTCTCCGTCCAGATGGTGGACATAACATGGGCACAAGGCTTATTTCTTGGTAAAGCGAGATTCGTGGCCCCGGCAGGTATTATTATTATATTTATTATATTTATATTTATACCCCGCCTCCCCCCGAAGGGTCGAGGTAGGTCAGGACCGGCTGAACGAAAGAGGTGCCCAATTCCCTGCCAGGGGACTTCGGGAGGAATCGGAGTGTCCTTGTCTTGGAAAGAGGTTTGGAAAGTTCTGGAGGAAAAGTCTGTCGCTGGTCATTCGTCAGAGAGATGGAAGGGAACCTCCACATTCACAGGCAGTCATCTTCTGAGTAGCAATGATAGAGTAGTTTAAACCCATTACTGCGTGTCCTCTCCTCTGCAGCCAACGGGAACAGCATCCTGGCCTCCTCCAAGTGACAACCTTTCAAATACTTAAAGAGGGCTATCATGTCCCCTCTCAACCTCCTTTTCTCCAGGCTGAACATTCCCAAGTCCCTCAACCTATCTTCATAGGGCTTGGTCCCTTGGCCCCAGATCATCCTCGTCGCTCTCCTCTGTACCCTTTCAGCTTTATCTACGTCCTTCTTTATCTACGACCTTCCCAAGTCCCTCAGCCGTTCCTCACAGGGCTTGGTCCCCAGGCCCTACATCCTCCTCCTCGCTCTCCTCTGCTGGGACTGCCCAAGGCTGCCTTGACCTTCTTCACCATGACACCCCACTGTCTGCTCCTATTTAGCTTGCAGTCCACACGTGCCCCAAGGTCTCTTCCACACCCCCTGGGACCCAGAAGTGTCTCTCCCACCCAGGATGCTGCTTCTCATTTTTGTGACCCAGCTGGAGAGCTCTGCCCTTCTCCCTATTGAATTGCATCTTGTTTGGGCCTTTGGAGGCCTTTATGGGGCACCGAAAAGCCATCGTGGGCCCTCCAGCCTGAGCCCTCTCTGCCTCGTGTCAAAAAGTTCCTGGACCGGTTCCTGCCCTGCTTTTTCCTGTCAGGTGCCACGTTCCCCAACGGCCTCCCCGTGAATGGCCTCGCATACCTTCCTCTTTGGCACACCCACCCCCCCTGTGACGCAGCGGGGTCCTGACGTGCGTAGGTGGACCCCTGGGGGTGGCGCTGGTCCCGAGGCCGTAGACCGTCCGCCGTCCTGCGATCCCAGGGTCTGACTCAACCTGGCCCTGAGTTTAGCTTGGCAGGCAGAGACGGCCATAAAACCGGAGCGTTCATGGCTGTTTCCCTCTGCTGCCGCGTGACTTCCTCTCGTCCAGGAAGAAAATCGCAGGTTATTTCTCGGACAAGGACGGGGAGGTCGAGCAGCCGAGGGAGATCGAGTCCCCCTGCGTGAGTTCAGGATGGCGAGTCAGTGGCCGTGTGTGAGGGATGGGCGGCAGAATGTTTCAAAGAGGGATTGGGGCCGCTGACCAGCCTGACAGTCAAGTCCGTGGGAAACAGCTGTAGAAAAGGGTGCTTGGCCGGCGTCCATTTTAAGAAATCGTGATTAACCGAATGCCGTCGAATCCATTGCACCTTCGTGTGCAAATAAAATGTTTTACACAGTGCATGCTTCTTCTCGGCCAGGGCCGGGGCCTTTTCTGTCCTGGCCCTGCAAGAACTTTCTGTGTTCCACAGGGCCTGCAAAACGGAGCTCTCCCACCAGGTCTTTGGCTGGGGCCAGGGGGGGGGGGGGGAGATTGGATGGGCCCCCCAGGCTAGACCTCCTGCAGTGCAGTCGGCATCCGTAAGTTGTCCCTTATGCCGCCAGGGTATTGTTTTTAATGGGGAATTAAGGCTTTTTACATACCTGATTAATAATTGAGGGTGATAAATCTTAATAATAATAATAATAATAATAATGATGATGATGATGATAATAGCAGGCCTCTTCTCAAAAGAGGCATTATCCCTGCCTATGAGAGAAAAGACCTCCTCAAAGTAGGGGGAAATCAGTAGGGACAAATGTAAAGTTCTGCATTTAGGTAGGAAAAACCAAATACACCAATACAGGATGGGGGAGGCTTGTCTTGGCAGCAGCACGTGTGAAAAGGATCTGGGAGTCTTAGTAGACCAGACATTGAACATGAATCAGCAGTGTGTAAAAGGTAAAGGTAAAGCACCGAGTCATGTCTGACCCTTGGGGTGACGCCCTCCAACGTTTTCTTGGCAGACTCAATATGGGGTGGTTTGCCAGTGCCTTCCCCAGTCATTACCGTTTACCCCCCAGCAAGCTGGGTACTCATTTTACCGACCTTGGAAGGATGGAAGGCTGAGTCAACCTTGGGCCGGCTGCTGGGATCGAACTCCCAGCCTCACGGGCAAAGCTTTCAGACTGCATGTTTGCTGCCTTACCACTCTGCGCCACAAGAGGCTCTTAAACCATTTGGACACATGGATAAATGACCAGATAACCCTCTTGTGGTCTAATATTTAATGCACTCATGGAATGTAATGAGGGCTATAAGGTGGTAAACAAGATGCATTTAGGTACAAAAAACCATCTACAACAATACAGGATGGGGGAGACTTGTCTTGGCAGTAGCATGTGCGAAAAGGATCTAGGAGTCTTAGTAGACCGTACATTGAACAGGAGTCAGCAGTGTGACTCGGTGGCTGAAAAGGCAAATGGGATTTTGGGCTGTATCAAATGGAGTATCGTGTCCAGATCACGGGAGGTGATGGTACCGCTGTACTCTGCTCTGGTTTGGCCTCACTTGGAGTAGTGTGTTCAGTTTTGGGCACCCCAGTTGAAGAGGGATGCAGACAAACTGGAGCGTGTCCAGAGGAGGGCAACAAAGATGGTGAGGGGTTTGTAGACCAAGACGGATGAAGAAAGGTTGGGGGAGCTTGGTCTGTTGATCCTGCAGAAGAGATGACTGAGAGGTGATCTGATAACCATCTTCAAGTGTTTAAAAGGCTGCCATATGGTGGATGGAGCAGAGTTGTTCTCTCTTGCCCCGGAGGGACAGACCAGATCCAATAGGATGAATTTAATTCAAAAGAAATTCCGTCTAAACATCCGGAAGAAGTTCCTGACAGTGAGAGCGGTTTCTCAGTGGAACAGGCTTCCTCGGGAGGTGGTGTCCTGCATAGTGCAGGGGGTTGGACTAGATGACCCAGGAGGCCCCTTCCAATTCTACTATTCTGTGATTCTATGACCTAGACCCTCTTCTGAGGGTCTTCTCAGGGGTAGGCCTCTTTGCCCTGTGGCTGGCCCTGCAGAGGAATTGGCTGGCCACTGAGTGAGATGGGAGGCTGGACTAGCTAGGCCCTCCCTGGTCTAATCCAGCGGGGTCTTCTGGTGTTTGTAAATGTTTGTCCAAGGGTGTGAACTGCAGAATTCTGCTGAGCTTGCGAGGGTGCGTCTGCCTGTCCCGCACTTTGTTAGCAGGCGCAACGCGGTTTTCCCGCGTGGCGAGTCTGGGTGTGATTGGTGCAGAGAGGCCAAGTGCTAATTTGCTTCAGAGCTCTGGGTGAGGTCACTGCTGTGTGGCTGATCGAGCCCCCTGAGAGCCATGGGCCATAGTCCGAGAGGCGAGAAAGTTGGAATCTGGGCCAGCAAGAGAGGAAACCTCCAATCTGTTAACCCTGCAAGATGGGCCATGGCTCAGTTGGAAGAGCCTCTGCATGGCAGGCAGGAGGTCCCCGGTCCAATCCCAGGCAGCATCTCCAGCTGAAAGGACCAGGCAGGAGGGGAGGGGGAAGACCTTTCTCTGCCTGAGACCCTGGAGAGCCCTGGGGAGGGGCCAGAGCTCAGGGGCAGAGCCTCTGCTTGGCAGGCAGGAGGTCCCCGGTTCAATCCCAGGCAGCATCTCCAGCTGAAAGGACCAGGCAGGAGAGGGTGGGGAAGACCTTTCTCTGCCTGAGACGCTGGAGAGCCCTGGGGAGGGGCCAGAGCTCAGGGGCAGAGCCTCTGCTTGGCAGGCAGGAGGTCCCCGGTTCAATCCCAGGCAGCATCTCCAGCTGAAAGGACCAGGCAGGAGGGGATGGGGAAGGCCTTTCTCTGCCTGAGACCCTGGAGAGCCCTGGGGAGGGGCCAGAGCTCAGGGGCAGAGCCTCTGCTGGGCAGGCAGGAGGTCCCCGGTTCAATCCCAGGCAGCATCTCCAGCTGAAAGGACCAGGCAGGAGGGGATGGGGAAGACCTTTCTCTGCCTGAGACCCTGGAGAGCCCTGGGGAGGGGCCAGAGCTCAGGGGCAGAGCCTCTGCTGGGCAGGCAGGAGGTCCCCGGTTCAATCCCAGGCAGCATCTCCAGCTGAAAGGACCAGGCAGGAGGGGATGGGGAAGACCTTTCTCTGCCTGAGACCCTGGAGAGCCCTGGGGAGGGGCCAGAGCTCAGGGGCAGAGCCTCTGCTGGGCAGGCAGGAGGTCCCCGGTTCAATCCCAGGCAGCATCTCCAGCTGAAAGGACCAGGCAGGAGGGGATGGGGAAGACCTTTCTCTGCCTGAGACCCTGCAGAGCCCTGGGGAGGGGCCAGAGTTCAGGGGCAGAGCCTCTGCTTGGCAGGCAGGAGGTCCCCGGTTCAATCCCAGGCAGCACCTCCAGCTGAAAGGACCAGGCAGGAGGGGATGGGGAAGACCTTTCTCTGCCTGAGACCCTGGAGAGCCCTGGGGAGGGGCCAGAGCTCAGGGGCGGAGCCTCTGCTGGGCAGGCAGGAGGTCCCCGGTTGAATCCCAAGCAGCATCTCCAGCTGAAAGGACCAGGCAGGAGGGGATGAGGAAGACCTTTCTCTGCCTGAGACCCTGGAGAGCCCTGGGGAGGGGCCTTAGCTCAGGGGCAGAGCCTCTGCTGGGCAGGCAGGAGGTCCCCGGTTCAATCCCAGGCAGCATCTCCAGCTGAAGGGACCAGGCAGGAGGGGATGGGGAAGACCTTTCTCTGCCTGAGACCCTGGAGAGCCCTGGGGAGGGGCCAGAGCTCAGGGGCAGAGCCTCTGCTGGGCAGGCAGGAGGTCCCCGGTTCAATCCCAGGCAGCATCTCCAGCTGAAAGGACCAGGCAGGAGGGGATGGGGAAGACCTTTCTCTGCCTGAGACCCTGGAGAGCCCTGGGGAGGGGCCAGAGCTCAGGGGCAGAGCCTCTGCTGGGCAGGCAGGAGGTCCCCAGTTCAATCCCAGGCAGCATCTCCAGCTGAAGGGACCAGGCAGGAGGGGATGGGGAAGACCTTTCTCTGCCTGAGACCCTGCAGAGCCCTGGGGAGGGGCCAGAGTTCAGGGGCAGAGCCTCTGCTTGGCAGGCAGGAGGTCCCCGGTTCAATCCCAGGCAGCACCTCCAGCTGAAAGGACCAGGCAGGAGGGGATGGGGAAGACCTTTCTCTGCCTGAGACCCTGGAGAGCCCTGGGGAGGGGCCAGAGCTCAGGGGCAGAGCCTCTGCTGGGCAGGCAGGAGGTCCCCGGTTCAATCCCAGGCAGCATCTCCAGCTGAAAGGACCAGGCAGGAGGGGATGGGGAAGACCTTTCTCTGCCTGAGACCCTGGAGAGCCCTGGGGAGGGGCCAGAGCTCAGGGGCGGAGCCTCTGCTGGGCAGGCAGGAGGTCCCCGGTTCAATCCCAGGCAGCATCTCCAGCTGAAAGGACCAGGCAGGAGGGGATGGGAAGGACCTTCGTGAGCAGCTGCCTGTCCAGGTAGACAATACCGACCTTGACGCTTTGGGATTGACTCAGTAGAAAGCAGCTTCGTCTGTGACTCCTGGTTCTATCTTGTGTTTACAGCTGATCTTGTGCGTGATGAAGTATTTCGATAAATCCTGCCTCTCTTTATCAGTGTTGTAAAATGAAAAATAAATTATCTAGTCTCCCGCGCTGCCGGTTGAGGCTTGAAAGCCCAGGCAGACTGCTTGGAAAGGGGTCGGAGGGGCAGGAGCACCACAGAGGCCCTGCCCGGCTCCCTAGGAATGTCAGGCAAGCCTTGCAAAGGTATTTAAGGGGGCTGCATTCCTCACTTGGAAGGACCCCAACTTCATGTCATCATAGCAGGGACACCTCGGGTGGAATGGAGGGGATTGCAGAAGAACTTACGCTTGAAAAGGGATCTTGCCCGCCTCACCGAAGTGTCGTTTCTCCTGGAGTCACAAAGCAGCATCAGGGGAAGGCCTCGGCCTCTCTGCCCTGTTGTTGGCTGTCTACAGCAAGGGTAGTCAAACTGCGGCCCTCCAGATGTCCATGGACTACAATTCCCATGAGCCCCTGCCAGCATTCGCTGGCAGGGGCTCATGGGAATTGTAGTCCATGGACATCTGGAGGGCCGCAGTTTGACTACCCCTGGTCTTGAGCTGCGGTTCTCCACCTTCCTGATCCCGCGACCCTTTAATCCAGTTCCTCCTGGGTAAATTCGGTTTCTGAACCCGTCTGATTCAAGAGTAATCCAGACCGAAGGATAGATTGAGCAGCTCTGTTACGTTAAATTGCGGCCTGCCAACTTCAGAAGCAGCAGACCTCTGTCTGGGGCTCAACCTCGAGGATATTCCCATCATGCCTTGCTTCTGAGCTTCCCTGGGGCATCCAGGTTCTGCCCTCTGGGTTCCCTGCCTGTCTCAGTGCAGCAGTTTCAGTGTTCTTGGATTCACGGAGGTCGGGATCGGTTTAAATGGTGTTTGGCCCTGTTCCTCTTCAGCAGAACGTTGGGGTCCTGCGTTTACGCCTCCCTTTTCTCACCTTGCAGTTCTGGCAGTGGCTTCCTGTTCTCACCTTGCTTCGAGGAATGCAGACCCGTGTCCTGTTTTTCTTTCCAGGTCTTCCTTGGCTGGCTTCTCCTTGACTCTGTCCGTGATGACTGTGTGCCTCGGCCAAGTTAGTGAAAAGGTGAGTCACTGTGCAGCGATGGGCTTACTCATGAGCTGGCTGGGGAAGCCAGAACGGATCTGCTTTATGCATTTGCCCGTGAAGCCCTCTCCGCATCCAGCTTCTTTGCCTCGTCGAGTCCCAAAGATGATAATTCCCCAAGCGCGTGCCATGAGGCATGAATTCGATTCTTTAAAAGGTGCCCAGGAGTTCAGATTCATAGACTCATAGAATCATAGAACCATAGAGTTGGAAGGGGTCACACAGGCCATCTAGTCCAACCCCCTGCTCTTTAGTTGCCTTTCTGCCTTTCTTGGTGAAGAAGAAGAGTTGTTTTTTATACCCCACTTTATACCCCATCTGAAGTCCCAAAGTAGCTTACTATCACCTTCCCTTTCCTCTCCCCACAACAGACACCCTTTGAGGGAGGGGAGGCTGAGAGAGCCCTGAGATTACTGAGGATGAAGAAGAGTTGGTTCTTATATGCCGCTTTTCTCTACCCGAAGGAGTCTCAAAGCGGCTTACAGTCACCTTCCCTTTCCTCTCCCCACAGCAGACACCCTGTGAGGGAGGGGAGGCTGAGAGAGAGCTCTGAGAGAATGGCTCTGTGAGAACAGCACTATCAGGGTTGTGACTGGCCCAAGGTCAGCCAGCTGGCTGCATGAGGAGGAGTGGGGAATCAAACCCAGCTCACCAGATTTGAAGCTGCCACTATAGCAAGTTAGTGAGACTCCGAGCAGATTACCCAGTGGATGCTGATTGTTGTGTCTCTGTATGACGCCCTGTGCTCTTGAGTCTGTGGGTAGGTCATCCTATGATGGGGATTAGGTGATTCTGCTGTGCCTCTGCACGGGATCATTCACTTGCTTCAGAGATGCTGTTTATAGCAACTCTGCATGAGTTAATGGAGTTACTGAGTCAAAGGCTTGCCTCCTTCCAATTAGCTTGCACTGGGGGGTGGGGAAGTGATTCTCAGTGATTCATCTGATGCGAAGACATAGAAGAATTAACTTACCAGCCCTCAGAAGAGCTGCACATGGAGCAGGGACTCAAGCAGAGCCACAACGGGCAGGTTCATGCAGATAATTCTGCACTCTAAAAGTTATGGGGGCGACGGATAAGCTTGGACGTCTGCTTCTGGTTATTAGGTGGAGCTATTTGTTTACCTGAGATCTCAGGGGCTGCAAACATCTGAGGATCTCCGTTGCCCCCCTTGGATTCCTGTGGCCCATCACCGCTCTGCGTTCCCACTGAGACTCCTTTGCCCTCTTGACAGTCGATGTGAGGTCATGGTCAAGAGTGACAGCCTCTGATCTGGATTCCCCTCTCCTCCTCCACATGAAGCCTGCTGGATGACCTTGGACCAGTCACAATCCTGTTCTCACAGAGCAGTTCTCTTAGAGCTCTCTCAGCCCTACCTCCCTCACAGGGCATCTGTTGTGGGAAGAGGAAGGGAGGGTGTTTGTAAGCCTTTTTGGAAGGGAATGCCTGACCCCTGAGAGCTGAAGCAGGCGGGTGGGTGCAGGAAATAAACACAAAGGCCCCACCTAAGACCCTGGCCCTCCAGGTGGGCATGATGGGAGAAGGTAGAAATTGGCTGCTCAGGAGCGGGCCTCTCCTGCCGCCCCTCCCAAGGGTTGGGGCTGTTTGCTGTATTCTATACTACAAAGTCAGTTCGCAGTTGCATTTTGTGTAGCGTCTCCATCTCCGTGTTGGAAGATTCGTGGTGATGAGGAGGGTGGGGTTTGGGGAACGGAAGGGGCGCCTGTGGGGATGAGGCCAAACTGTGTCCCCTCCAGTAGCCACTTTGTCCGTCGGAACTGATCTTCGTGGCCTGCAGATCGCTTATCATGCCAGGAGTTCTCCCGTCCCCACCTGGAGCTTGGCAACTAACGTCCCTGCCCCAAAAGGAAGACCCCCATGGCCCCGAATTGTGGCCCTCTGCTCTCCCTGCCTGGTGCTCTGCCTTCTGTAGCACTTCGGTGCTGAGGAAGGTTTCAAAATTCCCCCCACTTTGGCCCACGTCTCATCTGGCACGTGGACAGGAGGCCTGGCTGGGGAACTCTGGGTTGTGCAGAAATCCAGCCGCCGTTTTGAAGTCTGCACGGTTATTTTGAAGATAGCCATCAGATGTTGGAGCCCAGAGTTCCTGTTCCCAGCCTCGGGGGTTTGGCTCTGTGGGGTTTCAGGCTGGCTTTGCTGCGCTGCCTCCTGCGTCCTTGTTCCACTCGCTGCCTTGGTGCCCTCCGATGCAGGCGGGGCTGTGCCATTCGGCTCGCTGAGCTGGTGCCAGGAAAACGCCACCGCTAGTGACCCGGATCCATGGGATCCCTTTTATGTTGTGTGATTTCAGCAGAAGAAGAAGAAGAAGAAGAAGAAGAAGAAGAGTTGGTTCTTATATGCCGCTTTTTCCCTACCCGAAGGAGGCTCAAAGCGGCTTACATTCGCCTTCCCATTCCTCTCCCCACAACAAACACCCGCTTTGGGCTGGGGGGGGGGGGTTGGGGAAGGTGCAGTTTGTAGACAAACAGAATTCTGTTGGGGCAGCTTGTGCCAACTCTGCATACTTTGAGATTGGCCAGCCAGGAATGACCACCGGACCATGGCTTCTGCAGAACACCTTGATGCCTAGAAGTAATTAGTGTGGGGCTCTCACATAGGGAGGTCAGCCTCCAGGGGGGACCTGGGGATCCCCTGGAATTGCAGCCCATCTCCAGATGGCAGAGATCAGTTCCCCTGGAGAAAATCGATGTTTTGGATGGCCTTGATGCACATCCAGCTGGGCCCCCTGTCCTCCCCAGCCCCCAGCCTCAAATCTCTGGAGGGCCCCAGGAGGGCCCCAGTTCAGTCCCAGGCAGTATCTCAACTAAAAGGACCAGGCAGGAGGGAATGGAAGAGGAGGGGAAGAAGTTTGTAAGCCTCTTTGGGTTCGCTTGGGTACTGAAAAATGGCGTACATAACACCCGATCTTCTGTCTCCAGAAATCCACCTTTGGAGTCTGCAGTGTTATTGAGTACTAGAATGTAAGCCCGCTGTAAGCTTAATAAAGTGGGTGCTAGTGGGGGGCGAAGGATCAGCCTGGCCGCATCCGCGACGTGGCAAGGCTGTTCCTGGGGACGGGAGAAGGCTGCCGCCCACCCACCCACCTGGCAGTGAGCCCGGGCCTGGGGCGGGAAAGGAGCAGGGATACCGCGTCTTCGCCGCCACGTCCCTGCTCCTTTCCCAAGGGCAAGGGGGAGCCAGCTGATGGACTTACCAACGGGGAAGACTTCTTCCTCTGAGCAGTGACCCCCCGGCAGGCCCAGGCGAGGCTGGGCCAAGTAGCCAATGTGGAGCCGCGCTTCGTGGCTCCTGATTGGGCCCTCTGAGTTTTTATCCCGGACAGGGCCTGCCCTTTCTCCTCCCACATTGCACTTACTCAGTTATTACTACCGCTCCACAGGAGCGGTTACAGACTAGCTTCAAAGCCCATCCCTAAGAACGGGCCTTGAAAGAGCCCCCTCCCCTGGCTCCTGGCCAGGCAGCTTAAGGTGGCTTTGGGCTGCAGCTCGCAGCCGGATCAAGTGGGGTGGGCGGGAGCTGGGCAGTTCATTAGCAGGGCCCAGACAGAGCTCCTTAGCAGGCAGTCAGTAAGCCCAGCCTAGCAGGCCAGGAGGCCCTCGTTAGCACACCCTGCTTAGCAGGCCAAGAGGCCTTCGTTAGCAAGGCCTCCACCACGACCTTTTGGCCAGGGCCTCTCCCCTTACCTGCTGCTGGCTCCAGGCACTGAGGCGTCTGAGAGCAAAGAGGCTAGAGTCCAGGGCCGGAGGGCGGGAGCCGCAGGGGCAGGGCCAATCAGGACAAGGCTGGCTGCACCCTGATTGGCCCTATTCTAACTTGGACAGCCAGACACGTCCCACCCCCTAGGCTGTTTCATAAATATATAGATGAACAACAATATAAAGGAACAACAATGGATAAGGATTATGCATTTTTTCAACAACAGTTTTCTAGGAAAATCAATTTTTAAAATATTAAGCACTGAAAAGGAGGCATTCAATATCCTGGATCCAGGCCAAAAGAGGAGCTGTTTTTGCAGAATGTCTGTGACCCCCCCCCCCCTTCAACATGGATCAGTCTTCCTTCCCCTTGTCCCCATTGCTTTGCTGTTGTTTTGGGAAGGGGGCAGAGGGAGGTGTTGGTCTTAAAGGTCATTCTCCTGAGTCAGCTACTAGGGGGTGTGAGGAGATTGTTATCTTTCCAGTTCTCCTGGGGGTGGGTGGGCTCAGAACCAGGCTGAGCCCATCCTAGCTGCCTGGGCCTGCCAAACAGCTGAGATCAATTTTCAAGATATTTTCTTGATTTCGCTGGGGACCCCACAAGGCAGAAGGTCAACAGCTGATCTCCAGAAAGGACCTTCTGATGTCAAATTGCTTGTGGAAGAACTGACAAATTCTGCCCATCAGAGTTGACGAGGGTCGGTAGCTCAGTGGAAAAGTCAGACTAGTGTCGTGTATGCTAATCCGGAGAATCCGGTTCATTTCCCCACTCCTCCTCCACCTGAAGCCTGCTGGGTGACCATGGGCCAGGGACAGTTCTCTCAGAGTTCTCTCAGCCCCATCTACCTCACAGGCTGCTTGTTGTGGGGAGAGGAAGGGATGGGTGTTTATAAACCAATAGTGTTGCTTTGGATGGGCCCTTGGCCAGATCCAATATGGCGTCTCTTATGTTCTTATGTCTGGGGCAGTGGTGCTTGTGGGGGGCAAGAGTGGGAGGGCTTTCGGAGTCCTGACCCCAGTAGTTTGGGGTCAGGCCCTGGCGGAAGAGCTCCATTTTGCAGGCCCTGCAGAATGCTGGAAGGGCCAGCAGCTCCTCCGGGAGCTCATTCCACCAGGTAGGGGCCAGGACCGAAAAGGCCCTGGCCCTGGTCGAGGCTGGGCGCGCTTCCCTGGGGCCGGAAATGATTAGGGTGGGATTAATTGGGATTAGGATGGGTGAGGGACCCTGTCCTGGATAACCCAGATCTTGAAAGCTGAGCAGGGTCTCACCTGGTCAGTTCTTGGGTGGGAGAACATACCAGAAGCCCTGAGTTGCTCTGCCAGGAATCTAGTTCTGTGTGTCTCTTGCCTTGAAATGCCTGCGGCAGGGGTGGCCAAACTGTGGTTCTCCAGATGTCCATGGACCACAATTCCCATGAGCCCTTGCCAGGGCTGGTTCCCTACGGGGTCACCATAAGTCAGTGGCATACTTGTCTTCACCAGCACGGAAGAGAAGGACACATGTCACTTGGAAGTCTGCATTTGTTCCTTGGTCATGTACCGAGACAGTAACCAGGGGTATACTGTTTAGTGCAGAAATTAGCATTTTGGGAACATTAGATTTTTGCATTAAAAAAACAAAACGAAAAAACCTTCGGATCTTTGTAAAAGTTTGCTGAAAGGATATCAGAAATAGCCGGGGAAATGGCTTTCAGGGGGGTGTTGATCTTCCGTAGAAGGGCAAGAGTCGGATATACCCCAAAACCCAACAGGATAACCAGAGAACAGGCTTAACGCTGCAAAGTGACCTTGGAGAGCGGCTACCAGCCCGAATAGACAAGACTGACGTCCATGGGCTGGTGGCCTGACTCAACCTCAGGCAGCTTCGGGGACTAATGTGAAAAGAATTTCCTGTCCATGGTGGGTGGCATCAGCATTTCCTCCTTTCTCTGATAAAATGACTTTTGGTACAATGAAACTTGCCATGTTAGGCCCTTCCATTTCCAGATTTAGAAATGCATTCTAAAAAACGGCTCTTGCCAATTTATGCAATCTCTGCTACCCCCTAATGTGGTCCCCAGCCTTTTTATCACCAGGGACTGGTCAACGTTTGACAATTTTACTGAAGAATCAAACAGAAGACAAGTAATAAGGCACTGAGATACCAGTATGGCTTAACAATTGTAACCAGTATAATAAGTAGACTTTGGCAGAGTCTGCCGACTTCCAAGGTTCTTTAATGTCCGAAAAGTCCCAAGGCTTCATCCAGGGACTTTCAATTTGTCGTTATGTCAATAGGAGGTTCAGTACTGAGAAACAATCTCTTGAAAGAAAGTAGAATTATTTTAACAGTTGCTAGTCGTAGCTTCAGGCTCACACGGCCACCCGTCTGGATCTACCTGAAGAGGTGAGCCTTGACTCCTGAAAGTTCCTCCCCGCCACCAATTTGGCTAGTCTTGAAAGTGTTCCTGGACTCCGGCTCTTTTCTGCACTTGCAGGGAAACATGGTGAGCCATCTTGATCTGTGTCCCAAGTGTTGTTATAAGAATACCCACTCTTTATTCATTGAAATGTTTTAGGCTGCTCCTGCATTGAACAGGGGGTTGGACTAGATGGCCTGGATGGCCCCTTCCCATTCTATGAAATTACCATGAGATACGCAAAAATTCATTCCAGGGGGGTGGCAGGAGACAGTGGGTGAGCGAGAGGGTGGTGAGTGTCCAGCATAGTGCAGGGGGCTGGACTAGATGACCCAGGAGGTCCCTTCCAACTCTAGGATTCTAAATTCCATCTAAACCTCCGGAAGAAGCTCCTGACAGTCAGAGCGGTTCCTCAGTGGAACAGGCTTCCTCGGAAGGTGGTGGGTTCTCCATCTTTGGAGATTTTTAAACAGAGGCTGGAGAGCCATCTGACGGAGAGGATGATTCTGTGAAGGCTCAAGGGGGTGGCAGGTGACAGTGGAGGAGCGATAGGGGGTTGGACTAGATGACCCAGGAAGCCCCTTCCAACTCTATGATTCTAGGAGGATAGCAGGTCTCTTGCAGTGAAAATACTGGAATCTTCTGGCAGCTGCAAAACTAACGTGTTTTTCAGGTATGAATCTGCTGCCTTCTGCCCTTGGTCTATCAAGATCAGTATCGTTCATTGAAGAAGAAGAAGAACTGGGTTTTTCATCCCACTTTTCACTACCCAAAGGAGTCTCAAAAGGGATTACAATCACCTTCCTTTCCTCCCTCCACAGCAGACACTCCGTGAGATAGGTGGGGCTGAGAGAGCTCTGACAGAACTGCTCTGTGAGAACAGGACTGGGACTAGCCCAGCTGGCTGCAGGTTGGAGAAAGAACGGGGACTCAAACTCTGCTTTCCAGATTCGAAGCTGCTGCCCCTAACCATTACACCAAGCTGGCTCAGGCCGGCAGTGGCTCTCCAATTAAAAAGGCAGAGGTCTGTCACCTTCTCCCTGGTCCTTTTAAATTGGAGATGCCAGGGATTGAACCTGATTAAGGTTCCTAAATGCCGAGCAGAGGGTCTGCCATGAAGCCATAATCCTCCTATGCACCCTTGGAGCATCAAGGTCAGAATTGCCTGCTCAGACTGGCAGCTGCTCTCCAGGGCCTCAGTCAAAGGGGCTTTCGTGTGACCTCCCATCGGATCCTTGTAACCAGAGATGCTGGGGGTGAAAACAGGGACCTTCTGTGCCGAGCCCAATCTTATGAACACTTTGGAAGCTGCTTTCTGCTGAGACCATCGATCTTTCAAGGTCAGGATTGCCCACTCAGACTGGCAGCTGCTCCTGGATCTTTTCCCCATCCTCTCCTGCCTGGTCGCTTTTCACTGGAGACTCCGGGGATCGAACCTGCGAGTTTCTCCACGCTAAAGAGAGGCACTTCCACTAGACTGGATTTCTGCTTGCTGAAAAAGGCCCCAGCATCTCTTCCACGTGGCACTCCTTCAGCCCCAGCAGCTCTTTGGGGTCCCAAATTGGACCGGGGCCATCTTCTGCCCCCTCTTGCCTTGCGGCTGCCCTTTGCAGAAGGAAACCAAACTTGCTCTGCGCAGCGGCCAGGGTCTTTGCTATCTTCCCGGGCTGCCTATCTCTCTCTCCAGCAAGCGCCAGGAGGGTATGCCAAGCGTCTGGACGTTCGGCTGGCCTCCTCCTCGTTTTATTAATACTTTCCTTTTTTGGTTGAAAAATGTGCCCTCTCCGGACCTCTTCTCCTTGGTGCGCTGTGACATCACTGCCCCGCGAGGGAGCAGACAGCTGCCGGGTTCTGTGGGGCATTTATGTGGTGGCCAGCTGGGAAGCCTCGGAGGACACCCTCACATCTGCACGGGAGGAGGGGGGGGAGGGAAGCCCAGCCCAGCCCACGAGGACAGCGGGGAGGTTCTTCACCGCCTAAGAAAGAGCCGGATTCACATGGTTACGGCTTGGCAAGGTCCCCAAGGTGGTCCCTGGGGCACCTTGGCACTAGCTGTTCTCACGGGCTGCTGTTGAAGGCAGCTGTGTGGCTCAGGAGGACAAGCCAGAGGTCTGTGGGGTCAGAACAGGGACCTCCAGAAGAAGAAGAGTTGGTTCTTGGATGCCGCTTTCTCTACCTGAAGGGGCTTCCAGTCACCTTCCCTTTCCTCTCCCCACAGCAGACACCCTGTGAGGGAGGGGAGGCTGAGTGAGCCCTGAGATTACTGAAGAAGAAGAAGAAGAGTTGGTTCTTATATGCTGCTTTTCCCTACCCAAAGGAGGCTCAAAGCGGCTTCCAGTCACCTTCCCTTTCCCCTCCCCACAACAGACACCCTGTGGGGTGGGTGAGGCTGAGAGAGCCCTGATATTACTGAAGAAGAAGAAGAGTTGGTTCTTAAATGCCGCTTTTCTCTACCCGAAGGAGTCTCAAAGTGGCTTCCAGTCGCCTTCCCTTTCCTCTCCCCACAACAGACACCCTGTGAGGGAGGGGAGGCTGAGTGAGCCCTGAGATTACTGAAGAAGAAGAAGAAGAGTTGGTTCTTATATGCTGCTTTTCCCTACCCAAAGGAGGCTCAAAGCGGCTTCCAGTCACCTTCCCTTTCCCCTCCCCACAACAGACACCCTGTGGGGTGGGTGAGGCTGAGAGAGCCCTGATATTACTGAAGAAGAAGAAGAGTTGGTTCTTATATGCCGCTTTTCTCAACCTGAAGGAGTTTAAAAGCGGCTTCCATTTGCCTTCCCTTCCTCTCCCCACAACAGACACCCTGTGGGGTGGGTGAGGCTGAGAGAGCCCTGATATTCCTGCTCGGTCAGAACAGCTTTATCAGCACTGTGGCAAGCCCAAGGCCACCCAGCTGGCTGCATGTGGGGGAGGAACAGGAAAGTCCGCACCCCTAACCACTACACCAGACTGGCTCTCTCCAGTGTGACCTTGTTTTCTGCCTCTTGCCCCACGCTGGGGGAGAGCTTGGCTCCCTGTCTGCTTTCCAGCCCAAACTCTTAAGATTCTCGTTTGAATTGCACTGTTAAACTCTTAAGTCTCCTGTTACCATCCTGCCGTCTCAATAGAGACTCTTTGGCCTTTGATAAGAGCGCTCCCTGTTTTCATTGGAGCGCGTTGGAAGGACGGGATTTAAATAAAAATGTGTTATTGTTATTGTTATTATTATTACTGGAGTGCTCCCTGTTTCTGTTGGAGTGCTCCCTGTTTTCAGAGTCTGGAAGAGGAATCTGCAGGAAAGGGCGATGCCCGGTTGCAATTTGCAAGCCGGAGCAGAATTGGGAGTTGCAAAAGCAGGGGTGTCGGCAGTAGCAGCATGCAGGTATTTGGGATCCTGGAGAAGTAGCACTCCAGGACAGCCTTTCCAGAGAGGTGCTCCTGGCCCCTGCATTTTTGGTCTTCAGGGATACTTTCACAATCGGCATCCCCCTGAAACAGCCCTATATTTCCCACGTCCACATTGCATTGCAGCCCCCAAACATTTGGCTGTTTTCAGTCTTTAGAAGGACCGTTTTATTTAGGACCACGTTTGACTAATGAACATCTACTGGCCGTCCTGATTGTGAATTTAAATTGCAGTATTCTTTTAGTAGCTAACTTTATTTAGGCTGTAAATTTATAAACGTTTTATATAAATATATACTAGCAAGAGAGCCATTGCGTAGGAGAACGCATAGGGCGCTGGATCAGACTCCGGCCTGCCTCTGGAGCTGCCATGCCATGTCCATGCTCAGGCAGCGGCCGGCTCTGTTCAGCAGGAGGGCGAGCACCCCAGGGACGGGCATTCCTCCCCACGGTTGTGGCATCCTGGTGGAATGAGCTCCCGGAAGAGCCAAGGGCCCTGTGGGATCTTTTGGGGTTCCGCAGGGCCTGTAAGATAGAGCTCTTCCGCCAGGTCCGTGGCTGAGGCCGGCACGCTAAGCAAGATCTGTTTGACCCCCCTTCTGGGTCACTCTGTGGGCGGCTTACAATCGTCTCCCCATGTCCACCCCCCAGTGGGCGATAGAAGGGAATTCTGATCTTCTTTTCGTCGCGATATGCCTTGGATTGTGGTTAGCGGGGTTTTAGCTTCGTAGTTTTAAGGATGATTTTACTGGGGGGATTTTATGTATCGTATTTGTATTTTGTAACCCGCCACGAGCCTTCGGGGAGTGGTGGGATATAAATTTAATAAATCATCATCATCGTCATCCCTGAGCAGTGAGGCTGCGCCTGTGGCCAGCTTCGGAGGGCGGGCGCTCTTGGAGCCGGCCCAATCAGGATGCACACAGCTTTGCGGTGCGTGTCCTGATTGGCCCACGAAGCATGTCCGTCTGGAAACAGAGTCCGGACATGCTCTGCCCCCGAGTGTTCTGCACAGATATTAAAAGCCACGAAGTGGTAAGGATGTGGCTTATAAAAGTTTTGCACAAAGAAATCTGAGCCCAGTAGCACCTTTAAGACCAACAAAGATTTATTCAAGGTGTGAGCTTTCGAGTGCTTGCACTCGAAAGCTCACGCCTTGAATAAATCTTTGTTGGTCTTAAAGGTGCTACTGGGCTTGGATTTCTTCAGGTTCTTCAGACCTCTTGGTATCTGGGGAAGCGATCAGGTGACTCTCAAAATTTCCTCCCCTGCCATAAATCAGGGGAGTCTTCAAGGTGCCCTCGGCCTCTGGCTCTTTTCTGTTGCCTCGGACAGACTCGCCCGGCGGCTCATCCGTACACCCAAAGATGTGCATCCAGAAGGATGGAGATTACGGCTAACGCCTTCCTGTTCTCTCACAGGTCCCCCAGCGGCACTCCCGGCAGGTCGCCCCAGACGACGGACCAGAGAGCGGCAGAATCTCCGGGGTGTGGAGCGTCTGGGGCTCGTGGTCAGCCTGCTCTCAGCCCTGCGGACTGGGGATCTTGGAGAGGACTCGATCCTGCCAGCCTCCTTACCAGCAAGTCCCCTGGGCCGGGAGGAGGCCTCCGGGGCCGCACCCCGCCTTCCCCCAGCAGCCTCCCTACCAAGAGGAGCGGGCGGCCAACCCGTATCTGGCCAGGCCGGCCTTCCCGCTTCACGCCGACAGGGATGTCCGGCCGGCCCTCTCTTTCCACGGCGGCGGTTCCGTGCTCCCGTTGCACAGCCAGCGCCAGCCGCCGGTTGCCCCCTACAGTCCTCAGAATCGGTACTCACGGCACGAGGAGGAGGCGTCCTTGGCCCAGTTGCCGGAGTCCGCCGCCAGCACCAGGCAAGACCCGGCCCCCTCCCGGGCGGTGATCCAGCCCCGGAGGCCTCAGGGAAACCCGCCGGCCAGGGGGAGGCCGCCCAGCCGTGCCGCCTCTCAACGACCGTCGCGCTGGGACGTCCTTGGCGCAGAGAGGACACCGTCGAGGCATGGCGGCTCAGCTCGGTCCCCTCTCCGGGACTCGGTCCCCTTGTTCAAGCCCCTGAGGCGGGACGGCCTCGAGGGAGGGCTGGGTGCCAGCAGACCCCATCACGGCAGCCAAGCAGACGGCAGCCGATTCCGCTGGGCAGCGTCCCCGACGCAGGAGACCCCAGACTCTAGGAGGTGAGTGGGGGGGGGATCGGGAGCCATGAGGGGGTGGGCCCAGGCAGTCACTGGCGGTGCCTGGAGGGAGATTTTGAGTAGGGGGTCTGGGTCACACAGTGGCCAAAACTCAGGGGCCATCAGGAGGTCCACCAGCAGGGCCAGGACTCCAGAAGCCCCCCCCCCCCACACACACACACACTCTTGTCCCCTCCCAAGCACCAAGAAGACAGAGCATCCCTGCCCCAGACAGAAGAACACAAGAGAAGCCATGTTGGGTCAGGCCAATGACCGATCCAGTCCAACACTCTGGGTCACACAGGGGCCAAAGCCCAAGGGCTCTCAGGAGGTCCCTCAATGCGGCCAGGACTCTAGAGGCCCCCTAAGTGCCAAAGATCATTCCCCCCCCTCATTGTTCATCTGGACACTGTGGCTCAGAGCGACTGAGGGGGCCTCTGCCCCATATGTTCATCCCTCCCCCTCTTCAAGCTTTCTGTGCTTGGAGTCGACATCACTTCCTGCTGCAGGGAATCCCACAGGTTAATGACGCTTTGGACAAAGAAGTCCTTCTTGGCGGAACAGGCAACAAGAACTACTTCTTCATCCAAAGAGCCATGCAGCAGGTTGAGGCTCAATCTCAACCTCGGGCTTCCTAAAAGCCATGTCCCTAAGAACCACGGTCTCCCAGACGATAGCTGTCTCCTGATAGGCTCTCAGCCCTGCGGCCTCAGGATCTTGGAAAGGAGCTTGGTCTGTTTAGGCTATAGAGGAGACGACTGAGAGGGGATCTGAGAACCATCTTCAAATATTTAAAAGGCTGCCCTGTAGAGGATGGAGCAAAGTTGTTCTCTCTTGCCCCGGAGGGACAGACTAGAACCAATAGGATGAAATTAATTCAAAAGAAATTCCATCTAAACCTCCGGAAGAAGTTCCTGACAGTGTGAGAGTGGTTTCTCAGTGGAACAGGCTTCCTCGGGAGGTGGTGGGTTCTCCATCTCTGGAGATTTTTAAACATCTGACATGCTGATTCTGTGAAGGTTCAAGGGGGTGGCAGGTGACAGTGGAGGAGCAATAGGGTTGGGAGTGTCCTGCATAGTGCACGGGGCTGGACTAGATGACCCAGGAGGTCCCTTCCCACTCTGTTATTCGAGGCCGTCTTTCTCCTCCATGCTCTGTGTATTTCTGGACTTGGTAGAGGTGACTTGTGTCACCCAAATACGTGGCTTCTCCCGGCGAACGGCTGCCGAGTGAAGGTGGGGGAGGAATTGCAGACACAACGGCCACGGAACCCCCTAAACAGCAATCCTTGTGCTTTTCAGGTCTCGAGTTCGAGAGTCCATCAAGCCAGGTAAGTACGGCTACGGGAAGGTGCCCTTTGCTCTGCCCCTTCACACCGACGCGGCGGGGGCAGCGGCAGAAGGAGCGGCCTCTCGTTCCAAGAGGCACCACAGCGACCAGGAGGGCAGGCTGCCGCCCCCTCCGCCCCCGCCCCCCCTTCCCCAGGCCAGGAAGCAGAAGCCCAAAGCCCGTCGCTCTTCTCACGGGGAGCCAGACGGCTGGGAGGAGGAGCTGCTGACGGCCGGCGGTGACCTTCGGCCTGTTCGCAACCCCAAGACGCTTCCGGAAGTCGGAAACCCTTCTCAGGTCGAGGGGCCGGCCGGGGCGCTGGCAGGAAAGGTTGGTGCATTGCCTGGAGCGCAAGAGGGCCACTTGGACGAGAGCGGCTATGCCCCCCACCCAGGCGTCCAGGGGGCAGATTCCCTTTCCACGGACCCAGCCGCAGCCAGGGGAGCCATAAGCAGAGTCACCGAGGAAGGGAAGCCCCGCGAAGAAACCCTGTTGTTGACGACAACCACTCCGGAGACTCGCAACGGTGCTCAGCGCCCCAGACCTGCGGAGGGGGCGAGGCAGCTGCCACATTTCCCTGTTGCCTCTGCAAATGGAGTTGACATTGTTGTGTCTGAGAAGTCAGAAATCAGGGATTCTGTCCCTGCCGGAACGAAAGCAGAAGGAACTGATGGGCATCCCCCTTTTCCTGACAGCCACCGGCCTGCCCCAGGGCAAGGGGAGCTACGGCTGAGGCAGACGGGGGCCGCTCCAGAGTGGAGGGGGAAGAGCCACCGAGCCACGGCAGAGCCACCTCCTCGCTCCGACAGCAGCTCTAGGTCCCTGTCGGCCAGGGTGGAGCACCCTCATCGCCCGCCCCATGGGCACGCCAGGCCACGGAGCCAGCGGCAGAACGAGCACCGGACGGGTGGCCGTGAATCCAGGCCGCCCCACAACCTCTACGTGGACCGGCCTGCAGTGCCCCGTCCACTTGAGCCGGACATTTGGCAGCTGCACCGGGACAGCCCCGTCCAGTTCTACGCCAGGGGCCACGGACCGCAGAGCAGCCCACAGCCGGGAGCTGAAGGGTCACAGTGGAACCTGTACTCTCCCGGCACAGAAACCTTCCACTGCGAGGGAGAAAGCAAGCAGTTCAAGGCCTGCCAACAAGAGGTGAGCACTGAGCCGTTTGTTCTGTACGATCAGTGGAAATATCCCTTTTCATGCTCTGGAGCAGGGTTGAGTGTTGGGACGGGGTGAGCTTCCGATGGTGACCAGGGTATCCAGACGGACCTGCATTGCACAACAACGTGGTGGTTGCAGCCTCAATATGGCTGCCCCGGGAGGTGGAGCCAACCACAAAATGGCTGCCCCGGGAGGTGGAGCCAACCACAAAATGGCTGCCACCGCTTACCTTCAGCGAAGATTCTTGGGCAACAGTTTTTAAGGCACTGCTAATCAGGAATCTTGCTAGCAAAAAGTCCAGAGGGCTCCAGGAAGGGTGTGGATGGGTCCCATGGTGCTGAGGGGCCAAAGGCCCGATTTGGTAGAAGGCTGCGTCGCGTGTGATCCCTTCTCATTTTACAAAGGCCCAGCAGGGTTTCCACAGGCGTGTGAGACGCAGAGCCCAGACAAATCTGTTTGTTTTTTTGGGACATCATCTTCACATCCTTCCCCCTCAAAAAAGATCCTGAACTTATGCTTTGAGTGGGAAGAATCATAGTTAGAATCAAAGAGTTCCTGCCAAAAAAATAATTACGTTGCTGTGACTCCCCTTCTGCAGCGGATTTGGGATTTGGCCAGGAGCGGCTGAGCCAGAGTTCCAGAAAGGTCCCCCGTGGGTCGTGGCTGGGTCAGAGCCGGGTGGCACCGCTCCCCCCTGGGCTGGACCCTACGGCTAATTTTTCACCCTCCGAAAACAAACAGCGGCTGCCGTTAATAGAATGTCCCGGCTTTGTAAGGAGGGGACCCTGCCGGGGCCTCTGTCTCTTCTGCCCTTCTACAATATTTATGAACCGCTTGGGAAGTTTCTCTGTTTAGCCGGCGCTTCCTGGAGGGGCTCGTCCGTTGTGCAGCTCCCGTTTGGGGCAAATCTGGTAGGGGTAGTTTGGCTCTCTGGCTCCGGAGATACCCGTCTGCCCACTCTGGTCTTCTCTTGGAGAAAGCTGGGGGATAGTTCCGGGAAAGCCATGAGGGTGAGGGCGGGGATCCCGTACCGAACTCTTGCGCCCCCCACACACATGGTAATGATGGGAAGTGACGCCAAGCTGCAGCCATCTTGTACCATCCCCATGGGGCGTTCAAGGCAAGAGGCGTTCAGAGGTTGCCAGACTCTGCAGGGCCACCCTGGGCTTCTTTGGTGGTTCCCCCATCCAAGGCTTGACCAGGGCTGACCCTGCTTAACTTCCAAGGTGTGATGAGGCTGAGTTGGCCTAGGCTCCATCTTTGGGAGGCTGGACAAGCCTTCTCCTGCTTGCTCCTGGCCACGGGATTCTCCATGACTTGCTTCTCTCTGTGTCTGCCTTCTCCCCTATGAGGACCTGAAGGGGGTTTTACAAACGACTTTTGCAAACTTTTTTGTTTTGAAGACGGAAATATGGCCGCTGCACCACAACCAAAAAAAGAAGCGTCAGCAATATAGTGCGTTTTGAAATTGCAGGGGACCTAATACCAGGAAGGAAGTGTTTTTTCTTGGGGGGCGGGGGGCTAATTTTTATTATTATTTGATTTATTTATGTGATTTATATCCTACCACTCTCATACAATGGCTCGTGGTGGGTCACAAAGTCCTCATTAAAAAAAACCATTTAAACCCCCACCAGAAAACCACAGCAAACAAGGCGATCATAGAATCACAGAATCATAGAACCATAGAATTGGAAGGGCCATAGAGGCCATCTAGTCCAACCCCCTGCTCAACGCAGGATCAGCCCTAAGCACCCTAAAGCATCCAAGAAAAGTGTGTATCCAACCTTTGCTTGAAGACTGCCAGTGAGGGGGAGCTCACCACCTCCTGAGGCAGCGATAAATAACTCTATCCCCGTGCCCAAAAGATCGATACACCCACTGTCCAGGAGGGAGAGGGAGCCTAGCTGACAGCAACAAAGGTGCTAACACCAGCTCTGGGAAGGATTTGGCCTAGGAGCCAAGGGGGTGGAAGCCTGAAAAAGCTTGGCTATTTTCACTGGAGATGCTGCCTGGGATCGAACCTGGGACCTTCTGCTTGCCAAGCAGAGGCTCTGTCACCGAGAAGGAGCACTGGTGCTTGATGTTGGGGAAGGTGTAAGAAGCACCAGGGTTTTGCATCCCGAAAAGGGGGTACATTGAGAAGGAGGAACCATTTCAAAAAGGTTGAGAGCTCTGACTCTGAAGGAAAGAGGACGGGTGTGTTTGGGGAGAACTGGGAATTTTTGCAGTCGGTCACCCTGGGGGATCCTGCCCTCAGCTTGGCAAATCTCAGGAGGTCATTGTGGATTTTTGGACCCAGCCGAGGTTGTGTATTTGGCTGTTGCCAGCTGCCGAGTCACAGAACAGTTTTAAGAGAGGCGGACAGACTTCCTTTCCCGGAATCTTCCCAGGAATTTCTTTTCTGACCCAGCATTAATGGTGGCCAAACAGGTTCTGCAGGTTTCGGGAAACCTTGCGAAAACCTGCCAAGCTCATTCCTAGCACCGGCCTCCCTCTTTCAAGCAGCGCTTAATCCCCCTGGAAAATCCATCTTTGATCTGCCACCTTAGCTGACCTCTCTGGACCAGCATTCTCCCTGCAGCTAAACGCCTCCTTTGTTATCAGCCCTTTGAACTGGGCGCCAGATAAGCCCTCGATTGAATTTCCTGCTCACATTGGAGATTAATGTCCCAAAGGCCCTTTTCAGTGGCAGGAAGGGGATGGTTTGGTCCCCCCCCCCCCAGCTTCCTCCTCACAAAGGCTGTTTAATTATCTAGGTTCTTTGGGGGCAGGAGCACAGCTTTGACTCTCCGAAGCTCACACACCCCTCCTCTAAACTGGTTGGTTTCTAAATGCTAGTAGACTCGAAGAATCTAGATAATTTTTTTAACAGGCTTTGTCCAAGCTCTGCTTGGACTATAATCATAATAATTTAAAAAAACGTATTTGTATCCCATAGACGAAGCACTAGAGCTGGTTTTTATACCCCACTTTTCACTGCCCAAAGCAGGGGTAGTCAAACTGCGGCCCTCCAGATGTCCGTGGACTACAATTCCCAGGAGCCCCTGCCAGCATGCGCTGGCAGGGGCTCCTGGAAATTGTAGTCCACGGACATCTGGAGGGCCGCAGTTTGACTACCCCTGGCCCAAAGCAATGTACAGTTCACCTTCCCTTCCTCTCCCGACCACAGACACCCTGTGGGGTAGGTGGGTCTGAGAGAGCCCTGAGAGAAGTGCTCAGTCAGAACAGCACTACCAGGACTTTGACTAGCCCAAGGTCACCCAGCTGGCTGCAGCATACTTTGGATGAAGGTTGGATGAAGGTTGGCTTACCTTGGCCAGGGCCTGCTTTTGAAACATTAGAGGCCTCAGAAAGTTTTATCTGGCCTTCTGGTCCGCAGAATTGATCACAGCTCGACAGTGTCCTGAGTATATCATTTTATGGAAAAGAGCCATGTTTTACATATGCTGGTTTTATTTGATGCCTGGCCATCGATAAAGGCGGGAACGCCGAAACGCATCTGGTCAGTGGAGGCCTAGATTTTATTGAGGCTATGCTGTAAGCCTTGGTTTTTAGCCTCAAATAAATATTACTACTATATTTTTTAAAATTGTGTTCTACCCTCGTTAGGCCTAAGTTCATTCCCCTTGTTTTGACCTTCTTAGGTTCTGGGCCATTAAAAGAGGCAGGAGGCTATAAGCAAGTCTCTTATGAGCACCTGTGAAATCTTACGGAGCAGGTGTGCAAGGGTTAGACATGGGCTGGAGGTCAGGACCTCAGAGTGGGTGGGGGCTTTCTTTCCTGTGGGTTGGGAGACCAGGGGAGGAGGAGGAACCCGATGAGCTGAGAGAGGGGCTTCCTGCAGCTGTGAAATTTAGGTTTTCCTAAAAACGTGCAATGTATGGCTGCGAAAGTTGGACCATAAGGAAGGCCGAGCGTCAAAGAATTGAGGCTTTTGAACTCTGGTGCTGGAGAAGACTCTTGCGAGTCCCTTGGACTGCAAGGCGAACAAACCGGTCAGTCCTAGAGGAGATCAGCCCTGACTGCTCTTTAGAAGGCCAGATCCTGAAGATGAAACTCAAATACTTTGGCCACCTCATGAGAAGGAAGGACTCCCTGGAGAAGAGCCTAATGCTGGGAGCGATCGAGGGCAAAAGAAGAAGGGGACGACAGAGAATGAGGTGGCTGGATGGAGTCACCGAAGCAGTAGGTGCAAACTTAAATGGACTCCGGGGAATGGTAGAGGACAGGAAGGCCTGGAGGATCATTGTCCATGGGGTCGCGATGGGTCGGACATGACTTCGCACATAACAACAACAAAAAACGTGCAATCAGGCCATGAACTACATCTCAGCAGGGCGTCCCTTTGCCTGCCCGTGCCCCCTTGGGTTCTGCTTCGAAAGGCAACAAGCTGAGGGCTTCTGGACCGGCCTTCCAAATGTGGAAACCGGCCACCCAAACGCAGCACCTGGGATGTCAGCAGAAGGTGAAGGGGCCGTGGCTCACTGGCAAAGCATCAGCTTGGCATGCAGAAGGTCCTGGGTTCGATCCCCGGCATCTCTCCCGCCGTTTCAGAGATCAGCTGGTAGGGAACGTGATCCGCTGCTGGTCTAAGCAGGCAGTCTGGACTTTGAAGGACCGGTATAGGGTAGCTTCAGAGGGGAGGTTCCTCAGGACCCGGGTGGGCCCCTGCATGTGGCCAGTGGGCGCTGCATTTGGGTTAGGAGACCACCAGTAATGCAGCCCTGCCCTGCAGGTATTTTGGAATTTGCACAAATCGAGCATTTGCACACTTATTGTGCCGGAGCGCCGTCAAAGCAAATCCCTGTGCTCAGAGTGGGCAGTAACACAAAGATCTCTTCCTCTCCTGCACAGCCGTGCCCGCCTGATCGACCGGACCCCCGCGCCATCCAGTGCACTGCCTACAACAGCCAGGAATTCATGGGCCGCTTCTACCAGTGGGAGCCCTTCCGGGACGGTAAGTGTCCAGCATCTCTGCCGGAAGGTGGGTAGCTGTTTCTCCAGGAAGGATCTTTGCGCTTGAATGAGACACAAGGACAGGCTGAAATTCAACAGGCAGAGCTCTGCCTCCCAAGCTCTCCCAAGCAGTGTCTCAGAGCATTGAATTCCATCCACTGACCCTCCTACAGGCTGCCCGGGGCTTCCTGCCAGTTGCTTCGTCTGTTCTGTGTAACATTCTGCTCTGGGGGAAATGGGTTTGCACCCTAGAAACTTGGGGAAAAGTAGCTACATCCCAGGAGGCTGAATTATCCAGTTCTGTGCTTGGCCCTCGCTGCGTAGTCCCTTTGCTTCTCTCTCACGGTAACGGTGAAAGTGTCAGGCTAGGACATCCGGAGGCCTTGGGTTCGAATCCCAGTTTGGTCCCAAAGTTCTCAGTGGAACCGGAGAGCTTTGACTCCCTCTCCCATAGCAGAAGAACTTGGGGGTGCCCAGTGAAACGGATGGGCAGTGGGTTCAGGACAGAGAAAAGGAAAGACTTCTTTACACGGACCGTTATTAAAATGTGGAATTTGTTGCCATAGGATGTAATATAGCAGGGATGGCCAAGCTGTGGCTCTCCAGATGTTCATGGACTACAATTCCCACAAGCCCCTGGGCGCATGGGAATTGTAGCTCATGCTGTGAAAAAAAAACACAATCTGTGTAACTGCTGGCTGTGCACAAAAGTGTAAAGTTGCCTTGAAGAAAAGTTCTCCATACAGTTGTCAGCTTGAATCTGCTTTATTTCCTTAACTGCAGTGTTGACATGCAGTCACAGTCTCTGATGGTCGTTCAGCTCTTCCGTAAATACTTCTTCAAACACTGCAACGAATAATACATTTGCTTAAAATACATTCTTACGATACCCTGACATAATTAGCAACAGTACATTCCTCACCAGACATCTTTATGTAAAAGCACTGCCTTTCATTCAAGAGCCAGTTTGGTGTAGTGGTTAGGAGTGCGGACTTCTAACCTGGCATGCCGGGTTTGATTCTGCGCTCCCCCACATGCAACCAGCTGGGTGACCTTGGGCTGGCCACGGCACTGATAAAACTGTTCTGACCGAGCAATAATATCAGGGCTCCCTCAGCCTCCCCTCCCTCACAGGGTGTCTGTTGTGGGGAGAGGAAAGGGAAGGCGATTGGAAGCCGCTTTGAGACTCCTCCGGGTAGAGAAAAGGGGCATATAAGAACCAACTCTTCTTCTTCAGTAATCTCAGGGCTCTCTCAGCCTCCCCTCCCTCACAGGGTGTCTGTTGTGGGGAGAGGAAAGGGAAGGCGACTGTAAGCCGCTTTGAGCCTCCTTCGGGTAGGGAAAAGCAGCATATAAGAACCAACTCTTCTTCTTCCTTCCTTCCTTCCTTCCTTCCTTCCTTCCTTCCTTCCTTCCTTCCTTCCTTCCTTCCTTCCTTCCTTCCTTCCTTCCTTCCTTCCTTTCTTCCTTTCTTCCTTCCTTCCTTCTTCTTCTTCTTCTTCTTCTTCTTCTTCTTCTTCTTCCAGTATTAAGATCTGTCATGCCATTCCTTGTAGTAACAATTCAGCAAGAGAAAAGAAATGTTCTGCTAAAGATAAACAGCTTTCCACCGACAACCGGAGCAAACTCTGAAAATAAATTTCTGGCACGCTCCAGGTTGGTTGGGAAGCTTTAGCACCCCCTTCATTAAACAAGGACTCTCCACCACACCTGTGGTTGGTCATCTTAAAGAAGGACCAAGTTACCTTGTTAGCTTGCATCTCGTCTCTTAAGTAATCACAGTACAGGTTTTTTCTCGTTTGAATTGCACTGTTAAACAAAATAAACGATTTCCATTTTCACAGATTCTTATAATAGCTTGCATATTTTTACAGACTAGTATCAAAGCCCATTTTAAAAATGGGCTTTGAAAGGGGTGGCAGGCAGGAGGGCGTGAGAGGGTCACCACGGCTCCTTTTGGCCCGTAAACCAGGCTAAAGGGAGTGGAAACCCCCCCCCGCCAGTGGCAAACTCCCCCCCCCCTCCGGTTCCCTCCCAGCAGGAGCTGCAAAACCCTGTCGCTGCCTCTCTCCTGGGTGACAATGGAGGCTGCAGCCACAAGGCTTCTAGCAGGCAAGGAGGGAGGGCGGGAGCTGGAGGGCGAGGGCCAATCAGGGTGGACCTGGACGGACAGGGCCCCGGACAGTCTCCTCCCAGGAGGCTGTTATCCAAATATACAAGGGAGCGAAATAGTGTTAAGGATTGTTACAGAGACTACTTCTATATTGCAGCCCCATAAAAACAATTACAGACATAATACAAAACCTACCTGCTACGTATACAAAGTTCAGTTGACTGCTCTGCTTGATAGTTGTAATCCTGTAGCAAAGGCTGTTACTGATATAGCATAAATACCCTACTACAAGGATACAAGCTGTCAAGTCCTCTGAAGATATTAAGCAGGCGAGTTCTAAGGATGAATTCAGACCGTGAGGAATCCTTGATTTTAAAGTGAAAATCAGTCTAGCTTCTTACTGCAACAGTTTTTTCTACATTTATATGATTGCATTTCTGTTGTTCTACGATTGTAGTGCATGGACATCTGGAGAGCCACAGTTTGGGTATCCCTGTATAGGAACAGATAGCTTCAAAAGGGGCTTAGACAAATTAATGGCGGACAGATCTATCAGTGGCTACTGGCTATGGGGACTGAAGGGAGCCTCCAGGTCCAGGGGCAGTCAACCTCTGAATGCTGCTGTGTCCTGCTGTCGGGCCTCCAGAGTAACTAGTCGCCGCAGTGAAATTTCTTCACCGCCAGCCTTAAAGTTGTGTCATTCCCCTGTGGACAACCCTTTCCCTTCCTCCTCTTTCGGGCTTGCTCCACGCTGTTTACACGTCTCAGCCAGCAGCCTCCATCCCCCCTTCCCTCCCTGGGCGCTGGCCTCTGCCCCCTCGACCTCCGGCGCTTGGCTCTGCTGGGCATCTCCGAGAGCTGCCCCGGAATGCTCAAAATACTTCTTCAATTCCCGATCCGTCCACCTGCGCGGCTTCTCCTCCCACCTTCCTGTCAAGAGAGCAGCTGGGTTGTCTAGCAGTTTCAGGGCGGGAGATTTGGCCCCTCCGGGATCAGTTCAAGGAACGTTTTATATCTCTGAGTGGCAGGACGCTTGTCCCTGAGGTCCCGTAGGCTGCTTGGGAGAGGTCGCAGCAAGGACAGCGGGCTTAGCGCACGAGGTGAAGGCCAGGGGGTGCCAGGTGGGCGCCCGCTGGCTGGCAGAGAAATTAAGACCATCGGAAGAGCATAGGGGCTAAACGGAGCCCTTGAGCGGCTCCCTCCGCTGATCTCAGGCCTCTGCCGGAGCTCAGCTCAGCTCTGCAACGCTCTTCTGGTTGTTGGAAGGGGGGTGGGAGTCCTTGCTAGAACAACAGTGCCTCTGAGCGTGGACAGAGCGTTTTCTGCCCTGCAGAATAAACACCAGCGGCTTGCGGGGTCTGAGACCAGGCAAGGCTTTACAAAGGGCTTCTAGGAAGGCTGGAGCCCCCCAATTATCCATTTGGAAAACCTGCCTCTGGGCCCGATCCTCTGCGACTCATGCCTCAGAGCCTCTCCCTAGCTGAAAGTTTTGCAAAGGGGCCAGGGGGTGTGTGGATTTCCCAGGCCGAGGGCTCCCAGGCTGAGCTGTCTCCTGCTCTTTCCCCTCCGCGCCTTGCTTTATTTATATCCTCTGCCAATATTTATGTTTGCAGCGCAAAGGGGGGGCGAGGGAGGGAAGCGGCAGCACAAAACCCCTCTTTGTCTCCCTCTCCCGCGGCTGCCTCGCCTGGGCCGTGCTCCGGGGACCGGGGTTAGCCGCTTAGCCGTGCTGGGGCCAGGGGCCGGGAGGCCGCACGCCGCCGCGGAGAAGGCCAGGAATGCTAAAACCTGCCCCCCCCCGCAGCCCCCTCCCCACTTCCCAACTTCTGCCGGCAGCTTCTTTTAAAATACACTCTGGAAAATATGAAAACATCTTGGCTGCTAAAGGGCGGCCTGCGTGCCAGAAGGTTACTTTCTGCGGGGCGGAGAAGCAAAACACAACCGTAACCCTTTCTGGCCCCACCTCTGGAAATGGGGGAAGGGGCTTCCAACACAGATGGTCATCCACACCAGCTTCCCTTAACCTACCGCCGCGACCCCTCTCTTCAGTTTTCCTGATTGGAAAGCCTGAGGTAGAAGCATAGAGTGGGAAGGGGCCCCTAGAGGCCATCTAGACCAGGGGTAGTCAAACTGCGGCCCTCCAGATGTCCATGGACTACAATTCCCAGGAGCCCCTGCCAGCGAATGCTGGCAGGGGCTCATGGGAATTGTAGTCCATGGACATCTGGAGGGCCGCAGTTTGATGATCCCTGATCTAGACAATACACACCCCTACACACTTAATTTCATTTATTCAGTTTCTTCAACACCCCCCCTCCCAGCATAGGAACTCAGAAGTCGAGCTGTACAATAAAACAATGTAAAAATGTTAATTGCTTATTATAGTGCACCATTAACAATTAAAAACACAATAGAAACTACATAAAAACTATACAGAACTAACTATACAGATTGTAAGCCGCGACTTCTTTGGGTAGTAAAATGTCCCAGATTAGCCAGCTCGGGGCGATTTCCTACATGTTCCAATAAAAAAGTACACATAATTAATGGAAGGCTTAAATAGAGTGGCCTGAAACTCAACCCCTCCCAGACGGAGGCCCTGTGGCTGGGGGGAAGGGGCAGGACCAGGAAGCCTGTCTCCCCTGCCTGGATGGGGTGCAATTAACCCCAGCACCAGCAGCCAGGAATCTGGGGTGACCTTTGATGCCTCCCATTCCACGGAGACTCAGGTCACGAAAGTAGCCCGAATGGCATTTTTCCATCTGCACCAAGCTAGGCTACTGGGGCTCTACCTGCCTCCAGGGCCGTATTCCTATGGAGGGGGGCCGAAACAATGCACTTATGTCCCCTTGTTATGGTTCGAAGATGTACTCCTTGTAGTTGAGGTGCAGGATGCCCAACATCTTCCCTCCCTTTAGACCAGTGGTCCCCAGCCTTTTTCAGGCCAGGGACTGGGGGGGGGGGAGGAGGGAGAGTGGCGCTCACTGCGCAGTGCTCACCAGTGGGCACAGGCGTGGAGCTCCTGCACCTGCGCCACTCTCCCTCTCCCCCCCCCAGTCTCCAGGCCTCCCTCTCCCCTAGGCTTGAGCGATTTGGCCGCTGATTTGGCCCAGTGGCACACCCATGCCCGCACCTCCCTTCCCCCCGCCGCAGCCTGTTACCGAGGGCTTCACGGACCAGTACTGGACCGCAGCGCAGGGGTTGGGGAACGCTGCTTTAGACCATCCTGCCTTGGCCTCCTCTTGCTGCAGCGTTACTTGCATTCTGTGGGTCATCATCGCCTTGTCCTTTTATTCTCTTCTTCCTGTGCCTTGAAGCCGCTTCCCCTCCTACATTTCTCCAGTTCCTTCTCAGACCTTGGACATAGAAGGACACGTTGGAAGGGGGTGAGGAATGTAGTTCAAGTATTCTGGTAACCCCCTAACAGGTGTTTATGAGTTCAACCTGGACTTCAAAAAATAAAAATAATAAAATGCTGACCATCTCGATATCTTGTGGCAGGGAGTTCCACAGGTTGGCCACTCATGATACAGGGCAGGCGGTGAAGAAAATAAGATACGGATTTTGGGCTGGGAAAAGGAGAGTGTCCCAGGCAGAGATCTCAAGGAGGAGCAGCAAGAGGGTCATAAGTTAGAAGAAGAAGAAGAAGAGTTGGTTCTTAGATGCCGCTTTTCTCTACCCGAAGGAGGCTCAAAGCGGCTTCCAGTCGCCTTCCCTTTCCTCTCCCCACAACAGACACCCTGTGAGGTGGGCGAGGCTGAGAGAGCCCTGAGATTACTGGAGAAGAAGAAGGAGTTGGTTCTTATATGCCGCTTTTCCCTACCCGAAGGAGGCTCAAAGGGGCTTACAGTCGCCTTCCCATTCCTCTCCCCACAACAGACACCCTATGGGGTGGGTGAGGCTGAGAGAGCCCTGATATCACTGCCCGGTCAGAACAGTTTTATCAGTGCCGTGGTGAGCCCAAGGTCACCCAGCTGGCTGCATGTGGGGGAGTGCAGAATCGAACCTGGCATGCCAGATTAGAAGTCCGCACTCCTCACCACGACACCAAACTTAGGAGGAAGAGCCGAGATGAGACATGGTGGGAAGACCTTCTGCAAGTTTTTTCTTTGAACTCTTCGAGACCGGCTTGTGGAGAGTTACAGACGTCCAAGGAAAACCCCAGTGAAACCCCATTAAAATAGACAACAATACAATAAAACCCGAACAATATGGCAGTAAGAAGTCCAAAAAGCTCCCCCACTCCCATCTCTGGAGGGATGGAAGGAGGGATCAGATCATAACACTAGCTGCTGACTGACCAGTACTCCGGCCTCAACCGCAGACCTGGCGGAAGAGCTCCGTTTTGCAGTCCCTGTGGAATCCTGAAAGCTCCCGCAGGGCCCGCAGCTCACCCAGGAGCTCATTCCACCAGGTCGGGGCCAGGACCGAAAAGGCCCTGGCTGAGGCCAGGCGTGCTTCCCTGGGGCCGGGAATGACCAGTAAATTATCGCCTGCAGAGCATAAGACTCTGCAGGGGGCATAGGGTGATAGGCTGTCCTTGAAGGTTAAAACCAAAACCTTGTTCTGGATCTGGACAGCAATTGGCAGCCAATGCAGCTGCCTCAGCACCGGCTGTATATGGGCCCTCCACAGTGTTCCTGTGAGGACCCTGGCAGCTGCACTTTGTACCAGCTGTAGTCTCTGGATCAGGGACAAAGGTAAGCCGACTTTATCATCCTGCCTAACTCTTTGAGTCTGTCTGAGCCCGCCAGTGGATTGTAGGAAAAGATCACCACCTTCTTCTAATTCACAAATGCTGCCCTCGCTTCTGTTTCACAATTGCTCCCCCTTTACACTTGAGGAAGTTCCCTTTCCAAGTCCTGCTCCCTGGTGCAGAAGCTGGGTTGCCCAAAGAGGCAGACACATAATTAGTTGGGGGAAGTAGCTTGCAGGAGATGGAGCTAGAGGCGGTAACTGGAATCTCCACCAATGTTTACGGGGATTTTGCCCTTTAAGAGAACTCTCAAATAAACCAGGGAGAAGTTCAACTGGAAATGAATTTTATTCAAAGAGGCTAAAAGGATAAGAGATACATACAAAACCTCTGAAAACATGCACAGGCTAGCTAAGAGAAGATCAGGGAAGAGTAAGAATTACTAAAATCTTGTGGGGGTCCAGGAAGCTGCAGCAAAATGGCCAGCGTTACATGAAGAAAAGAGAATCCACCCATCACATTGATGACTCTAAATATAGGGCAAAATGCTCCCTGGGGCAAACTGACATTTTCACCCACCCCAAAACAACAACTTTATGGGTTTTCCAGAGGGAAAATTATTTGGGAGAAACTTGATGGGTTTTCCTGAGGTGAACTCTACTAGTAAACAGAGCTATATGCCCCTGCAAGTCCCAGATGGCAAAAGCTACCAGGCTTGGTGAAAACAATTAAGTGTTGCGTAATTCTATTCTAATTAAGTGCTGCTTAATTAGAAGAAGCTTGTTTTTAAACCCTACTTTTCACTACACAAAGGAGTCCCCGAGACACTTACAAGCTCCTTTCCCTTCCTCTCCCCACAGTCCCCTGTGAGGTAGGTGGGATTGAGAAAGCTCTAAGAGAACAGCTGTGACTAGCCCAAGATCTCCCAGCTGGCTGCATATGGAAGGGTCGGAAATCAAACCAGTTCTCCAGATTAGGATCGGTGACTCTTTAATCCGGACACCACACTATAAACTTTTAACCACGGTGGCTTTTAAGTGAGGCAGGATAGTGATGAGATTAGAGTCAACAGGTTCTTGGGAGACCCATTGTCCTAAACTGCATCTCTCCAGGGTTTGGAGAAGGAAGTTAACTGGGTAGTCGCTCTTATTCACACTTCTAAATTACACATCTGGACACGTCTCTCAGGCTGGCATCCATGTTGTGTCATTTTGGACCAGGCAGTGTCTTTCACTTATGACATTTGAGATGATCCACGAGGAAGAGCGTTTATGGGTTTCTCGGTCTCAACTTCCCCTAAGTGAGAGGAGAGATCGGACTGCTAACAGCCATTGCCTGTCCCTGCTGTGTCACTTTGCAGTGCGGGGCGCCCAGCGCTGTGAGCTGAACTGCCGTCCCATTGGGTACCGTTTCTATGTGCGGCATACGGAAAAGGTGCAGGACGGCACCCCGTGCGAAGCCGGCTCCTCGGACATCTGCGTCGCAGGGCACTGCCTGGTGAGTCCTTTGGGGCCTTGGAGGCGGTCAGGCCTCAGGGAAGACAGCTTGAGAAATGCCAGCAAAAAGAGGAGAGCGATTTGGCCTTTTGAGGAGGAGGGGAACAAAATGGGGACAATCGCCCTTATGCTTACTTCCCTTGCACGATGCTCAGGCATCATGATTTTGGCACGAACTGGAAAATCCCAAACTGGACGACCCGACTGAGGGGGCTGAAAAGCATTGCAGCTGTTTCTGCCTGACAGCCAAGAGGCCCACGGACTGCACACAATTTCAGTGTGCCAGATCTCTTCCCTCCCTTTGGAAAGGGGTGGGGGGAATGATCCGGCATGGTGAGCCACGACCCGGGCTATTTTTGTAGGGTTTTGGGGTTCGTGCTTCAGGTCACGCCCATCCCTACTCCCTTGCCCATCTCCTCTTTGCCCTGCAGACACCCGGCTGTGATGGGATCCTGGCTTCGAACCGCACCCTGGACAGCTGTGGGGTGTGCGGGGGAGACCACACCACTTGCAAGCTGGTGGTGGGCAATTTCAGCGACACCGACGTGCCCATCGGGTACCACCGCATCATGGAGATCCCGGCGGGGGCCACCCGGATCCTGGTCAAGGAGATGACCCGCAGCCCCAACTACCTGGGTATGGACTGAACGTTTGCACGGTGCAAAAAAGAACCTTGCTGGGTTATACCCACAACCCACAGCTTACCGGTTTAGGGCAGCTGTGTTGGTCTCCGGTTTAAAAGCTAGATTCGTGCCTAATAGCACTGTGGGGTGTGGATTTCAGTTTGCATAGTACCTCTGCTTCCTGTATCCTTTCTTTGCAACCACCCTGACCTTCAAATCAGGATAGAAGGACCCTGAGATCTCCATTTCTGCTTGTATCTGATGAAGGGAGCCAATACAGTGTTGGGATTTGGTAAACATTTGCGAATGTCAGATTTTGGGGGGGATATCAGGAAATGCTTGATATCCTCAAACCCAAAAACTTCTGCTTGGGGTTTTTCTTTGCACACCCCCAGGAGACCACACTGACCTTGATAGACGCTTCTAACAGGGGACAGCCAAAGGAAGCTTCATGTCTGTCCACGTTGTCTCCCCCCCCCCCCTTCCCAGCCCTCCGGAGTCACGGCGGCAAATCCATCATCAACGGAAACTGGGCCGTGAACCCGCCTGGGCGCTACGAGGCAGCGGGAACCGTCTTTGTGTACAGCCGGCCGGAGAGCGACAAGCAGGAGGGAGAGTCACTGACGGCCGAGGGACCGACCACAGAACCCCTAGATGTGTATGTGAGTACGCAGGCAGAGGGGGGCCCACCTGGGCAGTGTGGCTCAGTGATAGAGCAACTGGTTGGCATGCGGAAGGTCCCCGGTTCAATCCCAGGCAGCATCTCCGGCTGAAAGGACCAGGCAGGAGGGGATGGGGAAGACCTTTCTCTGCCTGAGACCCTGGAGAGCCCTGGGGAGGGGCCAGAGCTCAGGGGCAGAGCCTCTGCTGGGCAGGCAGGAGGTCCCAGGTTCAATCCCAGGCAGCTTCTCCAGCTGAAAGGACCAGGCAGGAGGGGATGGGGAAGACCTTTCTCTGCCTGAGACCCTGGAGAGCCCCGGGGAGGGGCCAGAGCTCAGGGGCAGAGCCTCTGCTGGGCAGGCAGGAGGTCCCCGGTTCACTCCCAGGCAGCATCTCCAGCTGAAAGGACCAGGCAGGAGGGGATGGGGAAGACCTTTCTCTGCCTGAGACCCTGGAGAGCCCTGGGGAGGGGCCAGAGCTCAGGGGCAGAGCCTCTGCTGGGCAGGCAAGAGGTCCCCGGTTCAATCCCAGGCAGCATCTCCAGCTGAAAGGACCAGGCAGGAGGGGATGGGGAGGACCTTTCTCTGCCTGAGACCCTGCAGAGCCCTGAGGAGGGGCCAGAGCTCAGGGGCAGAGCCTCTGCTGGGCAGGCAGGAGGTCCCCGGTTCACTCCCAGGCAGCATCTCCAGCTGAAAGGACCAGGCAGGAGGGGATGGGGAAGACCTTTCTCTGCCTGAGACCCTGGAGAGCCCTGGGGAGGGGCCAGAGCTCAGGGGCAGAGCCTCTGCTGGGCAGGCAAGAGGTCCCCGGTTCAATCCCAGGCAGCATCTCCAGCTGAAAGGACCAGGCAGGAGGGGATGGGGAAGACCTTTCTCTGCCTGAGACCCTGCAGAGCCCTGAGGAGGGGCCAGAGCTCAGGGGCAGAGCCTCTGCTGGGCAGGCAGGAGGTCCCCGGTTCAATCCCAGGCAGCATCTCCAGCTGAAAGGACCAGGCAGGAGGGGATGGGGAAGACCTTTCTCTGCCTGAGACCCTGGAGAGCCCTGGGGAGGGGCCAGAGCTCAGGGGCAGAGCCTCTGCTGGGCAGGCAAGAGGTCCCCGGTTCAATCCCAGGCAGCATCTCCAGCTGAAAGGACCAGGCAGGAGGGGATGGGGAAGACCTTTCTCTGCCGGAGACCCTGGAGAGCCCTGGGGAGGGGCCAGAGCTCAGGGGCAGAGCCTCTGCTGGGCAGGCAGGAGGGCCCCGGTTCAATCCCAGGCAGCATCTCCAGCTGAAAGGACCAGGCAGGAGGGGATGGGGAAGACCTTTCTCTGCCTGAGACCCTGGAGAGCCCTGGGGAGGGGCCAGAGCTCAGGGGCAGAGCCTCTGCTGGGCAGGCAGGAGGTCCCCGGTTCAATCCCAGGCAGCATCTCCAGCTGAAAGGACCAGGCAGGAGGGGATGGGGAAGACCTTTCTCTGCCTGAGACCCTGGAGAGCCCTGGGGAGGGGCCAGAGCTCAGGGGCAGAGCCTCTGCTGGGCAGGCAGGAGGTCCCCGGTTCAATCCCAGGCAGCATCTCCAGCTGAAAGGACCAGGCAGGAGGGGATGGGGAAGACCTTTCTCTGCCTGAGACCCTGGAGAGCCCTGGGGAGGGGCCAGAGCTCAGGGGCAGAGCCTCTGCTGGGCAGGCAGGAGGTCCCCGGTTCAATCCCAGGCAGCATCTCCAGCTGAAAGGACCAGGCAGGAGGGGATGGGGAAGACCTTGCTCTGCCTGAGACCCTGCAGAGCCCTGGGGAGGGACCAGAGCTCAGGGGCAGAGCCTCTGCTGGGCAGGCAGGAGGTCCCCGGTTCAATCCCAGGCAGCATCTCCAGTTGAAAGCCATGAGATCTTGGAGAGTTGCTCCCAATAAGAGCAGATCAATATTAACTTTGATACAGCAGCAGCTTCATGCGTCTTCAGCATGCAGGGGAATGTCTGTTTTCATTTAAAAAGCAGCAGGCCCAGGGTTCAGGATTCTCAATATTGCAAAGCTTGTTTTGAAAATCTGTGAGTGACACTTAAGTTGGGCCAGAAAAAGCCACATTTCCACCTGTGGGCCAACGGATCTGTTTTGCTCTGCATAGATCATCTCGCCCTCCCAGGAGGTTCTTTTCCAGATGGGCAAAAAGTCTAGTCCTTCCTAGCAGATTCCTGTCCTTGGAACAGAAGGCATCTTTCCATGGGGCAGCCTGTGGGTGGCCCAGGGTGGGTACAGTCATTGCTGCGGAGGGCAGTGGCAACCAAGAATGGGAGCTCGGTGTGTTTAGCCTGGAGAGAAGAGGACTAAGAGGTGGTAGGATAACCATCCTCAAATACTTAAAGAGTTGTCATAGAGAACACGGAGCAGAGTTGTTCTCTCTTGCCCCAGCTGGGCGAACCAGAACCAATGGGATGAAATTAATTCAGAGAAATTTCCGGCTAAACATCCGGAAGAAGTTCCTGACAGTCAGAGCGGTTCTTCAGTGGAACAGGCTTCCTCGGGGGGGGGGGGGGTTCTCCCTCTTTGGAGATTTTTTAAAAAGAGGCTGGAGAGCCATCTGACAGAAAGGCTGATTCTGTGAAGGCTCAAGGGGGTGGCAGGTGACAGTGGATGAGCGAGAGGGTGGTGAGTGTCCTGCATAGTGCAGGGGGCTGGACTAGATGACCCAGGAGGTCCTTTCCAACTCAAATATTCTATGATTCTATAAGAGGATAATTTCCCCCAGTTCAGAATGGCCAGGGATTCTGGTTTGGGGGGCGGGCCGTGACTGTGGGTGGGCAGGTAGTTCTGGATTTCCTGCATTCTGAAGGAGGCTGGACTAGATGGCCCTGGAGGTCCCTTCCACCTCCATGATTCTATCAGAGACCTGTGTGCATCCTTGATGGGTGGGGCAGGAGGGGTTTCTTGTTTGCCTCGGGAGAAGACAGAAGGGACAGAGGCCTTTCTTTGCAGGGAGGCAGAGAGTAGCTCCGAAAGGGTCTGTGTGTTAAAAGAGGGAGGGGAATCTAAGCATCCCCTGTGTGTCGTTTCCTCCTCCTTTGGCTGGTGCTGCTGACTCACTGGCTGTGTGCTCCTGCCTTCCCAGATGATCTTCCAGCAAGATAACCCTGGAGTCTCCTACCAATTCTTCGTGGCCTTGGAACGGCCGGAGAGCTCAGCTGCCGACATTCACGCCCCTCCTCAAGGGATCGGTGAGGAATCGCCCCCTCCTATTAGTGTGTTGGGGGGCTTCTTAGTCCGGAGTTCGAATCCCAAACCTGCAAAGTGGTGGCCCCTTGTGTAGCATCCTTGGGACCAAGAGAAGTTTTGTATTCATTGTCAATTGTTTGGGGCTGGAGAGCCTGTTATTGAATTTCATGCTTCCCATAACAGATAAAAGCAGAATTCTTGTGCATAAGACCAGCAAAGACCTCCATGGTTCGTACCTGGAGGCAGGCAATGTCAACCCACCTTTGAACGCCTCTTGCAAACCCCGCAGGGTCAGCCTGAGGCAGCTGTGACTCGATGGGGGCCAGGGAGAGAAAGCCAGTGGCCATCCCTACATCCTCTGGCGGTAAATTCCACATTTCAGTCCTTCCGGGATCTCCAGCTTTGTGAGGACAGGATTGGGGGAAAGACACAAGCGCCCCCTTGCGGAACAGCGTGATACAAATTAAATTATTTCCCCCTCTCCACAGGACGCTCCTTAGTGTGCTAGGAGTTTTGGGAAAGAAGACAGCTTCCCCCCTCAACCCCCCCCCCCCCGCCTTCCTGGCTAGCCCAATTAGCCTTTGTTTCCTGCTGCCCCGGTGGGTCGGGCCTGAACCAAAGGGATCAAATTAAATCAAAAGAATCTTTGGCTAAACATCCAGAAGAAGTTCCTGACAGTCAGAGCGGTTTCTCAGTGGAACAGGCTTCCTCGGGAGGTGGTGGGCTTTCCATCTTTGGAGATTCATGGCTGGAGAGCCATCACGGAGAGGCTGATTCTGTGGAGGTTCAAGGGGGTGGCAGGGGACAGTGGATGAGTGAAAGGGATGTGAGTGTCCCGCATAGTGCAGGGGGTTGGACTAGATGACCCAGGAGGTCTCTTCCAACTCTATGATTCTATGAAACATCCGGAAGAAGTTCCTGACAGTCAGAGCGGTTCCTCAGTGGAACAGGCTTCCTCAGGAGGTGGTGGGTTCTTCTTCCTTGGGAGTTTTAAAGCAGAGGCTAGAGAGTCATCTGACAGAAATTATGAATTTAGGCAGAGTGTGAGGGGGTGGGCAGGAAGGGATGGGCCAGTCATTGTCTCTTGTGGCCCTTCCTTGGAGACCCAGGGAATTGCTGATCACCCCTGTGGGGTAGTAAGTCAATTTCCTCCAGGCCACGATAGATTCTGGAGATTTTTGGCAGGGGGGGGATCACTTGGGCATGGAATTGGGGTTACTGTGGGTGGGCAGGGAGTTGTGAGTGTCCTGCATAGTGCAGGGGGTTGGACCCTGGAGGCCCCTTCCAACTCTGTGATTCTACAATTAGTTAGCTCTCCCTTCTCTCCACAGCACAGAGGAAAAAACCTGTGACCGTTTGAAATAGCAGGTGACCCACCTGGATCTATCTGCTGCTAAAAAAAAAAATTAAATTTCTGGAGTGTCTATATGTGTTTTCTGAGGAGCAGCATTCAAGTCCAGCAAGATTTTCAGGGCATGGATTTTGAGCATCAGGTGGATGATGAACCTGGGTTTGACTCTCAAAAACTCATACTTTGAACGCCTTGTTAGTCCCTAAGTTACTTCTGGACTCGAATGCCAGTCTTCTTCTGCAGGCCAAGATGGCCGCCCTCCGTCTCCTCTGTTTTCCAAGGGGGCTAGTACCGATTCCAAATCTTTTCTCTTAACCGGTTCCCAGAATCTCCTTGGTCGTCCAGCCATGAGCTGTAAAAGTTGGAACTTTGCCACGGAGACATTCCTTTCCCTGCCCGTGATATTTAAACTCCGCTTTCTCTTCCCTCTCCAGGTGCCCTGGCCATGGTATCTCCTGGCCACCCAGTAGATTCGTCTTCCTCCCACTTGTACCCAGGACCTCTACAGACACACAACTTTGTCCCGGCTCAGCTCCCCATCCCAGCCAGCCAGTCCGGAAGGAGCCGTGTCGTAGTTCCGCCTCCGGTCTCATCCGGCCAATCCGGAAGAAGCCGTGTCGTAGTTCCGCCTCCTGTCTCATCCGGCCAGTCCGGAAGGAGCCATGCTGTAGTTCCGCCTCCGGTCTTATCCAGCCAGTCCGGAAGAAGCCATGCTGTAGTTCCGCCTCCGGTCTCATCCGGCCAGTCTGGAGGGAGCCACGCGATAGTTCCGCCTCGAGTCTCGCCCGGCCAATCCGGAAGGAGCCCTGGAACTCTGCAGCGGAACGTCCGGATCCCACCGATGCCTCCGCCGCCCCCTCCTCTCCAGCACAGCTCCGAGTTGGCACGTGACTTCTACTGGAAGCGAGTTGGCAACACGGAATGCTCTGCCACCTGCGGAAAAGGTGGGTACAGGAGCGGGGAGCACGTCATGTTTTCATTAGACCAGAGCCTGGAAAACCCACAACAGCCAGATGCCTCTGAATGAGTTTGTGTCTTTAGGACTGCTCTGTGAGCCAGAGTTAATCTCTCCAAGCTCTGCTAAATTTGATTCTGTTACATAAAATTGCACGCAGCTGCCTGTTCTGTACAATGTATGTATCTCCAGCCAGCTCTGCGTGGGGACTGAGTAGCTACAAGGGGTGCATAAGCTCGGCCCTGCCTCCGAGGAGACCTGCTCGTTCCCTGCTCCTTCCCTCTGGTGGTTTCTGAGATGGCTTCTCGTTCCTTCTTCCTCCTTGAGGACTAGAGACTTGCTTTTGATAATCTGGGGTTTTCGCCTCTTTGCTTTCTGCGGTTTTCAGCACTGACTTCTTTTGGCGCAGGTTCTTGGCAGGCAGTCTACCGCTGCACCTCCCGGGCTCTGCAAGAGGAGGCAGCCGAAGAGATGTGCCAGCTGCTCCCCAAGCCCGCCGTGTCCGAGGAGGCCTGCAACATGGAGCCCTGCCCAGCCTAGTAAGTGCTTGACCCCTTGGGGCAGCAGGCCTCCCTTGGGGCAGCGGGGCTCCCCTGGCTACTTCCCAGCTCCTGCCAGAGGTGGAAGGAAGGGTGGCCCTGCTGGTGGACCTCCGGGAGGCCTTTCTGTGACACAGAGTGTAGGATTTGATGGGCCGTTGCCCTGATCCAACAGGGCTTCCCTTATGTTCTTATGTCTGGGGCAGAGATGCTCTGTCTTCTGGGTGCTTGGGGGGCAAGAGTGGGGGGGGCTTAAGGAGTTCGGGCTTCGCTGATGGACCTCCTGATGGCCCGTGGGTTTTGCCCCCATGTAACACAGTGGTGGACTGGATGGGCTGTTGGCCTCATCCAACATGGATTCTCTTACGTTCTTATCTTCAAAATTTGTATCCCACCTTTCTGCTCATGCAACAATTTAAATCACACGTGACAAAATCACATTGTAAAAGCATTAAAATCCTGACACACACCCCCTCCCCAGGCTCAACATGCCTCATTAAAGCAATTAGAAACAGCGATAATATATTAAAAGAAGATCCACTCAAACATTTCTTTGGAAGAAGGTACCACTGAGATGAAATAGTCTTCATCCACTGGTGGAAGACAATAAGAGATGCGGACAAATGAATCTCTCTGGGGAGAGATTTTCAGAGCTTTGGTGCCACAACCCAGAAGGCCGTCTCCCACATGGCCACCCGCCTAATACTGAAAGGTGGGATCACCCACAGCAGGGCTTTTGAAGTTGTCCAGGGTGGATTTCAAACAGTCTTGAGGGGCAGCCCCACTTACAACATGTTGCAGTAGTCAAGGCTGGAAGAGAGACAATGGATAACTGTGGTCCAATCGTTTTTTCCAGGAAGAGTACACGGCTGCCGAACCAACCAAAATCAGTTTGGATGCTCTCAGAGTACCCCTGATCTATGAACCCAATCCTCCTGGGGATGGCAGCCCACCCAAACCAAACTCCTGAGTCCCACTCCTGAGATGGTGAGGAGTGCATTCCCAGGTGGGCTCCTTGCTCATGCCTCGTCTCCCGTTTGTCTCCCCGTCTGCTCCAGCTGGGACGTGGGCGAGTGGTCGGCCTGCAGCAAGTCCTGCGGCCTAGGCAGCCAGCACCGCCAGGTCCTCTGCCGGCAGGTCTATGCCAACCGCAGCACCATGGTGCATCCACAGCGCTGTGAGCAGCTAGAGAAGCCCAACGCCACGCAGGAGTGCCAGGTCCAGCTCTGCAGCCACTGGGAAGTCCGCACCAACTGGAGCTCGGTAAGGGGGCGAGTGGGGGGTGCAATGACCTGTCCCCGGCCAGAGCTAGAGTCTCAGCTTATCTCCCAGGCTGAGCTGGAGGTGTTGGCTTAGCTTGTCTCAGCCTGTCCCAACTAGGGTTGTGCGCTCCAGCGCGGTTCGGCCACTTTTGTGGTCGCCGAACTGGCCGAACCGCACCGGAGCACGCAATCCAAGTCCCAATCTTGGGGTGGGCAGAGTTACCAGTCCCGGAAGATGTTCTTATGAAGACCTCAGCCTCTCTGCCTTGTTGTTGACCCTCCAGAGGAACTGGTTGACCCCTGCGCAAAATGGGACGGGGGGCTGGACTAGGTGGACTATTTTTTGTAATGATGTGTGACATAATTGCCCTAACCTTGATCAGCAAGGGCAGAGGGCAGGATCCCTCCTTGCGTGAGATTGGGTCACTATGCACAGAGAGGTTGCCCTGGGATTCAGCATGGCCTCCCCTTCCACTTGTCCCATGCATTTGCCATGCGCTGAGCTACTGTGGGAGTGAACGGCCAGAGTGCGCCTCCTGGGTCCCTACGTAGACTTCTTCTCATCTTTGCTCAAACTGGCAGAACTCTGGGTTCAAGAGTCCATTGCTAAAGCTGTTTTGGTTCTGGGTCTGCTCACTCCCCCCTCCCCCGTCCCCACCAATTCCCATAAGATTCCTGGCGCATTGCACACCCATGCGCAGAGGGCGGGGTGAGGAAGAATACGTATTGTTCAGTCGTTCGGCAATAACTCCATGCTCTATTGTTATGCCCTGTGCTGGGACGGATCGTGCTCAAGGGAAATGTTTTGGGGCTTGTTTTTTTGTTTTTGTTTTTTGAAGTAGATTCCAAAACAATGAATTATTCGATATTAACTTGGTGAGGCATCCACACACGTGTTTTGATGCTGCTAATTGGACCAGAGATACACAGCTGCATGGAGATAGTTGCAGCCTCACTGTGTATAATGTGTCATAATATATTTCAGGGTTGTTTTTTTTTTTTAACTTGGTTATCTTTCTGGTTCTTCTGCACCCCTGTGGTTTTTCTTTACAGTGTGAGCTAGAGATGACTGTGCTAATTAGATGTAATTATATATATGCACATAACACACAATTATTGTACATCTGCATTTAGTTTCCTGTTTCTCATTTGTTTACCATGGTGTTGTCTTGCGGGAACAAAACTGAATTTGTTCATTTGTATATTGCAATATATTCCATATTTTCAGGAGGGGTGGGGGGGCGTTGTTTCCCTTTTTTCTTTCTCGTCTCATGCCCTTCGGCCCCCAGCCTTTTGGGGCCTGTTGGCATCTTTGGAGTTCTGACCCAGGTAGTGGGCACTACTACAATAATTCTGCCCCACCCACTGGGCTATCAGGATGACTTAAATTAATGTTCTCCATATTTTTCTCCTGTTCCATGTTGCTGCTTTTCATCACGTCATGATTGTTAGTCTAAGTTATCTGTATTGTTGCTGTTTTATATGAGCCACCCTGAGCCTTCGGGGAGGGCGGCATATAAATGTAATAAATAAATACAAAATGGCTGCTGCAGGAGGTGGGGCCAATCATAAAATGACTGCTATTGGAGGCGGAGCCACAATCAGAGAGGAAACCCAGTTGCAGGGGAGAAGCGATTAAAAAATACACTGGGAAGAGGAATGAGAGAGAATAAAACAGACATTCTGCAAGCAGCTTTATTTATTTATCGGCGCCTTCCGATTTGGCCCTCACCTGACTGGCTGGTGAGGGGCCAATCGGAAGGCGCTTTGTGCCTTCTGATTGGCTCCTCACCCGGACCGGCCCCGCCCACTCTCTGCCCACTTACCCCTTAGCCTTTTATGTGTATACAGCAACAGCTGTATAAAGATGTATTAATTTGGCAGATTTGTTGACTGCCGCTCTTGGGCCAACCAGCTCGCAGCGGTTTAAAACAGAATAAGCAGAATAATAAGTTCCCAATGTAAGGATGTTGTTTAAACCTGCATAGCCAATCAGATTTCAGAGGCTGATCAGAAGCCCTCCTCCCCTCCCTCTCAGTTTCCGAAAACATTTGGTGGGCACCAGTAAAGATGCCAGTGGATACTGTGACCGCCCACAAGCACCTGTTGGAGACCCCTGGTTTGCCCTGCCTTTTATCATTTTTATTTTTATTTTTATTTTTATTTTTATTTTTATTTTTATTTTTATTTTTATTTTTATTTTTATTTTTATTTTTATTTTTATTTTTATTTTTATTTTTATTTTTATTTTTATTTTTATTTTTATTTTTATTTTTATTTTTATTTTTATTTTTATTTTTATTTATTTATTATTTGGCTAATGTCCCGCCACTCCTATAACCGGCCCGTGGCAGGTAACAATAAATACAGCCCCACCATAAGATCTCCCTAAAACATCAAAAAAGATCCAGACAATAGAACAATTCTCAGCCGACTAAAACCCCCATCCCCACCCCAACTCACAAGAGAAATATTGGAGAAATATTGTTTTATCCATATTTGTACCATATTGTTTTTAATTATGTTTTGTAATGGCCTTTGGCTAAACACAATAAATGTTATCGTATCGTATCCACAAGAGAATGTAAAACGCCTCCGGGGGTTAATAGGGTGTAGCCAGATCTGATTGGTCAGGATTTGGTATCCCCCCTCGCCTTATTGTGTGTGTGTGGTGGTCCTTTGGCCTTCCATCTCCCTCCTCCTCCTCCTCCTCACCCGCTCGTCGGTGTCTTCCCTCCAGTGCTCGGTACTCTGTGGCTTGGGCCACCGAACGCGCCACGTCCGTTGTGTCAGCAACGAGGGCTACCTGCTGAGGGACAGCGACTGCCCAGGCAACCCCCGGCCCAAGACCAGCGAGGCCTGCGACATGGGCCCCTGTGTGCGGACGTGGTTCTACAGCGACTGGAGCAGCACGGTACCCGAGGGCGGTTCTCCCCGGTCCCACGGCTCTTCTGTGATTCTGTGAAATAAGGGACCCCCAGCGCTTACCCAGCATGCCAGTTCAGAGGCCGTAGGAGAGCCAGCGCTGAAGGCGCCAGGGCAGGGAGGGCGTAGGGAGAGCTGGCAGGGGTGGTGGTGGCAACCCGGCCCACCTCTCCAGATGGTCTCGCCCATGAGTTTCATAGATTCTAGAATCATGGATTTGGAAGGGGTCTCCAAGGTCATCTAGTCCAACCCCCTGCAGAATGCAGGAAATGTGCAACTCCCTGCCCACCCACAGTGACCCTGATCCCCCACCAGGTGTTAACTAGCATAGGGACAAGGGGCAAGGGGCAGAGCAGGGCCCCCCCCCTCAGATCTACCTTCTGAAAGCTATCCCCAAGGCACAACTGAAACCACCGCAAAATGGAGCCCCTCCGCTATACATTTCTTAAGCCGACCCCAAAGGATAGAATCATAGAATCATAGAATCATAGAATCATAGAATCATAGAATCATAGAGTTGGAAGGGGCCATACAGGCCATCTAGTCCAACCCCCTGCTCAACGCAGGATCAGCCCTAAGCATGGTATCAAAAGTTTCCACATGATCCAGAAGAATTAACACAGTTGGAGACCACGACATATGAAGAAAGGTTGGGGGAGCTTGGTCTGTTTAGCCTGGAGAGGAGACGACTGAGAGGGGATCTGAGAACCATCTTCAAGTATTTAAAAGGATGGAGCAGAGTTGTTCTCTCTTGCCCCGGAGGGACAGACCAGAATGAATGGGATGAAATTAATTCAAAAGAAATTCCGTCTAAACATCCGGAAGAAGTTCCTGACAGTCAGAGCGGTTCCTGGGGATTTCCCCTGTGCCGTCTCACCTGTGGTCATGGAGGTGTCGTATAAGCTACAGCAAAAATTCAGGGATCAAAGACCAAACAGAACAGTCTCCGGTCGAGAGTACGAGAGCTGAAGCTAAAATCTTCAAAGTATTCTAGATATTTTAATTGTTATTTCAATTTCATTTGCAAAATTTGTAGTTCACTCTTACAGGGGCCACCTCAGTGGCTAAAGATTTAAACAGGAGGAGAAAGGAGAAAGGAGGGCCGCACTCAGCAATTTATCACCAAACAAAAAGGGAATCCTGCCAGGTGATGAGAAATGGATTTATTTTACAAAGTCCCGAGGGGGCAAAATCTCTTATCACCTTGCATTCTTTAAAAAACAACACACTTTTAAAACCATAGAAATCAACCCCCCCCCCCACCATCAATACAACCCTTAGAAATCATAAAAACAGCGATTAAAACATTGTTTAGAAAGGAAGGAAGATCATTGAGGGGAAGCAGAACAGAAGAAAATGTCCTCCCCAGGTGGAAAACGGAAACAGAAGAGGAGGGAGGAATGCCCCTGGGGAAAGAGGTCCAGAGTTCTGGTGCCACCACCAAAAAGACCCTCTCCCGAGATGCTACCTCCTCATCTCGAATGGGTGCCCCCACCTCTGAAGCCACAGGTGCCCCCACCTCTGAAGCCACAGGTGCCCCCACCTCTGAAGCCACAGGTGCCCCACCTCTGAAGCCACAGGTGCCCCACCTCTGAAGCCACAGGTGCCCCACCTCTGAAGCCACAGGTGCCCCCACCTCTGAAGCCACAGGTGCCCCACCTCTGAAGCCACAGGTGCCCCACCTCTGAAGCCACAGGTGCCCCCACCTCTGAAGTCACAGGTGCCCCACCTCTGAAGCCACAGGTGCCCCCACCTCTGAAGTCACAGGTGCCCCACCTCTGAAGCCACAGGTGCCCCCACCTCTGAAGCCACAGGTGCCCCACCTCTGAAGCCACAGGTGCCCCACCTCTGAAGCCACAGGTGCCCCCACCTCTGAAGCCACAGGTGCCCCACCTCTGAAGCCACAGGTGCCCCACCTCTGAAGCCACAGGTGCCCCACCTCTGAAGCCACAGGTGCCCCACCTCTGAAGCCACAGGTGCCCCCACCTCTGAAGCCACAGGTGCCCCACCTCTGAAGCCACAGGTGCCCCCACCTCTGAAGTCACAGGTGCCCCACCTCTGAAGCCACAGGTGCCCCACCTCTGAAGCCACAGGTGCCCCCACCTCTGAAGCCACAGGTGCCCCACCTCTGAAGCCACAGGTGCCCCACCTCTGAAGCCACAGGTGCCCCCACCTCTGAAGTCACAGGTGCCCCACCTCTGAAGCCACAGGTGCCCCACCTCTGAAGCCACAGGTGCCCCCACCTCTGAAGCCACAGGTGCCCCACCTCTGAAGCCACAGGTGCCCCACCTCTGAAGCCACAGGTGCCCCACCTCTGAAGCCACAGGTCCCCCCACCTCTGAAGCCACAGGTGCCCCACCTCTGAAGCCACAGGTGCCCCACCTCTGAAGCCACAGGTGCCCCACCTCTGAAGCCACAGGTGCCCCCACCTCTGAAGCCACAGGTGCCCCACCTCTGAAGCCACAGGTGCCCCCACCTCTGAAGCCACAGGTGCCTCCACCTCTGAAGCCACAGGTGCCCCACCTCTGAAGCCACAGGTGCCCCCAGCTCTGAAGCCACAGGTGCCTCCACCTCTGAAGTCACAGGTGCCCCACCTCTGAAGCCACAGGTGCCCCACCTCTGAAGCCACAGGTGCCCCCACCTCTGAAGCCACAGGTGCCCCACCTCTGAAGCCACAGGTCCCCCACCTCTGAAGCCACAGGTGCCCCCACCTCTGAAGCCACAGGTGCCCCACCTCTGAAGCCACAGGTGCCCCCACCTCTGAAGCCACAGGTGCCCCCAGCTCTGAAGCCACAGGTGCCTCCACCTCTGAAGTCACAGGTGCCCCACCTCTGAAGCCACAGGTGCCCCACCTCGGAAGCCACAGGTGCCCCCACCTCTGAAGCCACAGGTGCCCCACCTCTGAAGCCACAGGTGCCCCCACCTCTGAAGCCACAGGTGCCCCCAGCTCTGAAGCCACAGGTGCCCCACCTCTGAAGCCACAGGTCCCCCACCTCTGAAGCCACAGGTGCCCCCACCTCTGAAGCCACAGGTGCCCCACCTCTGAAGCCACAGGTGCCCCCACCTCTGAAGCCACAGGTGCCCCAAGCTGACCATCGTAGTTGGGCAGGCTCCCGGGGGAGTAGGTGGCCCTCCAGGTATGCCAGAGAGAACTGTGTCCATGCTCACATCTTGGGAGAAGCGGGCTGTGTTCAGAATGGGGGGCGGGACGGCAGCCATTGTCCCTGGCGTGACCTCCCCCCCCCCTCCGTTCCAGTGCTCTGCTGAGTGTGGCCCTGGGATCCAGCGCCGTGCTGTGGTCTGCTTGTCCAGCAACGCCAACGAGCCGACGGAGGAGAACTGCGTGGGCGCCAAGCCGGCCGACATGCGGTCGTGCAACGGAGGCCCCTGCCAGAGAGTCACCCGCTGGTACAGCGGACCCTGGAGCCCGGTGAGGAGAAAGAGCGGGCGGGGGGCTTCGGAGGGGAGGCCAGGGATGCACCTGGGCACCAGGCCCACGACCTTCTGTCACTTAGTCACAGAAATAATTTTGCCCAAGGAAATCCCAGAGAAAGACTGAGCCACCTTTCTGAAAGGCCAGCGAAACCGGACTATCCCCCGGGGGGGGCCATGTCTACAAGGGCCCAGTATCTAGCTGCAGATAGTCCGATAGCCCAGATCAAGTGGGAGAATCATAGAGTTGGAAGGGGACTCGAGGGTCATCTAGTCCAACCCCAGGAAATTCACAGCTACCTGCCTGCCCACAGGGACCCCAATTCCATGCCCAGATTATCCTCCCGCCCCCTCCCCAAAAAACCCCAACAGCCCAGAATCCCTGGCCAGTCTGGCCTGAAGGAAATCCGTCTCCCGGCCCTGAAGTGGTGACTGGCATGTCCCTGGGCATGCAAGGAAGGGGCACAAGAGCCCAGCAGGGACCCCATCCCTTCTGCCCAGCCACTCCCCATCTGCCTGAGGTGACAGAATCCGTCGGCCCTCCTGCCCCCTGCACCCATCCGATGTGGGCAACCTCTCCTTCCCCCTCCCGTCCTTCCCGCAGTGTTCGGCGGACTGTGGCACCGGCACCCAACGGCGGGATGTCATCTGCGTGAGCAAACTGGGCTCCGACTTCAACGTGACGGACGGCTCCGAGTGCAGCCACCTGGAGAGGCCGCCCTCCCTGCAATCCTGCACCGGGAGCGCCTGCAAGGCCCGCTGGTTCTCCACGGCCTGGGGTGCGGTGAGTGAGCCGGTCCCCGGGGAAGGGGGCACACAGCTGTCTCCTGGGGGAGGGCAGGAAGCCCAGGGTGGGCTTCCCTGGCCCTGCCCTAACCCCCCTCCCGCTGTCTCTCGGCCTTCTAGTGCTCCAGGACCTGCGTGGGGGGCGTGCAGGTGCGCGAGGTGCAGTGCCTGACCCAAAACAAGACCCTCAGCCAACTCTGCCCCCCAGAGCTGAAGCCGGCCAAGAAACGATCCTGCAACCACCAGCCCTGCATTCCAGACCTGGGTGAGTCCGGTTTAACTTCTTTGGGGCTGGGGATCTGGAGCAAAGTTTGCTCCCTGGGGGGGCGCAGTGGAGGAGGCCGTCCCACAGAGCACCCCTGCCCCATACAGAGTGTTCCCCGGATACCTTGGGCCTCTGCTCCAGATGTTCATCCACTGCCCTCTTGAAGCTGCATAGAGCAGGGGGTTGGACTAGATGGCCTGTATGGCCCCTTCCAACTCTAGGATTCTGTGAAGCTGTCTAGGCTTGCAGCTGCCGCCGCCTCCTGCAGCTGCGAATTCCTCGTGTTCACGACTCTTTGGATAAAGAGGGCCTTCCTTCCTTTGACCTGTTCCAGGCCTCCTGCCTACTTATTTCCCAGATTGCCCACAAGCTCTTCTATTGTGAGAGAGCAAGAAAAGTCCTCCTTTCTCTGACTCCAGTATCCCATGCCCCATGAAGAAGAAGAAGAAGAAGAAGAAGAAGAGTTGGTTCTTATATGCCGCTTTTCCCTACCCGAAGGAGGCTCAAAGCGGCTTCCAGTTGCCTTCCCTTTCCTCTCCCCACAACAGACACCCTGTGAGGTGGGTGAGGCTGAGAGAGCCCTGAGAGTCCTGCTCTGTCAGAACAGTTTTAACAGTGCCGTGGGGAGCCCAAGGTCACCCAGCTGGTTGCCTGTGGGGGAGCGCAGAATTGAACCCGGCATGCCAGATGCCACACTCCTAACCACTACACCAAACTGGCTCTCATGTAAACTTTCTCTCTCTCTCTCTCTCTCTTCCTCCGGCAGATGAGAACTGCAGAGACAAATATCACAACTGCCCGGTGATCGTTCAGGCTCGCCTCTGCGTCTACTCCTACTACAAGGCGGTTTGCTGTGCCTCCTGCACACATGCCCTGGAGAGGCGCCACGCTGGACCCAGCCGGTAGCACCAGTCGACAGCGGGCACCCTCACCCAACAGGGACAAGTTGGACTAAGAGACCCTGTTCCCCTGGCTCCAGAGGCAGCCGGGGAGGGGGGAGAAGGACAAAGTGTTTCCAGAGTGGGCAGGACCCAGCGGGATTTGAACTCATGACTGAGGAGTCCCCTCGCTGGCCTGTACTGTATATTTTTATGGCGGAAGTGACTCGTGGTGCATCCTGGGGGGAGATTCCCCTGCTGCACAAGAGGCAGAGCAAGAGTCTGGTCGTTTTCAGTTGCTTAATGCTTCTCCCGAAGGTCTGTTCCCCCCTGCAAGGGGGGTGAGGCAGGGGGTTGCCACATGGATCAGGAATTTATTACGCTGTGCAAAAGATCCCAGGAATTTGCAATACCTGCAATACCTGTGCAATACCTGTGTTTCAACACTCCAAAGGATCCTGGCCTTTGACTCCCGCCCCCAATTGCTTCCCTCCTCAACGAAGGGCAAACAAAACGTCGTCATTTCTGTCCTTCTGGCTCCACGTTGTAGGACTGCGGCTGCCCAGAAGGGACATTCCCACATGTGAGGGGCACATTCCGGATGCCGTCTGCTCTGTCGGGTTCTTGTCAGGAGAGGGGTGGGAGATGGGTTACCTGTCGCTTTGATCCCCCTCTCCAAAGGGTGGGGATGTTCAGAGCCAAGGTCAGAGGGTCACGTGGAGGAAGGGGGCTGGCCCACCGGTCCCCTGCAGAGCCACCTGCGGGATTCTCCCACAAGCCCCACACTGTTTGCCCCAGCTGAGGCAAAAATACTGGCAGGGCAAGGAGGGCGGAAGAACCCTGGAGCTCCATTCCCAAGTCTAACCCCTGCCAGCCATTTTTGGCTGGGTCGGGTCTAACAGTGGCATAGACCTCGGAGGAATCCGTTGGTGCTACTTCTGCCGGAGGGGTGGGATGCGAAGACCGAGGATCTCACCTTGTGCCCCTCGTGTTGTCCTGGAAAGTTCTGCCTGCAGGAAACCACCTCCATGCAGCCTATTCCACTGAGGAACTTTTGTGCGGTGCAGAGGTTTCTGGGGAGCCCTTTTGCAGGTGCACCAGCCGCCTTGCCGTGGCTTCGTGCATTCCCGAGAGAATGACCCGGAAGCTACCTGCACTTTCTGGTTCGGCATATTGCAGAAGGTGCTCGGGAGAGATGGGCAAATGGCCCCTCTGGTTTGGCTGCCAAAGGACCACACTGAATGTGATGCAATCCTTGTGTAGAAGTCGCCACCTCTTCCCACCTGCGCCTCCAGCGGGGCGTGCAAAAGATGGACTGCTTGCTGTAGTCCAGACGCAGATTTTGGCTGAAATAGCAGGGGAGGGGGTGGAGACGTCCTCTCCCAGACACCAGGCCACGATTCCTTGCAGTTCAAGCTTGTTCTGTGCCTCCTTCACAATCTAGTTCCACAACGTGGGGCTCTTCCTTTTGAAGGAAGGCTCAAAGCGGCTTACAGTCGCCTTCCCATTCCTCTCCCCACAACAGACACCCTGTGGGGTGGGTGAGGCTGAGGGAGCCCTGATATCACTGCCCGGTCAGAACAGTTTTATCAGTGCTGTGGGGAGCCCAAGGTCACCCAGCTGGTTGCATGTGGGGGAGCGCAGAATCGAACCTGGCATGCCAGATTAGAAGTCCACACTCCTAACCACTACACCAAACTGGCTCTAGAGAAGGGTGTTCCCCTTGGCACTGCTATCCAGAGACGGCCATGGTGAGTGGAGCTCCATCTCCTGGCGGACTTGTTTCAGGGGGGCATCCGCCACCGTCTCTGGAAAGGGGCCCACAAAGGATGGGGAACCCTGATCTGAGGGGGGGGGCATTTATCGGCTTCTCGTATGGCCACAAGCTGGCATCCAGCAGCAGGTTTTTGAGTGGCATCCAGAGTTGTTGTTGTTGTTGTTAGGTGCGAAGTCGTGTCCGACCCATTGCGACCCCCTGGACAATGATCCTCCAGGCCTTCCTGTCCTCTACCATTCCCCAGAGTCCATTTAAGTTTGCACCAATGTTAGCCAACGTCCAGCGTTAGCCGTTGCCCAAACTGGATCTGCCAGCTTTGCAAAATGTAGATTCAGAAGGATACAAGAAGGCAACGTTTCATCTGGTTCAGGCCCAGGTTGGTGTTCTTCAGAACACCAGAACACTGGCCGTCTTCAAGCAAAGGTTGGATACACACTTTTCTTGGATGCTTTAGGATGCTCTGGGCTGATCCTGCGTTGAGCAGGGGGTTGGACTAGATGGCCTGCATGGCCCCTTCCAACACTATGATTCTATGATTCTAAGAGCCCTGCTGGGTCAGGCCAGGGAGGGTCTCTCCAGTCCAGCCTCCCGTCTCACCCAGGGGCCAGCCAGTTCCTCTGCAGGGCCAGCCACAGGGCAGAGAGGCCAAGGCCTTCCCTTGAGAAGACCCTCAGAAGAGCCCTGCTGGGTCAGGCCAGGGAGGGTCCCTCCAGTCCAGCCTCCCGTCTCACGCAGGGGCCAGCCAGCTCCTCTGCAGGACCAGCCACAGGGCAGAGAGGCCTCGGCCTTCCCCTGAGAAGACCCTCAGAAGAGCCCTGCTGGGTCAGGCCAGGGAGGGTCCATCCAGTCCAGCCTCCCGTCTCACCCAGGGGCCAGCCAGTTCCCCTGGAGGGCCGGCAACAGGGCAGGGAGGCTGGCTCTGGGATGCAGAGAGTCCTCCACTGTGGAAGTGGCTGTTCTCTGGCCTCTTTTCCCCCCTGAAGGTGGTTGGGTTTTTCTGTGCCCCATAGATGGGCAGCAGTTCCTCCTTGACCACTGGGTGGTCACAGCAACCCAAAGGCTTGTGAAATGCACGCTCGTTCTCCTGTAACCTTCAAGATGGACTGGCCTAGCAGGAATCCAGCAGGCTAAGATTTTTCCCTTTCCCTGCATCTCCATGCTTGGAGAGACTTTACCTGTTGAATGTATGTTTTTTTTTGGGGGGGGGGAGTTTGCATAATCAATGATTTTAGAATTAATATTCAGGGGAGTCAGGCTGGCTCCCTCCCTTGGCGATCGCTTCTTTGACACCAGGATGCCACCTTTGGATTGGCATCTCCTTTTCTGGCAAGGCAATCAGGCCTTGCAGAGGCAGGCAGAAGTTCAACAGGTACAACTTCTCCCGCCATATAACCTTGCCCGGTTGAAATTCTGCCTGTAATGGAGCTGCTTGAACACCAGTGACCTCTACCAGCCCCTGCGCCTTTAAGGGTGACACAAAAGCTAAAAGGGAGGGAACTGCAAACTCCAGAAACAAGCAAAATATACTAAAGACATTTTATAGACGTGGTTCAGCGTGCTCAGAGTATATAATTCTATATAAATATATAAATATATATATATATATATATAAAATCTCTATGATAAAGCTGAATGTATCTAGGTTTGTATGTGTCCCCCCTTCCCTCCTTTTTTTTTTGCTCCAAATCTAATTTATTTTTATTAAAGATAATTTGATGTTTACGTGTTGGGTTTTTGTCAGGCTGCCGGTTGAGTCTGACTCAGGCTGCTATGAAAAGCAGAGGTGCAGCATCAGGCTGGAAGTTGGGAATTCTGTCCCCTCTCGGTTCACCTCCGGGCCAAGGAACGAAAGGGGCTTGGATCGCCAGAGCCAGAGCAGGGATGTTTTTGTAAGGTCAGTCCACGTAGGTCTTTAAGACCAACAACGCTAACCACACTAACTTGGCAGTCGGTGCCACTGAATGTACAGGCAAGTGTGCTCAGGATCACCCTGCAACCCTCAACACACAGCCATGTGGCAGAACAAGCTAGGTCAAAGAAACATGGAGTCCAGGAGCACCTTTAAGACTAGTGCAACTTTATTCAAGGAAGATGCTTTTGGGTGCATGCACATTTCATCTTATATGCTGCTTTTCTCTACCCGAAGGAGCCTCAAAGCGGCTTCCAGTCGCCTTCCCTTTCCTCTCCCCACAACAGACACCCTGTGAGGTGGGTGAGGCTGAGAGAGCCCTGATATTATTGAAGAAGAAGAAGAGGTGGTTCTTATATGCCGCTTTTCTCTACCCGAAGGAGGTTCAAAGTGGCTTACATTCGCCTTCCTTTTTCTCTCCGCACAACAGACACCCTGTGAGGGAGGGGAGGCTGACAGAGCCCTGATATTACAGGAGGAGAAGAGTTGGTTCTTATATGCCGCTTTTCACTCCCCGAAGGAGTCTCAGAGGGGCTTCCAGTCGCCTTCCCTTTCCTCTCCCCACAACAGACACCCTGTGAGGGAGGAGAGGCTGTGAGAGCCCTGAGATTACTGAAGAAGAAGAAGAGTTGGTTCTTATATGCCGCTTTTCACTCCCCGAAGGAGTCTCAGAGGGGCTTCCAGTCGCCTTCCCTTTCCTCTCCCCACAACAGACACCCTGTGAGGGAGGGGAGGCTGACAGAGCCCTGATATTCCTGCTGGGTCAGAACAGCTTTATCTATGCCGTGGCAAGCCCAAGGCCACCCAGCTGGCTGCAAGTGTAGGAGGAGTGGGGAATCAAACCCGGCACGCCAGATCAGAAGTCCACACTCCTAACCACTCCACCAAGTTGGCTTTTAGAAAGCTGGTGGGGCTTCTTGCCCAGCTGGACTTTTGATCGGTCCCTGGAGACCTTCCAGGGCTGTTGAGAGCCGGCTTTACAAGCCACGTGCCCAGCGAGGCATAGAGAGGAATGGGTGATCAGCTTCAGGAGCCACAGTTCCGGATCAGGGCCCCCAGTGCTTGCCTGCCTGACCTGTGCCTCTTGGGAAGTAAGGCCCGCCAGCAGCCAGGCACGGGATCTGCTGGGATCCCACCCCTGGAGGATCCGCCAGCAGATGGCGCTGGCCGCCCGTCGCAGCCTCTGAGGACTGACCCAGTTGGGAACCTAATCTGCAAAGCGCATTAGGTAGGAGCATGGCCTGCAGAAGGCCCTTGAGGGGGCAGGTTACCATTCATCTCTCTCTTTTCTCAAGTTGGGAAGAGCAGTGCCCAGAGAGGGCAAAACTGGATCCCACTGGGATTGCCAACTGGGATTCCTGGGGCAGAGAGCCTGGAGAGCCACAGGCCTCCCCAGTGGGGTACAATACCATAGAATCATAGAGTTGGAAGGGGCCATACAGGCCATCTAGTCCAACCCCGTACTCAACGCAGGATCAGCCCATAGACCCCCCCCCCCTCAGCATCCATTCTCTGCAGGGGTAGTCAAACTGCGGCCCTCCAAATGACCATGGACTACAATTCCCAGGAGCCCCCTGCCAGCATTTGCTGGCAGGGGGCTCCTGGGAATTGTAGTCCATGGTCATCTGGAGGGCCGCAGTTTGACTACCCCTAGGGGAACGTATCTTTGCAGCCTGTAGATGAGCTGTGATTCTGGGGCTGGGGTTCTCCAGGTCCCATCTGGAGGCTGGCAACCTTAGGGAGATGGGGGTACAGTTGCCAGAACCAGGCTGGGGAACTGCTGGAGATTTGGGAGTGTAGCCTAAGGACAAGGACCTCCTCAGTGGGATACAGTGCCCTAGAGCTGGCCCTCCGAAACAGCCGTTTTCTCCAGGGGAACTGACCCCTTTTGTCTGGAGACAAGCTGTCATTTCAGGGGATCCCCAGGTCCCACCTGGAGGCTGGCATCCATAATGCCAACCGTTCTTCCCAGGACCCCCCAACTTGTGCCTCTAACATCAGCCCAGATGCAAAGAAATTAGGGGGAAGCCTGCCCCCAAGTAAAGGCCCGGAATGAGGTAGGTGAGTGAGTCTCCTGCTGAAGCAAGATGGAACGGAGCAAATCCAAGAACATCTCTCAAGGTCAAGTTTAAGGAGAGCTTTCCAGAGTCGCAGACGACTTCTTCTGACTGACGTGCGCAGGGGGAACAGTCCTGACGGGGAAATCTTACGGGGAAGGGGATGCACGAGATTTTCAAGGCTCACTTAACGTTCCTGGGCTTCTCATGAGAAGGCAGGTGAAGACGGTTTTAAGTAGGGCTGCACTCAGTTTGTGGACTTTTTCTAGAATCAAGACGGCAAGCCAGGACAGTCTGTCTGTAGCAGGATAAATGATCCATAGTCCAGGAGTGCCAGAAAGATTAACAGAAATTGGGCAGGGAAGGAGCTTTTGGGAGTCACAGCTCACTTCCTCTACCACTGCAAACAGAAGAAGAGTTGGTTCTTAGATGCTGCTTTTCTCTACCGGAAGGGGTCTCAAAGGGGCTTACAGTCGCCTTCCCTTTCCTCTCCCCACAACAGACACCCTGTGAGGTGGGTGAGGCTGAGAGAGCCCTGAGATTACTGAAGAAGAAGAAGAAGAGTTGGTTCTTAGATGCCGCTTTTCTCTCCCTGAAGAAGTCTCAACGCGGCTTCCAGTCGCCTTCCCTTTCCTCTCCCCACAACAGCCACTTTGTGAGGGAGGGGAGGCTGAGAGAGCCCTGAGATTCCTGAAGAAGAAGAAGAGTTGGTTCTTAGATGCCGCTTTTCTCTCCCTGAAGGGGTCTCAAAGGGGCTTACAGTCGCCTTCCCTTTCCTCTCCCCACAACAGCCACCTTGTGAGGGAGGGGAGGCTGAGAGAGCCCTGAGATTCCTGAAGAAGAAGAAGAGTTGGTTCTTATATGCTGCTTTTCCCTACCTGAAGGAGGCTCAAAGCAGCTTACAGTCGCCTTCCCTTTCCTCTCCCCACAACAGACACCCTGTGAGGGAGGGGAGGCTGAGAGGGCCCTGATATCACTGAAGAAGAAGAAGAAGAAGAAGAAGAAGAAGAAGAAGAAGAAGAAGAAGAAGAGTTGGTTCTTAGATGCTGCTTTTCTCTACCCAAAGGAGGCTCAAAGTGGCTCACAGTCCCCTTCCCTTCCTCTCCCCACAACAGACACCCTGCGAGGGAGGGGAGGCTGAGAGGGCCCTGATATCACTGCTCGGTCAGAACAGCTCTATCAGTGCTGAGACTGGCCCAAGGTCACCCAGCTGGCTGCATGTGGGGGAGTGGGGAATCGAATCCGGCTCGCCAGATCAGCACTCCTGACCACAACACCACGCTGGCTGTCCAGGAGCACCTTGAAGACTCACACCATTTGTGGCAGCAGAGGTGCTTTCGGGAGTCCCTGCGCCCTTCCTCAGCTAGATCCAGATGGGCGGCTCTATTGGTCTGTCTGCAGCAGCGGAAAAGAGCCAGAGTCCAGGAGCCAGTCAGTCAAGGCTTCATCCTCGGCCTCAGATTTCATTAACCTTTTAAGGTGTTCCTGGACTCTGGTTCTTTTCTGCTGGATCACGCACAATGAATGTGCTTGTGAAATAAATCGATCCCTTATCACCAGGCATTTACTAAATTGTACCGCTTCAAAGTGGCACAGAGTGGTAAGGCAGCGACATGCAGTCTGAAAGCTCTGCCCATGAGGCTGGGAGTTCGATCCCAGCAGCCGGCTCAAGGTTGACTCAGCCTTCCATCCTTCCGAGGTGGGTAAAATGAGTACCCAGCTTCCTGGGGGGTAAACGGTCATGACTGGGGAAGGCACTGGCAAACCACCCCGTATTGATTCTGCCATGAAAACGCTGGAGGGCGTCACCCCAAGGGTCAGGCATGACCTGGTGCTTGCACAGGGGATACCTTTACCTTTACAGCTTCAAAGGCCAGTTCGCTATGAACTCTCAGGGCTTTTAACTGCGCCATGATTCACCTTCCCTGCCGTTTCAAAAGCCTATCAAGGGACAGAGTTCGTTAGATCAGGGGGAGTCAACCTGTGGTGCTCCAGATGCCCATGAACTACAATTCCCATGAGCCCCTGCCAGCAAACGCGTTTGCTGGCAGGGGTTCATGGGAATTGTAGTCCATGGACATCTGAAGGACCACAGGTTGACTCCCTCTGCGTTAGAGAACTGGAAGCCCTGAAGACCTCGGAGGCCTTGGCAGTCATAGGTCCCTGCAGAAACATTCCGGTTAAGCCTGTCTTGCAAGGCTGCCAGGGGGTACGGAAGCCAGCAGTGCTGGAGGAACTTTTGCGTTCACCCCCTGCGATTCTTCGTTGCAACCTGTTCCCCACAGAGGCTGGTCCGTTTGCAGGCAAAGGCTGAACGTGGAACTGCCAGAAGTAGTAGTTAGTTTTTATACTACCCAAAGGAGTCTCAAATTGGCTGACAGTCGCCTTCCCTTCCTCTGCTCACAGCAAACACCCTGTCAGCTAGGTGGGGCTGAGAGCGCTCTGACAGAACTGGTCTGCGAGAACAGCTCTATCAGGTCTGTGACTAGCCCAAGGGCACCTAGATGGGTGCATGGGAAGAAGCAGGGAACCAAAGCAGGCTCGCCAGGTTAGAGGCCCCATCTCTTCACTATGACATCAAGGGATTTAAACTTTGTTCCTATGAACAAGGGGTTAAAGGGGTGAGGGGTCTTTAGCCTGGAGAAATGATGACGGAGGGGTGGCATGAGCAAGGCGGCTGGGTTCTCCATCTCTGGAAATCTTTAAACAGAGGCTGGATGGCCATCTGACAGAGAGGCTGATTCCGTGAAGGTTCAAGGGGGTGGCAGGTGACAGTGGAGGAACGAGAGGGTTGTGAGTGTCCTGCATAGTGCAGGGGGTTGGACTAGATGACCCAGGAAGTCCCTTCCAACTCTAGGATTCTATGATTCTAAATTCCGTCTAAATATCAGGAAGAAGTTCCTGACAGAGCGGTTTCTCAGTGGAACAGGCTTCCTCGGGAGGTGGTGGGTTCTCCTTCTTTGGAAAATTTTAAACAGAGGCTGGATCTCCATCTGATGGAGAGGCTGATTCTGGGAAGACTCAAGGGGGTGGCAGGTGACCGTGGATGAGCGAGAGGGTTGTGAGTATCTTGCACAGTACAAGGGGCTGGACTAGATGACCCAGGAGGTCCCTTCCATTCTCTATGATTCTATGAGGTTTACAAAATTATGCATGGGCGAGAGAAGGCAGAGAAGGAAGTGCCTTCCTCCCTTTCTCACAATCCAAGAACTCGTGGGTGCTCCAGAGATTCAGGGGCTGTTAGTTGTCTTAGAACAGTGGTCCCCAACCTGCGGGCTGCAGCCCGGTGCCGGGCCGCGGCTCCCTCTCCCCGCCCCCCCCCCGCAGTAAAAAACTTCCCAGGCCGCAAGCTTCTTACTGCGGGAGGGCGGGGAGAGGGAATCGGGGCCGGGCCGCGCATTTGTGGTCCGCATAGGCGTGGTCCGCGCAGGTGCGGCCCGCTGTGCGGGCGCGGCCTGATGCCCTGCCGGTCCCCAGCCTCAGAAAGGTTGGGGACCACTGTCTTAGAACACATCAAATTAAACCCCTCTTAAGCCAAAGAATCATGCGCATGCCGAACTCCCTGCTGCAGGAATTGATGGGACCTTCAAGCACAGACATCTTCAAGAGGGATTGGATGAACATATGGGTCATCAGTCCACCGGGGGCTGTGAGCCACAAGGTCTAGATCAGGGGTAGTCAAACTGCGGCCCTCCAGATGTCCATGGACTACAATTCCCAGGAGCCCCCTGCCAGCGAACGCTGGCAGGGGCTCCTGGGAATTGTACTCCATGGACATCTGGAGGGCTGCAATTTGACTACCCCTGGTCTAGATGGAACCCCCTGTCTGGAGCAATGAGGCTCTTTCTTCTGGGTGCTTGGGGGCAAGAATGGGAGGGCTTCTGGAGTCCTGGCCCTGCTGGTGGACCTCACCGATGACCCCTGGGCATGAGCCACTGTGTGACCAAGAGCGTTGGACCAGCTGGGCCATTGGCCTGTCCCAACAGGGCTTCTCTTACATTCTTAACTTTGCAACCCAGCCCAGGATTGAGCTGTAGACTTCAAAATACATGTCAGCGATTGTTTAAGGCAAATTTTGCCAAGAGCCACAACTAATTGCCACAAGGCTAGCTGTTCTCATTGTCGGGGTGGAGGTGTGCCATTCGGCTCCCTCCGAAGCTTCAAAGAGTTTGCAGACTAAGGAGTGGGCAGGAAATATGGTGGCGTTAATAATCTGGACGCAAAGGTGTACGCCCAATGGTTTGGAGTCTCCTGCCTTCTTAGAGTTCCTTACAGCAGGAGTAGTCAACCTGTGGTCCTCCAGATGTTCATGGACTCCAATTCCCATGAGCCCCTGCCAGCGAACGCTGGCAGGGGCTCATGAGAATTGTAGTCCATGAACATCTGGAGGACCACAAGTTGACTACCCCTGCCTTACAGGGTGGGTTGAGTTCTCCCTTGGAGGCTTTTCTGCAGGTGTGCCAACCTTCCGAGATGAGGCAGGGAGTGGCCACGGAGTGAGCCTTTTTAGTGGTTGCTCCTGAGCTGAGAACAGCCTCCCAGCCACACCCGCCCGGCCTTAGGGGCTCTTCGCTGAATTGTTCTCGCCTTGGATTGTCTTGCTGCTCCGATGTGTTTTGCTGGTCAATGGGCCGTAAATAAACGGAGCGGATGATGCGTTTTGTTTTCGGCAGCACTGTTGTGTCCGCATCTCTCATCCTGTTAGCATTTTGAACGTCAGGTAGAAGTTAAAACAGTTATGCACTTCACTTATGAAGAAGAACAGGAAGAAGGGTTGGTTTTTACACCCCGCTTTTAAAATCCCACCATAGAGACCCAAGGTAACTTTCATGATTCTCCTCTCTTCACTTTTTTCCTCTTAACAACCCTGCGAGGTAGGTTAGGCTTCGAGTGTGTGTGGCCCAGGGTCACCCAGCTAGCGTCTGTGGCAGAGAGGGGATTTGAACCTGGTCCTAGGCGGACATCCCAGCTACCAAACCATGCTGGCTCTCTACAAAGCACGATAAAGCACGTCAATACTAAAATGTTCAATACATGTACTAAAAGCAAATAATAGAAGAGTTGTTTTTATAACCCGCTTTTCTCTACCCAAAGGAGTCTCAAAGCGGCTTACAATCATCTTTCCCTTCCTCTCCTCACAACGGACACCCTGCCAGGAAGGTGGAACTGAGACAGCATGAAAGAACTGCTCTGCAAGAACAGCTCTGAGAGAACTGTGACGATCCCAAGGTCACCCAACTGGCTGCAAGTGGAGGGGGGGAGCAAACCCAGTTCTCCAGATTAGAGGCTGCCGCTCTTCACCAGGGCACCATGCTGGCTCTCTACTGCCTCTTAACTGTGACTTTATGATACGAAGTATATGAAATGTGTCCTGTGAGCTGCTCTGAGTCTGCTTAAGGGGAGGGGCAGGCTATAAAAATAATTTTGCTTCCAGGCTTTCTCCAGTGTTGAAATCTTGAGGATGATGATGTTTGAAGGTTTTAAATCAGGGTAGTCAAACTGCGGCCATCAGGAGGGCCGCAGTTTGACTACCCCTGTTTTAAATGTTTTATGATCATTCCCCTTCGTTGTAGGCCATCTCGAGACCTTTTAGGATAAATCTAATTAATTAATGAATCAATTAAACAGCCATCAGGTCAGAACCGACTCCTAGCAACCCCTCGTGAGGCTTTCAAGGTGGCAAGAGAGGAGAAGAGATGGTTTGCTATTACCAGCTACCTATTAGTATTATTAATATTATTAATACTAGTATTAATAATATATTAGCGTATTATATTATTAGTAATAGTAACACTAGTATTAATAATACTAGTATTAATAATAATTAATTTATTGTTATTAATTATTATATTAATAGTAATTAATTTATTGTTATTACTTATTATATTAATTATTGTATTAATAATAATTAATTTATTGTTATTAATTAATTATTAATAATATAATTAATTAATATAATATTATTGTTAATGCCAACAATCCCATAACAAAAGCAAAGGGCCGAGGGGAGCCACGGAGCATCCTTTGAGGCGGGAGGGCACCGCCCCCCCGGCCAGGTAGGCCGCCTGCCCAGCCCAGCCGATCCACGTGACAAAGGCCGGGTCTGGCAAGGCCAAGCTACGCATGCGCGGCCGCCGCAGCCAAACCAGTGCTCCGTCGGCCTCGCAGCCTTTCCCCCGCCCGGAGCAGGCACTTGGTTAGGCACCCCGCGACCTGCGCCATTGGCTCCCACGCACTGTGGGGGGGGAGGGGTCCTTCGCCTCCTCCAAGAGGGGGCGGAGTAAAAAAATCCTCTCAACTTCGGGGGCGGAAGGGACTCTGTGGGGCGGCCCCCGGCACGGGGCGGGGGATTTTTTTCCCGGTCGGCGTTTCCGTCCCTCCGTGGAAGGAAGGAAGGACCCTCAGGCAGCGCCCAGGGCAGCCCCGACGCCGGGCCCTGCCGCAGCCGCGACCCAGCGCCGAGGAGGCGGCAAAAGCCGAGCCCGGCCGGGCAGGGAGGCCGCGAGAGAGCAGCAAACAGCCGCCCTCCGCCCGCCCCGGGGCCCCCGCCGCCGCCGCCGCCGCCGCCGATGAGGTAAGGCGGAGCACGCGCAGGCACTCCCGCGGGCACCCCGGGGTCCTCCGCCCCTTCCCCACCCGGAGCCCCACCGCCCCCCCCTTCACCGCCCCTGCCCCGGGGGCTCCTGGGAGATCTCGCGCCGGGCGGCCCGGCCCCTCTCCCGCGCCCCGGTTGCCTTCCTCCAGGGGGCGCCTGGAGATCTCCCGGAATCCCGCCTCGTCTCCAGGCGGCAGAGACCAGGGCTCCGGGAGAAAATGGCAGCGTGGAAGGGAGGGCGCTGGACCGTCCTGCCCCATGCTCGACCCCCAATTCTTCAGGGCGGGCAGCCTTTCCTGGACCCCCCCAAGCCCTGATCCCGGGCCCTTCCTGTCCCTCTCCCTGCCCAGCAATGGCCCGTCTCTGTCTGCTCCCCCGGCCCCCCCCCTCCAACCAGCCTGATGCCCCCCATCCTCCCCCTAGATCCTCCCCCTCCCTCTGACTCTTCCCTGGGGGTCTCGCCCTCCCCCTTGCTTGGGCTTTGTTAGGCTGCCTTTGGAATCTCACTTTGTTTCCCAAGGTGGGACGAAAGTGGCTTACACCATTCTCTTCTCCTCTGCGTTAACCTCACAACAACCCTGTCAGGTAGACCCAACTGGATTTGAGGGCTGTAGCACCTTAGAGCAATGTTTTCCAACCAGGGTTTCTTTTTGCGTCATCCATGGAAGGGTTTCCCGAAAGGGTGGGAGGTAAATAATTTTCTGTATATTTTTGAAATTTGTTAAACATTTATTGCAGGGGTAGTCAAACTGCGGCCCTCCAGATGTCCATGGACTACAATTCCCAGGAGCCCCTGCCAGCGAATGCTGGCAGGGGCTTCTGGGAATTGTAGTCCATGGACATCTGGAGGGCCGCAGTTTGACTACCCCTGATTTATTGAGTGACATGACCATGCAACCCCTCCCAAAATGGCCAGTGATGGACATGGGAGGAGTGGGAAGGGGAGGGGCCCCAGGTGGGCGTGTCCACAGTAATGCTTCCCAACCATATTCTGTACGGTTACGCCACTTCCTGGGCTTCGTGACGCCTGGACAATGTTTTGGGGGTTTCTCAATGGTAAAAAAGTTGAGAAAGGCAGTCTTAGAGGCATAAGAAGAGCCCTGCTGGGTCCGACCAGGGACGGTCCCTCCAGTCCAGCCTCCCATCCCACACAGGGGCCAGCCAGTTCCCCGGGAGGACAAACAACAGGACAAGGAGACCGAGGCCTTCTCCTAAAGAGAACCAAAGAAGAGTCCTGCTGGGTCAGACCAACTTAGTCCATCTGGTCCAGCCTCCCATCTCACCCCGTGGCCGACTAGTTCCACGGGGTCAGGTTTTCTCAAGCAGAGTTTGACAGTCGTGGAAAGGTTTCCCGAATGGGTGGGAGTTAATTAATTTTCTATATATTTTTGAACATGTATTGGGTGAAATGCCCATATATTGTCCTGTTGACCCTCCCTGCATGTCCAAAGATAGTTTGGAAAAGGCAAGGGGCCGGGTGGGCGTGTCCACAGCTCTGCTTTCCCACCCTTATCCTGCACAATTGCATCACTTCTGGGGTTTCTGGAAGCCTGAAGAATGTCTCAGGGGTTTCTCAAAGGCCAAAAGGTTGAGACTGCTGTGGAGGGACAATTACTGGACAGAGAGACCAGGGCTTTCCCCTCCTGTCTCCGGAATTCAGAGGTGTAGTCCCTCTGAACGTGGAGGTTTCCTCTCATCTATGAATCTGCTTTTTAACCTTTCCGTGCCAGTGACCAGGGGTAGTCAACCTGTGGTCCTCCAGATGTTCATAGACTACAATCCCCATAAGCCCCTGCCAGCCTTTGCAAATGATGGCAGGGGCTCATGGGAATTGTAGTCCATGGAAATCTGCAGGACCACAGGTTGACTACCCCTGCCTGTGACCATCACTAAATCCTCTGGCAGCTAATTCTGCGTTTTTGTCGCTCGCTGATGATGATTCTGAGGGCCGGAGCTTGTGAGAGGCTAAGGTCCCGTCGTCAGGTCCCAGAGATTCTCCAAAAATTCCACCCCACCCCCCCGAGATAATGTTGATCTCTAGGGTGCTCCTGGATTCGAATCATGTTCTTTTACCGCCGACCAAGCAGGCTAGCCTCTGGAACGATCTTCCTGTGAGGTGGGTTACGCTGAGGGGACATGACTGGCCCAGAGTGACCCAGTTGGCTTCCCCAACTGAATGGGGATTCGAACTAGGGTTGTGTGCTCCGGCCGCTGCAAGGGTCAGCCGCATCGGACCTCGGTGATCATCGTCGTAGTGGCCGGAGGTCGCCGGAGCACACAACCCTAGTTGGAACATCTCCCAGGCCAAACCCTGCCTCCACGCTGGTTCTGTTGGTTGACGTATTGCTCCTGCGTTCCCTGTTCAGGCAGCTCTTCTGGGGCTGAGGAAACATCCAGCCCTGTCCTGACCAGGCCCAGCCGTCTGGGGCTCCCTCCTGCTCTTCCCCATGGACTCCCAGAGCCCCTTTTCCCGGGCCACTTCCCTGGCTTGCCTTTTTCTAGGGCTGTGACAGGCAGCCGCCCATCTATGGCCAGAGGCCCCCATTCCCCAAGGGGTACGTTTAAGACCGGGGACATTTTATGCTGGATTCAGGTGGGTCACTGTCCTGGTCTGAGGCATCAGAGCCAAGTGTGAGCCCAGGGGCACCTTTCAGGCCAACCAAGTTTAATTCTGGGTGGAAGTCTTTGGAAGCCCCAACCCCCCCCAAAAAAAGCTTGTACCTAGAATTAAACTTGCTTGATGTGAGAATTGCCCCTAAACTCTGACTTTATCCTTTTAAAAGAGGATCTGAACCAGGAACTTGGTGCGTGCAAAAGCAGTGCCCTTAAACTGGCCTGTAGGTAAGACTGAGATCTGGGAGCTTTGTGTGCAAATCCTCCCTCGGCCAGGAGGCTAACTGGGCAATCTCAGGCCAGGCAGGCTCTCTCAGCTGGAAGTCCCCCACAGGGTGCGGGACGGAGAAAGAGGCATGCTGCCCTTTGCTCCTTGAGGAGAAGGCAGATAACAACCCTTCCCCTCCGTGTCCCTGCCTCGGACTTCCCATTCATTCCCTCCTCTCTCTTGTTTGCCCTGAGCCAACATGAGTTGTCTTGGACCTAACACTGTCTCTTCCTTGAGGCCCTTTTGCTGCTGGCCGTGGATCTTCAGTCCTTTCCCTAAATTATCTGCATGGTTTCCCAAATGCAGAGGGGCCTGGCTCAGGGGCAGAGCCTCTGCTGGGCTGGCAGGAGGTCCCCGGTTCAATCCCAGGCAGCATCTCCAGCAAAAAGGACCAGGCAGGAGGGGATGGGGAAGACCTTTCTCTGCCTGGGACCCTGGAGAGCCCTGGGGAGGGGCCAGAGCTCAGGGGCAGAGCCTCTGCTGGGCAGGCAGGAGGGGATGGGGAAGACCTTTCTCTGCCTGAGACCCTGGAGAGCCCTGGGGAGGGGCCAGAGCTCAGGGGCAGAGCCTCTGCTGGGCAGGCAGGAGGTCCCCGGGTCAATCCCAGGCAGCATCTCCAGCTGAAAGGACCAGGCAGGAGGGGATGGGGAAGACCTTTCTCTGCCTGAGACCCTGGAGAGCCCTGGGGAGGGGCCAGAGCTCAGGGGCAGAGCCTCTGCTGGGCAGGCAGGAGGTCCCCGGTTCAATCCCAGGCAGCATCTCCAGCTGAAAGGACCAGGCAGGAGGGGATGGGGAAGACCTTTCTCTGCCTGAGACCCTGGAGAGCCCTGGGGAGGGGCCAGAGCTCAGGGGCAGAGCCTCTGCTGGGCAGGCAGGAGGTCCCCGGGTCAATCCCAGGCAGCATCTCCAGCTAAAAGGACCAGGCAGGAGGGGATGGGGAAGACCTTTCTCTGCCTGAGACCCTGGAGAGCCCTGGGGAGGGGCCAGAGCTCAGGGGCAGAGCCTCTGCTGGGCAGGCAGGAGGTCCCCGGTTCAATCCCAGGCAGCATCTCCAGCTGAAAGGACCAGGCAGGAGGGGATGGGGAAGACCTTTCTCTGCCTGAGACCCTGGAGAGCCCTGGGGAGGGGCCAGAGCTCAGGGGCAGAGCCTCTGCTGGGCAGGCAGGAGGTCCCCGGTTCAATCCCAGGCAGCATCTCCAGCTGAAAGGACCAGGCAGGAGGGGATGGGGAAGACCTTTCTCTGTCTAAGACCCTGGAGAGCCCTGGGGAGGGGCCAGAGCTCAGGGGCAGAGCCTCTGCTGGGCAGGCAGGAGGTCCCCGGTTCAATCCCCGGCAGCATCTCCATCTGAAAGGACCAGGCAGGAGGGGATGGGGAAGACCTTTCTCTGCCTGAGACCCTGGAGAGCCCTGGGGAGGGGCCAGAGCTCAGGGGCAGAGCCTCTGCTGGGCAGGCAGGAGGTCCCCGGTTCAATCCCAGGCAGCATCTCCATCTGAAAGGACCAGGCAGGAGGGGATGGGGAAGACCTTTCTCTGCCTAAGACCCTGGAGAGCCCTGGGGAGGGGCCAGAGCTCAGGGGCAGAGCCTCTGCTGGGCAGGCAGGAGGTCCCCGGTTCAATCCCCGGCAGCATCTCCATCTGAAAGGACCAGGCAGGAGGGGATGGGGAAGACCTTTCTCTGCCTGAGACCCTGGAGAGCCCTGGGGAGGGGCCAGAGCTCAGGGGCAGAGCCTCTGCTGGGCAGGCAGGAGGTCCCCGGTTCAATCCCAGGCAGCATCTCCAGCTGAAAGGACCAGGCAGGAGGGGATGGGGAAGACCTTTCTCTGTCTGAGACCCTGGGGAGCCCTGGGGAGGGGCCAGAGCTCAGGGGCAGAGCCTCTGCTGGGCAGGCAGGAGGTCCCCGGTTCAATCCCAGGCAGCATCTCCAGCTGAAAGGACCAGGCAGGAGGGGATGGGGAAGACCTTTCTCTGCCTGAGACCCTGCAGAGCCCTGGGGAGGGGCCAGAGCTCAGGGGCAGATTTTCTTATGCCACCAACCTAGTACTGTAATACTATACTATTATATCATCATCATCATCATAACTTTATTTCTATATCCTGCCCTTCCTGGTTGGCTCAGGCTGTGTTCCTGGAGGTTATTTGACCACTGATTAATACTCTCTGCGTTGAAATGCGTTTGGTCTGTGGCCAAGGTTGCCAGCGCATGGGAATGGTAGTCCGTGGACCTCTGAAGAGCCACAGTTGGCCACCCCTGGTCCATGGTCACGCCATGTGAAAGCATTGAGACTGCACGTGTGATATTGCATTATCTCATGTTTTATTGTGGTTCTAATCTTACACTTAATGATACTTATTTATATTTTAATTTTGCTATATATTTGCTGCCCAGCATTCAAGTTCTTCACTTGTTTCCTGAGGTTGGGTTTGTGTCCTCTTTCTGTTTTTCACCCCATTTCTGCCCGGTTAGAGTTTGCATCGTTGGAGTAGTTCCTTCGTCCCCATTGGCTTCCCTGCCTCGCCTGTTGGGTGGCTGCCTGCTTTCCTTCCTCCCCCCTGCCAAGTTGTGCTGCAGGCGGGCCAAAGTCCTTCCTGGTGCCTCTTGGCTCAGGGCCTTGTGTAGTCCAGGTGGAAAAGGTGATTCTGGGTCACGTTTGTTTTGTTGTGCGAGGTTACGAGTGCGTTTGTGGGACGGTAGCTAGGGACCAGCATTCGGATTCACCTGAGCCAAAAGTATATTTCCGCTTCCCAAATGTCCCTGGGTTTCCTTGGAAAAACCCAAAAGAAAATCCCAGGCACATTTGGGAATTACTGATAGCTCCAAAAAGAACAGAGAGGCAGAAGCAAATTCCTCTTGCCCCTCAGCTGTTTGTTGGATTTCTACCGCTGTCCTTTTAAAGCCAGGAGAAGCTTTTTTTTTTTTTTACTGTTTCTTCTTCTTGGGTCTGTTGTACCTGCAAATATGGCAGGATTTCCCCAAAACCCTTCATCCAAATCCCATACCGGTACTGGGATCTGTTTTTTCCCGGAAAGGCCAATTTTTTTTCACTAGGCCCGAGTGGAAGAATGCTGATTAAAAAATAAATAAATTTCACGCTCCTAAGATCAACTGGTGTGATTCTCTTATGTTTTGGGATGACACCCTGTAAAGAGGTACTTGCTTGTGGTCATGCTGCCAGCGGGCGAGGCGTAAGCAGGCTGCGTGTAAGAAGCTTGTGAGTAGCCGCATTCTGGGTTCCCTCCGGCTGCTAAGGGTTGTGTCTGCGTGATGCATCCTAAAGTGGACGGCCCAGGCTGGCCTGGTTTCTGTCAGGAGCTAAGCAGGGTTGTTCCTGGTCAGTGCTTGGATGGGAGACCACTGGGGAAGGCTGTGCAGAGGAGGAGGAGGAGGAGGAGAGTGGGCTCTTGTATACCACTTTGCTATCCGAAGGAGGCTCGAAGCGGCTTACAGTCGCCTTCCCTTTCCTCTCCCCACAACAGACACCCTGTGAGGGAGGGGAGGCTGAGAGAGCCCTGAGATTACTGAAGAAGAAGAAGAGTTGGTTCTTAGATGCCGCTTTTCCCTACCCGAAGGAGTCTCGAAGCGGCTTCCAGTCCCCTTCCCTTTCCTCTCCCCACAACAGACACCCTGTGAGGGAGGGGAGGCTGAGAGAGCCCTGAGATTACTGAAGAAGAAGAAGAGTTGGTTCTTAGATGCCGCTTTTCCCTACCCGAAGGAGGCTCAAAGCGGCTTCCAGTCCCCTTCCCTTTCCTCTCCCCACAACAGACACCCTGTGAGGGAGGGGAGGCTGAGAGAGCCCTGAGATTACTGAAGAAGAAGAAGAGTTGGTTCTTAGATGCCGCTTTTCCCTACCCGAAGGAGTCTCAAAGCGGCTTCCAGTCCCCTTCCCTTTCCTCTCCCCACAACAGACACCCTGTGAGGGAGGGGAGGCTGAGAGAGCCCTGAGATTACTGAAGAAGAAGAAGAGTTGGTTCTTAGATGCCGCTTTTCCCTACCCGAAGGAGTCTCAAAGCGGCTTCCAGTCCCCTTCCCTTTCCTCTCCCCACAACAGACACCCTGTGAGGGAGGGGAGGCTGAGAGAGCCCTGAGATTCAAGAAGAAGGAGAAGGAGAAGAAGAAGAGTTTGTTCTTATCTGCCGCTTTTCTCTACCCGAAGGAGTCTCCAAGTGGCTTCCAGTCGCTTTTCCTTTCCTCTCCCCACAACAGACACCCTGTGAGGGAGGGGAGGCTGAGGGAGCCCTGAGATTCAAGGAGAAGGAGAAGGAGAAGAAGAAGAGTTTGTTCTTATCTGCCGCTTTTCTCTACCCGAAGGAGTCTCCAAGTGGCTTCCAGTCGCCTTCCCTTTCCTCTCTCCACAACAGACACCCTGTGAGGGAGGGGAGGCTGAGGGAGCCCTGAGATTAGTGAAGAAGAAGAAGAGTTGGTTCTTAGATGCCGCTTTTCTCTACCCAAAGGAGGCTCAAAGTGGCTTCCAGTCGCCTTCCCTTTCCTCTCCCCACAACAGACCCCCTGTGAGGGAGGGGAGGCTGAGGGAGCCCTGAGATTCAAGAAGAAGGAGAAGGAGAAGAAGAAGAGTTTGTTCTTATCTGCCACTTTTCTCTACCCGAAGGAGGCTCGAATTGGGGGGTCAGAAAAGCTATCAGTGCTGTGACAAGCCCAAGGTCACCCGGCTAGGCTGCATTTGGGGGAGGAGTGGGGAATCAAACCTGGCTCACCAGTGCCCCTAACCCCTACACCAAGCCGGGCCAAGCTTGCGGCCCGGGAAGCTTCTTACTGCGGGAGAGGGAAGAGAGGGAATCAGGGCCGCGCCCGCGCATGTGCGGCCGAAATCGTGCATGCGCGAAAGTGCCGCATATACGCGATTTTGGCCGCGCATGCATGATGCGCGTCGTGGCCGCGCATGCGCAGGTGGGCAGTTGCCCTGCCAGTCCCCAGTCTCAAAAAGGTTGGGGACCACTGCTGTAGAAGATGGAGCAGAGTTGTTTTCTCTTGGCCCAGAGGGTCAGACCAGAACCAGTGGGATGAAATTAATTCCAAAGGATTTCCGGTAAACATCCTCAGTAGAACAGGCTTCCTCAGGAGGTGGTAGGTATTTCTATGGAAGTTTTTAAGCAGAGGCTAGAGAGTCATCTGACGGAGAGGCTGATTTTTATGAAGTTGGGAAGACGGTGAGTGAGTGGGCAGGAAGGGATGGGCCAGCGTTTGTCCCTTGTGGCCCTTCCTTGCAGAGCCAGGGAAGTGCTGGAGGTGAATTCAGGCCAGGCTGGATTCTGGAGATTTTTGGTGAGGGGGAACGCTTGGGCATGAAATCAAGTAGTTGTGTGTTCCTGTATTGTGCAGGGGGTTGGACTAGATGACCCTGGAAGTCCCTTCCGACTCTGATTCTATGAGGGGTTCTTTTGTACTCCACTTTTCACTCCCCGAAGAAGACCCAAAGCGGCCTATAATCCCCGTCTTCTCCTCACAACAGACACCCGGTGAGGGAGGTGGGGCTGAGAGAGCTCTGGGAGAACTGGGACTGACCCAAGTCCACCCGGCTGGCTGCAGGTGGAGAAGCAGTGGGGAACTGGACCGGGCTGTCCCGATGAGAGGCCCCCCCACCCTTCCCCACCGCACCACAGGGGCTCTCAAGCTTCCACGTGCTTGCTCACGTCCTCTGCTACAGGCAGGCCCACGAAAGCTTCTGCCCAGAATGAAGCTTTGGGGGTCCAAAAGGTGTCCCTGGACTCGGCTTTCTCCTGTCGCTTCAGGCCAGCCCAGCATCCAGCATCCCTGCACCCAGCATCTCCCTTTCTTCGGAGAGACAGACCTTGCATTGTTGCTGCATTGCGAAGTGGGGAGGAAGCTCGGCTGCCTGCTGGCAAGGAAGGAAATGAGTTTGCCCCTGCCCCGAAGCATTTTGTGTCTTAATGACAGTTGTGCATGTTGTGGTGCCAGCTGCACCTTCGCAAGATTGTAAACACTGCCTCAGAGGCCTCCTCCGTGCTGCTCTTGAGCCGCAATCCCGTTTCCGTTGGTCCTCTTCTCCCCCTCTCCTGTGCTGAGAGGGTCTTTGACCTGGGAACGATGGCTTAGGCCGGTGGGCCCAAGTTGTCCCACGAGGTCCCTGCTCAAGGCAGGCCTGGGGACACACTGGGGTTTGTATCTTTTCCAACTTCCCACGGCAGGAGCTCTCCAGGGTCTCAGGAAAAGGTCTTCCCCATCCCCTCCTGCCTGGCCCATTCTTACGGGAGCTGCCGGGGATTGAACCAGGGACCTCCTGCCTACCAACAGAAGCTCTGCCCCTGAGCCAGGGTCTCAGGCCAAGGTCTTTCCCATCCCCTCCTGCCTGGTCCTTCTAACTGGAGATGCTGGGGACTGACCCTGGGACCTTCTGCCCCTGAGCCACAGCCCCCCTCCCCTTCAAAGATGGCAACTCTGCTTTTCTTTCCGTATCTGGAATGTGAGATCGCAGCCTGAGTCTGGACCTCATTCGTGCTTCGTGCTTCAACTCTTTCCTGTGCTCTCCATGTTTTGTCGCCGTCAACCAGACTGGTTCCTTCAGAGGCATAACCTTCCTCCTCTTTCTCCTTGTCCTCTCCGCAGCGCTGCCGGACCCCCGCCGGGAACCCCTCTCCAGCGGCATCTCCCGAGATGGCGAACTCGGCTGACTTAGTGGGCAGACATCTGAGCAGGGGCAAAGTGCCCGGGTGGGCGGGGCCGCAACAGGTAGGTGGCAGGACCCTCGACCCCCCCCCCTCCTCTGAAGGAGGCCGGTGCTCTAGGTAGAATATCTCTTCAGCCTCTGGAGTCGGACTCCTTGGGTGATTCCTCAGCTCTTGGCCTTGGCCTTGGCTGCCTGGCCTCTGCGCCCCACAACCCCCTCCTCCCAGCTCTTCTTCCTCTTGTATTTCCCCCCCCCCCCCAGCCGGGAATGAGGGGCCTGCTTTATTTATTTATCTAACTTATTTATTTAAATTTATCCAGCGCCCTGTCTGCTAGAGCGGCTCAGGGCGCTGAACAACATATCACCAGCAATACTTTAAAAGTACAATGTAAATCAGTTCTAAAATCATTCTTTATTTGATTTATTTTTTTGATTTGTATACTGCCGCTCTTCACATGGACTCGGGGTCAGTTCACCACAGTAAAAACATTGAAACGCAATAAAACCCATAAAACATCCCTTCCAACAAATGGCATCAAGCTATAAAATATAGACCCTTCTTATTACTCCAAATCCCCTTCCCTCCCTGTTCGGCCGAGGGCCAAGCCATCTCCCATTGGGATGAGGTGCCATGCAGATGGCACTTTAGGGGGAATCCTCAGGTGGAATGCCGGGACTCCACCCTGGCCTCAATCATACACCTGGCGGAAGAGCTCCGTCTTGCAGGCCTGCAGATAGTTGACAATTCTGGCAGGACCATCAGCTCTTCCGGGAGCTCATTCCACCAGGCTGGGGCCAAGGCCGAGAAGGCCCTGGCCCTGGTCGAGGCCAGGTGAATGTCTCGGGGGCCCAGGCCAACCAGTAAGTTCATACCCGCTGAGCAAAGAGCCCTGCGAGGGGAAAAAGCAACCAAGTGCTCCCGCAGTTAACCGTTCTGCTTGTGGGTGTAAAACCAGAACCCAGGATAGGGGTGCAAAACAGGAGGGAGGCCAACTGGATACTTTGACTTTTTTTGGGCCTCAACCGTGTTGGCCTGGTGGAACAGCTCTGTTTTGTAGGCCTAGTGGGACCTGGTCCACCTTGGCAGGACCCTGTTGTTTTCAGGGAGTTCATTACGCCTGGCTCTGGCTGAGGTCAGCTGAATTTCTCTGGCGCCAGGGACCACGAGCCAGGCTGTGTGCAAGGCCAAGCAAGTAAGGATGGGGGATCAGGGATCGGGGCCTTGCCTGGGGTGGAACATACTGGCTGGTTTTGAAGCTTACAGGATTCTTGAAAAAGCAGGATGGCCTGCTTGCCTTATCTGGTCAGACCAGAACCAGCAGGTTGAAATTAATCCAAGAGAAGTTATAGCTGAACGACCGGAAGAAGTTCCTGTCGGCTGGAGCTCAGGGGAATGAGGCTCCTCAGGAGGTGGTGGGCTTGACACCTGAACGTTTTTAGCCTACGAGGAAGTGGCCTTGCAAAAGCTAATAAGCCGGAGACTGGAAGATAAAGATTCCCGGTCAGTGGGCTTCTCAGTAAACAGTGGGTGTTCTCCCCAGTTCTGGGGAATTCCACTGCTATGCAAAACCTTGACGGCGTAGCTCTCTATTTTGGATGTAAACTTACTAAAATGAGCTTATTTCATAGAATCATAGGGTTGGAAGGGGCCATACAGGCCATCTAGTCCAACGCCCTGCTCAACGCAGGATTTGTTGGCCCGCATAAATATTTTCCCGTCAGATTCATCCTGGGGCAGGTTCCAACAGCTTCCTCCCTACAAGAGACTGTCCCTCCATGGGCACTGAGTTCCAGACACGCTAATTCAGATACTGTTAGAATGGCCCAAAATCTGGTCATCACTAGGGATGAGTGGCCAGCACCACCTGAGGCTTCGGTGATCGTCGAGGCGTCCAAACCGCGCCAAACCGCTCACCCGTATTCATCACCGATCTTCATGGGCCGACCACCTGAAGAAATAAAAGTCTCCTAAAGACTATGGACAAAGAGCCTCTTGTGGTGCAGAGTGGTAAGGCAGCGACATGCTGTCTGAAGCTGTCTGCCCATGAGGCTGGGAGTTCGGTCCCAGCAGCCAGCTCAAGGTTGACTCAGCCTTCCATCCTAAAATGAGTACCCAGCTTGCTGGGGGGTAAACGGTAATGACTGGGGAAGGCACTGGCAAACCACCCCGTATGGAGTCTGCCATGAAAACGCTGGAGGGCGTCACCCCAAGGGTCAGACATGACTCGAGGCTTGCACAGGGGATACCTTTACCTTTACCTTTATGACCACATAAGAGCCTCTTGTGGCGCAGAGTGGTAAGGCAGCCGCCTGAAAGCTTTGCCCATGAGTCTGGGAGTTCAATCCCAGCAGCCGGCTCAAGGTTGACTCAGCCTTCCATCCTTCCGAGGTCGGTAAAATGAGTACCCAGCTTGCTGGGGGGTAAACGGTGATGACTGGGGAAGGCACTGGCAAACCACCCCGTATTGAGTCTGCCATGAAAACGCTGGAGGGCGTCACCCCAAGGGTCAGGCATGACCTGGTGCTTGCACAGGGGAGACCTTTACCTTTAAAGAGTATGGATCCTGCATCTGTTCTGACAACTGTCCCGGTCCTGTCGGCCCTTCCAAAAGAGAACCCTTTGCTTTGAGCTCCGTAACTGTGTGAAATGCTTAAGTCAAAGTCAGCGTGATGCTTTAGCCGATTCTTGATGCCAGTGTAGAGATTCTGACTCTTCTCTCTTTCCTCGTCCTCCAGCTCTGAAAGGTCTCAGCCCAGCCTCGGAGATGAGCGATTCTCCCCCAGACGTGGTGTCAACGAACGACTCGGAAGAGGCGTCCCCGGCAGAGCCTCCCCAGGGCAATGGAGGGACGCCGTCCCCCCTGGGGGTCATCACGGAGGGCGTCGGGGAGCTGGCGGTCATCGACCCGGAGGTGGCCCAGAAAGCCTGCGAGGAGGTGCTGGAGAAGGTCAAGCTGATGCACTGCGTCTCCGAGGACGGCTCCATCCAGCAGAAGGCGGGCGGCGGGCCGGCCTGTGCTCGCCGGCCGGGCCTGACCTTCCCGAACGGCGGCGTGGGGGAGTGCTGCGAGATCAAGTGTCTCGACGACCCGCCGGAGAAGATCCGGGAGGAGGACGAGTGCCTGTTCAACACGGTGAAGAGCGCCCGGCGGCGGCAGAAGAACAACTCGGCCAAGCAGTCGTGGCTGCTGCGGCTGTTCGAGTCGAAGCTCTTCGACATCTCCATGGCCATCTCGTACCTGTACAACTCGAAGGAGCCCGGGGTGCAGGCCTACATCGGCAACCGGCTCTTCTGCTTCCGCAACGAGGAGGTGGACTTCTACCTGCCCCAGCTGCTCAACATGTACATCCACATGGACGAGGACGTGGGGGACGCCATCAAGCCCTACATCGTCCACCGCTGCCGGCAGAGCATCAACTTCTCCCTCCAGTGCGCCCTGCTCCTGGGCGCCTACTCCTCGGACATGCACATCTCCACCCAGCGCCACTCGCGCGGGACCAAGCTGCGCAAGCTCATCCTCTCCGACGAACTCAAGCCGGCCCACCGCAAGAGGGAGCTGCCGGCGCTCAGCCCGGCGCCCGACACGGGCCTCTCGCCCTCCCGCAGGACTCACCAGAGGTCCAAGTCGGACGCCACCGTCAGCATCAGCCTCAGCAGCAACCTCAAGCGCACGGCCAGCAACCCCAAGGTCGAGAACGACGACGAGGTAATGCGGGCCGGGGCCGAGCCTCTCGGGGGGCGGGCGGGTCTGGACGCCGGGCCGGGGCTCCTGGGGTCCCGGCCTTTCCTGAGCCCCCTTGGGATTCTAGCCCCACGGTGTGGGCTGCAGCTTGCCTCCCGTCATGTAGTCTTTGCCACTGTGGCAGGTGCCAAGAGTGGGGTGGCCTGTCCTGGGCCCCCCCCGGGCAACATGTTGGGGACATCCGCCTTTCCTGCGGCCCGACAGAGTGAAAAGGGGAGCGATACTTTGGCCGCCGGGCTGGGAGTCCCGTCCCCTTCAATGCCGTTCGCGAGAGTGATGTATCAGCACCCGCCTCTTCTCCTTTCGCCCCCGGGAGGTGCTGAGGGCAGAGGCCAGCGAGGGTGAACCATTCAGGAGGACACAGGATAGGGCACCTCTCAAGGGGAACGCCCGTCTTACTTTCTCCAAGTTGACAGTGTGGGAGAAACGGCGGCGTGTGGAGTGAGGCTGAACCCGGTCCGTCCAGCGGGTATCGGTGACGCGACCTGTGTTTTCAGGAGCTGGGGAGGCCGATATTTCGGCGGTCTGTTTGGCAAAGGCGGTGATTCTCCCTTGGCGGTACCAGGGGTGCCTCGGCCACCCAGAGGGGAAGGTTGAGAACCACTGCTAGACCCACTGCGGCGATCCGGTGACCCAAAAGGGGGTCGTAGGGTTGTGTGCTCCGGCACGCTGGCGATCCACGATCGCCAGCGTGCCAGAGCACACAACCCTACGACCCCCTTTGGGTCGCCGGATTGCAGCGGCAGGAAGGTTGAGAACCACTGCAATAAGGGGAAAGGAGGTGGTGCTTCGGAGTCGGGAAGAGCACCCCTTAGCAGAACGGCCCTGTGGGCTCCACCCCCAAGTCCTTGAAACGAAACCTGTGTTTATACCCTGGAGGTTCCTATTGCTGCTGTCGGCCGCCTCTGCCCGAATCCCTGGCTCTCTGGGGGAGGGGGGGGCAGTGTCCAGAGAGGTGGGGGCTCTGCTGTGGGCTGAAACCGGCTCCCTCTTGCTCTGCTGGGGAACCTGTTGCTGATCGAACGCTGCCCTGGCCGAAGGGATCCTTAACCGTGGGCTGCAGCGTCGAGGACTCCCTCTGAAGCCGGGTCCCCGATCTTTTCGAGCCTGCAGGCACTTTTTGGGTTCTGACTCTGCCCATTGGGCACAACCACAAAATGGCTGCCACAGGAGGCGGGGCCTCTAATTTGGCTTTACTTTACTTTCTTTCACAGTGTAGACCTGAAATTTGAGTCCAGGGGCTTTTTTAAGGCCTTTAAGACCAACAGAGCTAATTTTGGGTATAAGCTTCTGTGCGTGCACTTCATCATCTGCTGCCAAAGTGACGTTGTCGGATATCTGCACAGAGTTAGAAGCTTTGTTTGGTAAAAGTGCCATCCAGTTCTGCCTGCTTCCTGAAAACACTTGGAGGCCACTGTGGTGCTCACGGGGACCGTGTTGGGGACCCCTGCTCCTAGGGACTACCTTCCCTCCAGAGGTTCAAATGAGTAGGCGTGTTTCCCTCCAGAGAGTTCCTCTTTACCTTTCCCTCCTAGTCACTCTGGCGATCGTAGCCCCTAGGTCTGTTGTAACACAGTCCTTTTTGGGTCAGTGTGACAACCTGTGACCCTACCTGGCCATCAGCACCAGGCGGTATTTTATCGGGGTCCCATGCTGAAAATGGGGAAGCTTGGTCTGCCATGTAGAGGATGTTGTTCTCTCTTGCCCCGGAGGGACGGGCCAGAACCAATGGGATGAAATTAAATCAAAAGAAATTCCATCTGAACCTCCGGAAGAAGTTCCTGACAGAGTGGTTCCTCAGTGGAACAGGCTTCCTCGGGAGGTGGTGGGTTCTCCATCTTTAGAGATTTTTAAGCATAGGCTGGAGAGCCATCTGACGGAGAGGCTGATTCTGTGAAGGCTCAAGGGGGTGGCAGGTGACAGTGGAGGAGCGAGAGGGTTGTGAGTGTCCTGCACAGTGCAGGGGGTTGGACTAGATGACCCAGGAGGTCCCTTCCAACTCTAGGATTCTATGAGAGGAAAACATTCAAGAGGTTGATTTGGACAAGTGGTTTCCTCTTGAAGTAAAGTTGGGGACAGACTGGGGGAATGCTGCAGAGCCAAGAGCATGGGGGGCTGGTGCAGAAGTGTAGGAATGCCTCTGAGTTGGTGGACCCTGCAGATCTGTTCTGCTAGCGGCTGTGCTTTCTCTGGGCGTGAGCACCCTTCTGTTGGTGCAAGAGACCCTTCAGAGGCAGAAGGAGCCTTCCTGCCAGGAGGGGATCTTCCTCCCTTGATTCCGGGAATGGCTCCTTGTGCTGGGCGAAAGGCCGGCCCTTGGGGGCATGGTCCAGGCGACCCAGCAAAAGACCTTCTCTCTTGCTGGGGGCTGTTTGTTCAGTAGCCAGCCGGAAGGGGTCCTTTTCCTCCCCTCTTCTTGAACTCTGGGAATTTGAGTGATCGTCAGGAGGCGGTCGGGTGGAATTTCATCGCCGCTGGAAAAGCGGCTGAATATTTCATGCCCTCCGAGCACCCGCCTCCCCTCCGTGGGCTTAACTTGCATCTCAGGGTATGATTGTTGCGTCTTCTGGGGGAGTAGACTCCTCCTTCAGGGAGCCCACAGGGAATCAAAGGACAGACCCCCCCCCTTTTTGTAGCAAGATTAGACCACACTGAAGGACTGAATCGTTGGTGCAGATTAATTGTCCTGTGCTTCTTTTCTCTCCAGTTGGAGACACATCCGGAAGAAGTTCCTGACAGTCAGAGCAGTTCCTCAGTGGAACAGGCTTCCTCGGGAGGTGGTGGGTTCTCCATCTTGGGAGATTTTTAATCAGAGGCTGGAGAGCCATCTGATGGAGAGGCTGATTCTGTGAAGGCTCAAGGGGGTGGCAGGTGACAGTGGAGGAGCGAGAGTGTTGTGAGTGTCCTGCACAGTGCAGGGGGTTGGACTAGATGACCCAGGAGGTCCCTTCCAACTCTAGGATTCTATGAAAGTGGCTCGCGTCGTAATCCTCTCCATTTTATCCTCACCGCAGCCTGGGGAGGTAGGCTAGGGGGAGTGTGTGACTGGCCTAAGGGGATTTGAACTCGGGTCTCTCAGATGCTAGCCTCGCATTCCATTCATGGCACCATACCAGCTCTCAATCTTCAGATCCTAGCTGCTGCTCACTGCCTGTTTCCTTCCATGAGGAAGCTTGCATTACTTGGAGGTTTGTTTCGTTTCCGGAAGACCCAGTCACCATTTGAACACGCATGGACACGCTGAGCTGCCTGGTTTCCAGAATTAGACCATCAGTCCGTCCCAGTCGGTATCGTCTGCTCAGGCTGGCAGCTGCTCTCCAGAGTCTTGGGCTGAGGTCTTTTACGTCCTTTCCTGCCTGGCCCTTTGAACTGGAGATGCTGCCGGGGATAGAACCCGAGACCTTCTTCACGCCAAGCAGAGGCTCTTCCGCAGCGCCACCGTTCCTCCCCTTGCATCTCAAGGGAACCGGAGCTGTGTCCAATAAGCCTAACCCTTCAGACTAGGCAGAAATAACATCGTAGGAGCGTCCCCTTCTCTCTCTCAAGGGCTTTAGCCTCCCTCCCTCTAGGCTTCTGGACCTGCAGGGGCAGGTGGGAGTTCCTGTGGCAGAAACGATGGGGTGATTTGCCAGGGAGAAGGGGTAGATGACCAGCCGAGCAGACAGAAGGCCCTGATTCAATCCCACTTCAGAAGGACCAGGCAGAATGTGATGTGGAAGAACCATGTTTCCTTGAGAAGCTGAGTAGACCATACTGAGTCTGAGTAGACAGTGCTGTCCTTGATGGGCCGAGGGTGCTGGCAGGGGCTCATGGGACCTGTAGTCCGTGGGCATCTGGAGAGCCAAGGGCCTGGTTCAGTAGAAGGCAGCTTCCCATTGGTGACTCCCTCTGAAGGGGCCGAGGGCCAGTTAATTAGGAGCCAGGGGTACTTTGGGGATTGCACAGACGTGAATAGGAGCTTGTAGACCTGGGGGGCCCACGGATGCCGCTTCTTTGGTTTTCTTCCTGGCCTGTTTAAGCTCATCATAATGATGCCAGAACCCTTCTGCTGGGGCTGTGGGTGCGATTCCTGGGGGCTAGTCGCTGGATCTTGGGACCCAAGCAGAATCGGCCCTGGCTGGCCTTTGAATGGGAGAATCCAGGGGATCCCTGGTCGTGACGTGGAGGCAGGCAGTGGCCAGCCCCCTCTGAACGACCCTTGCCTTGGAAGCCCAGTGGGTCAAAACACGTCAGCTGTGACTGGACACTGTAGAATCATAGAGTTAGAACAGACGTCCATCATCATCATTTAGATTTATAGGCCTCCTTCCTTCAAGGTCTCAAGTCCAACTCCCTGCGGAATCCATCCGATTTATCTTCCTTGCAACCCTGCAAGGTAGGCTAGATGGCGCCTCGAGGGCCGATTGTTCCAAGTTCATCCAGGAAGCTTCGCAGCCCAGTGGGGATTTCTCGGGTAATTTGTTTAGCAACGTCTGTGAACGCCCTGCTACTTCCTCCTGAGCCCATGACGATCCGTCTTGACTCCTCCCCCCAGCTGTGGCTCCCCGGAATCTCCCACGGAGATCTTCTGCCAGTGGATCCCTTTCGGATTGGAAGTGCCAGGGATTGAACCAGGGACCAGCTATGCGATAGCAGGTTTCTCCCACAAAGCCACGAAGAGAAGAAGAGCTGGCTTTTTATACCTTGTTTTTCACTACCTGAAGGAGCCCCAAAACCGGCTTATAAAAGCGCCTTTCCCTTCCTCTCCCCGCAACAGACACCCTGTGAGGCAGGTGGGGCTGAGAGAGCTCTAGAAGAACTGCTCTGTGAGGACAGCTCTATCAGTGCCGTGGCGAGCCCAAGGTCACCCAGCTGGCTGCATGTGGAGGAGGAGCAGGAAATCAAGCCCAGTTCTCCAGATGACAAGCCCATGCTGGCTCATACCATCATGTGTGGCCTTCTGGCCTAGAAAGCTCAAGATGACGGGCCGATGCCAGGAGGAGCCAAGGCTCTGAAGCCTCCTGCCCCCCCCTCCGAACCTCCCTGGCCCGCCAAGAAATGTTGGCAGCCCTTAAAGCCAGCTCCCGTGCCAGTCTTCCAGCTGGCGGCGAGCAGAGGCAAAATGCTGCCTCTGCAGCTGGTCCGAAGAGCCTTGTGTAGCCGCCCCAGTTAATTGTCTCTTTGAGAACAAGAGGCCAATAGAAGCCGTGCGGCCGGGAAACCGGAGCCTCCTGCCCGTAATTGATGCAGAGCCCTGCTGAGTCAAGTTTCTCCGGGTGACGGGGGACGTTGGAGTCCTCTTCTGGAGGCCGGAGACGCAGAAAGACCAGGCCTGTCATTGGCCATTTTAGGAAAGGTGGGTCACCAGGGGTAGTCCACCTGCGTCCCTCCAGATGCCCATGGACTACAATTCCCATGAGCCCCTGCCAGCGAATGCTGGCAGGGGCTCATGGGAATTGTAGTCCATGGGCATCTGGAGGGACGCAGGTGGACTTCCCCTGCCATAGACGGTAGTATCACCCAATGAATGTTTAACAAATTTAAAAAATATCTTAAAGGACTAATTAACGCCCACCGGGAAACCTTTCCAGGGCGGTGAAGAAACCCCAGGCTTTCACAAAACCCTGGTTGAGGAATCCCGGTCTGGGGCCACTCCAGAAAAGGCCCTCCTTTGTCTCCTTGCCCCCTGCGTGTCCAAGAGAGGCAGAGCTCCAGGGGGCCCCCTCCTTGAGGCCTCAGGGCCCGGGCAGACCTGCCTGGGAAGAGGCGTGCCGCCTTCCGATCACTGGGGCCGAACCCTTGAGAGCTTTGCATGTTTACATCAGCACTTCGAATTGAGCTGAGCAGCGGAAAGGGAGACCGTGCAGATCTCTCAAAACCTGTTTGTCTCTGGCCTTGAAACCCTCCAGGGTCCCCAGAGGCTTTGGATTCCAGGTACCCTCGTGCTGTCAGTGAGGGGGCACCCTCCAGGAGCGTGGCCCCTTACCTGAACCCACAGGAGCATCTGGCGTGCTGACCTCACCCGGAAGGGACGATGGTTCCTGGGAGGCTCTTTAAGATAGCCCTCTTTAAGTATTTGAAAGGTTGTCACTTGGAGGAGGGCAGGATGCTGTTTCTGTCGGCTGCAGAGGAGAGGACACGCAGTAATGGGTTTAAACTTCAAGTACAACGATATAGGCTAGATATCAGGAAAATGTTTTTCTCAGTCAGAGTCATTCAGCAGTGGAATAGGCTGCTTAAGGAGGTGGTGAGCTCCCCCTCACTGGCAGTCTTCAAGCAAAGAGCCAGTTTGGTGTAGTGGTTAGGAGTGCGGACTTCTAATCTGGCATGCCGGGTTCGATTCTGCACTCCGCCACATGCAGCCAGCTGGGTGACCTTGGGCTCGCCACGGCACTGATAAAACTGTTCTGACCGGGCAGTGATATCAGAGCTCTCTCAGCCTCACCCACCCCACAGGGTGTCTGTTGTGGGGAGAGGAAAGGGAAGGCGACTGTAAGCCGCTTTGAGCCTCCTTCGGGTAGGGAAAAGCGGCATATAAAAACCAACTCTTCTTCTTCTTCTTCTTCTTCAAAGGTTGGATACACACTTTTCTTGGATTCTTTAGGATGCTCTGGGCTGATCCTGCGTTGAGCAGGGGTTGGACTAGATGGCCTCTGTGGCCCCTTCCAACTCTAGGATTCTATGATTCTATGAGACCAATCAGGGCAACATTTTGACATTTGGGGAAATAATGCTAAAAATGCCGCTTCGGACCATCTAGTGTAGCCCCAAACCTGGAGCCTCCCCCCCCCCACACACACACACAATGAACCCAGCATGCCAGCATTGCTTCTGGAGGACGTCATGTCGGGATGGTCTTCCTGGTCCCAGTGAGTGCAGGGGGTCCGGGGGTGTCAAGGATCTCCAGAAAAGTCTCTGCTGCAGGGGGGGGGATTTCCTCCTGCTCTTTGAAACCCCCCAAGCAGGGAGCGGAACGTGAAAGTGGAGGGGGGCTTTCCCCTGGCCCAGCGGGGGTCCGGCATCCCTTCCAGAACTTGACCACGATATGACAATGCCTCTCGCCACTGCTGATCTCTGGATATTCCCCCTCCGTTCCCACAATGCTTCTCCACCCTTCAAAAGTAGTTTATTCAGTGTCTTAGCAATTTTAGTAATTTTTATCTTTTCTTCTTTCTCTCTCTCTTTTTCCTGTGGGGACAGTACTGAAGCCCTGACAAAAGGGCCTCTCCCTCTGCCCCCTAAATTGCATCTCCACATTTTCCAGGCGTTGCGGGCTTTCTACAGCCGTGTCTCCTGGCGGGCAGCGCGTGACTTGGGATCCTGCCTGGGGAAGCCTCACGGGAAGGAAGGAAGGGGGCTTGCAAACGGGGCAGCCTCTGCTCAGAGGGTGTCTGTGCCGGGCCTCGGCCGACTCCGGCCTGTGTGGCAACCGCTGGAGAGAGCGAAGGGCAGGAGGGCTCCGGTGGGGCAGCTCCCTGGGCTGGGCTGGGCAGAGTCATGGGGTGACTCACAGGCAGGCTGGAAGGCAGGCAGGCAGGCGAGTGGGTGTGTGTCAAGCCTCCCTGGTTTCCTGTTGGGTTTGGAGACCAGGTGAGAGCTGGCAGGTGGGTTTGCGAAACGACTTGGGGTGGGGAGAGACGGGTGGGGCAAGGCAGGGGCCAGCCAGACAGCTCCTTGGCTTTTCCGCTCCTGCCTGTGGAAAGGCTCAGCCACATGGGGCCAGGAGGGCAGCGGACCGAGGGCCGAGTTCGAATCCAGTTTTTTCACAACCCCGTTCAGGATCAGACGCCTGCAGCTTTCCTTTCAACCGTTGCGTTGTTATTTTTGGGCTGTCAAGTTGCCACGGACTTATGGCAGACCCTGGGGGGGCTTCGAGGCAAGAGGTGGATAAATTGCCATGGCCTGTCTTTGTGCAGCAACCTCAGAATTCCTGAGTGGTCTCCCATCCAAGTCCTGCACAGGGCCAGCCCTGCTTAGCTTCCGAGCTGCGCTGAGATCCGCCCCCCCTGGGCTTATCCTGGTCAGGTCAGATGTTCAGCCATAGTTTGCTGTTCTCTGCTCCTGGCCTTGCTCAGTGATCTCCCACCCAAGCCTCGCCTCCCGCACAGGTTCTAGTGGGTCTGAAGCAGCACAACAAGACAAAGCCAGAGTCCAGGGACTCCTTTAAGACCAACCAAGACTTATTCAAAGTGTGAGCTTTGGAGTGCAAGCACTCTCCCTCCCTCACCGTTTGACCCTTCCGGTTGGCGGTTAGTGTTTTCCGCCGTCTGCCCGCACGTGCGTAGCTCACCCACACGTGGTCCG